>NW_024104373.1:600000-1096965 GCF_003945595.2 Pipra filicauda | reverse complement strand
AACCTTCCCGAACCTTCCCGAACCTTCCCGAACCTTCCCTTCCCGAACCTTCCCGAACCTTCCCTTCCCTCTGCCTGTTCAGCTATACACAGAAACATATGTGTTCAAAGAGGAACAAGGACTGAGATACTTTTCTGTCATCATGAGGGCCAAAACCTGTTACCATGGCAACAAAAGGGAATCGGGAGTTTAAAAATCATGTCTAAATGGCAAAACAAGATAATTTAAAGAAACAGAAGGTTTTTTTCCTTCTGTGCAACAGAAGTACAGTATTGTTACAACTTTGCATGATTACATTCTCAAAAAATGGAATCTTTCTCTATCCATTCTGAAATCCCCATAATTTGATAATGTGTCAGAGTGCACAATGAATGTTTTACATTTCTAATATGAATTAGGCTTTTTCTACAGCTCTACAGTGTTTAGTTGCTGTTTTCTTTTAAGTTCACTCATTCTTATTCTATTATTCATTTGCTCTATTCCATTGCAGATGAAAAATAAATTATTTGAGTTTTTTCAGCAAACAGTAAAAGTCCCAATAACTATGGGATGCTTTCTACTTTCCCACAGCAACAAGGATAGCAGAAAAAAGCTTAACGGAAAAGGAATTATAAGGAAGCAAAAATTGCAGATAATGGAGTTCAAGCAAACTAATTGGAAAGATTTCTCTTTTGTGCAGTCCTTATACATTACACCATCTGAATGGCACTGTAGTGTCAAATAGATTGTAAACCAATTAGGATGATATTCTAAACCCTGTAATTTCTGTAATTCCATCTGCTTTAGATGGTTTAATTAGTGAAAGTTGCAAAAGCCAAATATATTAGAATATTTTGAAATCAAGCCCAAAGGCAAAAAATAAGAGTTACCAAAACCACTTGATGTGCAAGTGGGCATATTGCATGTGTACATGAAAAAGGCAGGGGGGGAGAGGAAGGCTTTTTCTTTCCAATTTTTTTAATGGAATATGGGTTAAACAATATTAGTGGTGAAATCCCAATCATAAAAAAGACAATGGCAAAATTTCCATGGACTCCAAAAGGGTAAGAATTTATCCCAAAAGATGATAATCTTTAGTCCTGAGCTACTTTTATAGTAGGGATATAACTGCTTTCTTAATTACCTAGACCCAATCCTGTTCCTTCTGAAATCAAACTCCTCACTGGGAGCTCTGAGCAAGCCCTTCATTTGCAGTATGTAGTTGATGGACTCTACAACATTTCTGACCTTAAGGTGGTAGAAGGAAAGACTGGTCAAAGGCCCTTTTATTTCCAGAAACTCTGTCCTGAAGCAATTGCCCCTACTGTTTTATATTCCTAAACTTTTCTCAATAAACTGGTGAATACTTTGATGAAAAACTATATCTCACTTAGCTGGGTGATTATACACAATGTATCTCTGCTCTCATGCATGGAAAAGGGTTATGCAAACAACCCATAGAGTCACTTTAAGAAACTGGAAAGAATAATGTCTTTTTTTAAAAATGAATTTATCAGAACTTTAAGGATGTCTAAAACCAATTAAATAATTGCTCCACACCATATTTGTTTATTGATGGTATTTCTACCGCAAACCAACTATGCATTATTATGGACCACAAAGATCTTCTGTAACTGGTGACTGACAGTAGCATACTGAAGACAGGGTGTATGTTATTGCAATGTCTGTCACCCTCTGATTGAGACATCGTAGGTGTCCAGGGCTGTCTTTGCTCACTGCAAAATATTCCAAGGTAAAACTGTTACTTGCAAAAAAGATGACTTGTCTTTCCCCTTCATGAGAACACAATAATAAAAGTGAGCTATTAATTCATGGTACCTCCTACAGTTTAAACAAATCACTTTTGTTCTAGCTGTTGTGAGAAACATCAAGTCAATGAATATATCTAACATAAAAACAATTGTCAAACAGTGATGATGAAAGAAAAATTAAGGGGAGGCAACAATTATACAGCACAATTAAAAAGAAAGCAGGGAGGGCTTATAAAATGCCTGTGTCATTATAGGGCAACAGCTGTTCTCTGTACCTGTCAGGAAAGGTTTTACTAATAAAATCAGCCATATAACTCTTGTATATTTGATTCTATAGCCATTTGCATTGTGTGGTACTTCTAGTTAAGAGGAGAAATGAAAAAACTTTTCCCTCTCCAAAACCTACACTGTTGGCTTCCATTGAAGTCATATCAGAAGCAGCTGTTGGGATGGACACCTCCTGCTCCTGGGATTACTTAGCTGTTTGACTCTTGCTCTGTATAACGTGGGCAACCAGCCTGCTTTTGTTTCCATAGTCTAAAAGTTGTATCCAAATGTCCTTGTGGCAGCTGGTAATTGTCACCGTAGGTGTGCTGTGAACATACACCTTACACTTTTCCTCCCAGTTCACAACCCTGGTAAGGAGTGGCCTGAGCTTGTGCTTGAAGTTACTGAGAACAAATGAGTTTTTTGCTAGTGACTCCACCAGTGTAAAGCTGTCAGGCTGTCCTAGTTAGGACAGCTGAGACCAGTTCATCATGATATGGGTGTAACCCAAAACTGTGTATTCTATAGCCTTCCATGCCATTTCCCAGAAATTGTTAGCAGTAGAGGCCTGTAGATATTCCTGCCCTCATACCCTTTTATGGAATTCCCCGCTCTGAGGGGAGGACTGAGCATTCCTGCCTGAACTGGAGAATATATAAACTTGGAGTTTTGGAACCTTTTTACCACTCGTGGGATCCAGAGGAAGACTGCAGCTCACCGCTCTCAACCAGACTGCAGCTCACCACCCTCAACTGGACTGCAATCACCACTTTTGACCAGACTGCAACAGCTCTCCCACCAGCAGGTTTTTTCGCCTCTCCCTTTACTTTGGACTCGGGGGGGGCCCAAGAAACACCACTTTGTTCATGCCCCAGGGTGCTGGGTTATACATTTGGGTTTTGTGGGTTAAAACCAAATTGCTTGTCTGTATAATCGTACTTATTGTATTATTTTATTAAATTGTTATTCTGACTTATAATCTCTCTTTTGAGTTGAGTTCATTTCCCCTGCTGGTTAACTTTTAAACCAGCACACAGACCATGGACAATAATTTGGGCAAACACCCCTGAAGTTCAGAAGCACCAGTTTTTCAGGTAATCTCAAAATATTTGTGGTCATATTTTCTATTAAATGAGCAAATTTGAGTAAACCATGGATACAACTTTGTTAGTAAATTTTAAAAGAATGAAGCACTATTGCTTAGCAGCTGAAAGCCTCCTTCCTTTAGGCAGCTCTGGTTCCTGTGCTCTTGCTTCGTATTTCTTACTCCTCTAGACCTTATCAGCACATTTTGGGATTAATTGCCACTCTTTGGTGCTCCATGACCTCAGGGCAAGAGCACCAAAGATTTAGCCATACAGAAAATGTTAGGCAACCCAGGAACAACAGAAGATCATGATAAACATTTATACCACAACAAAGCAGAGGTAAAATACAGAAAAATCCAAAAGCTAGGGACAAGAAGGAAAGAACTAAAGATAGCTATTTATTCAGAGTTGTTATAGCAGAACACTACTGTTCCATAAGTGTTAAAGTTCCCTCCACAAGTATGTTTGGAAGTTCCACAAGGATCTGGAAAAATCCAACCCACATCTCCCCACAGGCATAGTCAGTGGAATTAGAGATCAAAAAGAAGCCTGCTGATCAGTGCTGGGAAGCCAGTCTGTCATCTTCTATGGAGGGATCATGGGCTATTTTTGCACTGCCTGTCTCTGCTATTTGGTGTCCTCGAGGCTCAGCTGCCCATCAGCTCTCACTGGCAAAGGGAAAGAGCATAGCTCACTTTCCTCAATGTGAAGAAAGGCAAAAAAGCATTTCGCTACATACTGCAAGGAGCAGCTCTTATGCTGATGCCCTTTCTGTTGCTGTAAATCAAATCCTACCAACCAACTCTTAACAAACTCTCATTTCCTATTCCAACAGCAACAGCTTCCCCTGTGTCATGTTAGGGCCAACAGACTCATTATGGGGATACTATCAAAAAATCCTCTCTTCCCTGCAAGTTATAGCCCCTTGCCAAGTCTATGAGGTCTGGCTCACCATACAGGACACACATATTCCACAGACCTGTGGTGGCTCTTTGAGCTTTGCACCAGCTCCTGAAGGAGGTCTGTGCCTCCTGGTCATGGACAGCAGAAGTAGTTTCACCACGAGATGGTATTGACATTGTGCTCTGGTGTTTTTTACAAACCACCAGAGCAGCAAAAATGTTTCCATTTGTTTCTTACATGATCCAAAATATGAATGGAGAATGGTTTACTACCCTGACTGAATGTACCATTGACAATAGTACTAATGGAATGCACTATTCCAATGGTAACTTTAGGCAGAAGTTAGGCCACTGCATCTCATTACTTCCTTGTCCTGCTGCTTTCCAAAAAGCACCACTCAAGCTGCAACCAACTTTTACAGACAGAGCTGTACTGCAATGTTTCTTGTTCCATTGATCCTCAGAGAAATACTTATTGTGTCCTGAGTAACCATTTTGCTCAGGGTACTTCCCTCGGGAGCAGAGACAACCCTTGTGCTCTTTGCCTCCTCTGCTGCCTTTTCTGTTGTTGTCTTCACTACTAATTGTAGCTGTGACGTCGAGGTAGCAACAGTGGTGATAAAACCTTAAAAAAACCTCCACTGACAAGTCTGAGACTTCAATTGCAAAATAAACTCAGAAGGAGAGTTGACTCAGCACACTATTACACCAATTGATTTCCTTTTTAAAGAAATACAACTCAACCTATTAAAAAAAAAAGGTAGGGGGAAAGAAATGGCAATAACTTATCAGTGAATTAGTCATGGCAGATTTGGGCTCTTCTAAGACTGGTAAAGCTACAGAACTATATCTAATCCTGTCACAGTCTTCAAATTAATATCATAGCCCACTCTCATTCTGTCCACTAAAGCATTCGTTGTCATTTTCCCTCTGCGGAAGAGACTGTACTAAACTCACGGACTGCACAAATGAAGTCGAACATATTCAGTGCGAGCACTCCTTGGGATCATAGCTGGAAATGCCCAGGCAGTCCAGAGGATGAAAGACTCTTGTGACAGACCTCCAAAAGAGGGAAGGAACTTTGCTTGGGGAACGTGGGTTGTCAAAGCTGCAGCCAAAATCAGGCAAAAGCTTAGCATTTCTTGCACCATTTCCGATGGTTGTTACCTTCTATTCTCATTCACTTCCCTATGAAGGCCAAATCCATCCTGTTCTGACAGCACAACTGTATTGGTCAGAGGTGTGATGAGATGTGTACTCTGACAGCATAAGCTGCCACCACGCTCTCACATGTCATTTTCCTGCAGTTATCATTAACACTCACAGTGAATAAACCTCTTAATGCAGATTGTTGCAAATTCCCGTTTGTCTTCTGTTCTTTTAGGCGGAGAAACAAAATATGTGTCTGCATTGCAGTCACAACAAAGACAGAGTTCTGCCCACGGTCCAAGCTAGTTTTAAATCAGCAGCCATGTGAAGGCAGAGCCATTCTACAAACTACAAGAGACAGAGCAGCAGCTGCTGAGCATGAACAAAGCCAGCCCAGGTACAACAAAATTGTGGTAGCCACTCTTGGATAGATACACACTCAAATGTGTCACAAGGTTCACCATAAAAATCACTAAAGTCTTCAGCTGAAGATGCTACTGTGAGTTACTTGCCAAGAGATACTTGTGATTTCTCCCCAAATCCCAGTAGTTTTGAATCATGAAATTGTGTCAGCAATTTCAGCCTCTGGTTTATAAAAAGGAAAGCAAAAAGTAAATCTTTAGCCAGGAAAAAGTCAGCAAGTGAGACCTCCCATCTCAAAAAAATGATGAAACGACAAGTGTCTCTAGGGACTTTTTGAGGGCTGGACGCATGAGCTGTTGCTTAGCATGTTTTGATTTATTCTGCACCTCTTAAAACACTTCATCTTCTCATCTCTGCAGTGAATGCCAGTGAAACTTTTGCCATGTTTTGCGCTTGCACTAATGTATGCTTATCCACACACTTGAAATTCTAGGAAATACATGTTTCTGAGAGTCCAAAACCTAGCTACATCAACAATTTATACTGCAGGGGTTTTCGAGTTTACTTCAGCAACAGAGCATTTTAAGCTCTGTTGAGCAAACATCAGGTTCTTATCCCGCAACTCCTCATTGTTATATTACCCCATAACCCAGTCTGAAGGAACAGGCACATAGTGTATTTGCGTTTATGTGATTAAGAAATGAGACATACTTGGATGGAGGGCTTCCTGCCCCACTTATGAAGACCCATGTGTACAGCCAAAGTGCTGATGGAAGGCAACATGTAGAGGTAGAGAAAGAAAAAAAAAATAGGAAAAAAAGACAAAAAAAAGTTAGGAAATCAACAAACCACAGGTCCCTAAAAAACATAAAGGGTCACAACAGCATTTGCAAATGTGAACTTCACTAGAATTACTTGAGGAGCAATAATTAACCACATGAGGATTACTGCAAACTGAATTTAAACTTCCTGTACAGATATTGATCTAAATCTTCTTGACCAGGGTTAACTTTCAGTGGATTTCATAAATTTACTTTCAACGAGGAAAAAGCAAAAAGACAGATGCCAAAGATATACTGCAGTTAATATGCACAGATAGTGTGATGCAAGTTAAAAACAAAAATTATCTGGCAGGGATTTATTCTCAGTATTGTGTTTTCTGTTGTGTTATATGAATTATCCCTTCTTAGCTTTTTTGAAATGACGCAGAGAAATACGGACTTCTTTGCTAAAATAAATAGGGCACCCTTTTCAGCTTTTCCTTTCACCCTTCCTCTTCTCACTCCTGCTCCCTCCTGCCCCAATCCCTGTTTACAATTTCAACTGTATTTACTGATCACCAGCAAATGTGTAAACAATGTAGTGGGGATGGTTAACATTCTGTTTAACCATCTTCACTCAAGCTTGCAAATGTTTCTGGGAGCACTGGTGGCTAAAGGCAAGGTTTTCAACTAGAGCCAAGCAAGTTCTTAATGTGTGCATCTGTTCTGCAGAAAGGCTAAATGTCTAAAATCTTAACACAAGTGCAGAGACACTGCAAAAGGAAAATCAAATGTCAGTGAGAAGTGAATGGTTCAAAAGGTTGCTGAGGATCCTATTTGCATTTTATGGATGGCTAATTAGGTCACAAGGGTTAATATGTTAAAGAATGGTCTGTCTATTGTTATGTTGACTGTCAGAGCCTATCTCAATCATGCATAACTACAGATTAGGGGGCAGCTGTCTTGATCACAATCTGAGCCCTTGTTTAGTCTCATTGAAAATGAAAAGCCTGATAGTTAATATTTTAAAATATTTTGAAGTCTAAGTGCCATTGTGAGTAAAAGTCATGCTGAGGAAAAAAAATTATGTCAACACCACCGTACTTTGATACAAAGCATTAGACTAACCATTTAAATTTGTGGGAAGTTCCTTAGTTTTTTCATAAGAAAGATTTTGTTTTCCTCAGTAGCAGTCCAGTACCACCCTGCCTCAGGAACTTTCTCAATCTGAGCAACACTGGCTTAGGACTTGTGTCCCTGCAATACTGGAATTGAACTGGAATGAAAACGCTATTCCAAAGGGCATATTCCCCCATTATAGTGAAAAATTACTCAGCGGTCTAAGTCATTTTATTGGACATATCACTTTAAACTTGCATTAGTTCTGCCCTCTAATTACAAATGCAGAAAGTTAGTTCACAATTGTATCACAAAAAGGGAAACTGTGATTTAAATTCATGTGTATGTTCTTTAGTAAACGCAACATGCAATCTGTTATGTTTTTCCCATGTACTGGGAACAAAATCAGATGGAAAACCTGATGTACTGACCAGAGATTTCTCTTCATCCCCTCCAGCAGAAGAAAGATTTTTCTCTATGAATGAGTCTGTTAAAGTAATAAACTGATAGAATTCTATTGCTTTTTCTTATACAGTAGAGGATTTAATAAAGCTGAGCAAGTACTTCACAGTTCTTAATTTATTAACAAGTTTTGATATCTTCTGTCTGAAATCTGTCCCTGAGAGACTTCTTTTTTCTGTAGTTTTTAAAGAATTAGGAAAAAGTGACACACTGGAGTTTTTTTCCCTTTTTTTTTAAATTAATACCATACTTTAAAAAAATCATTTTATACCCACTTTTGCAATTTTTTTCTGCTGCCAGTTGCTGCAAAAAACAGAGGAATGTTGCTACCATTTTTATTCCCAACTTATAAGCCATTCCCATGGCTTATAAACAAACTTTGAACAGCCATCTTATGTGTCAGTTTGGGCAGATTCAACTAAAACACAAGTTACTTGCTTCATGTCTCCCTATCACAGTGGTTCTCAGAAGCAAGATGCCAGTAAATCATTGTATTTAAAAGTTTTGTTTTTCCTCCTAATAGTAATTTCAAATTCACAGTTTCTATAAATATGCCTGTTAGTAAACTCATGTGTGAAATTCAAGTATGTAAATAGTTCGTAAGGTCATTTGGATGTCTACTCATTTCTTTCTATAACACTATATATGGAGCAACAAAGGTACAGCCAAGAAGTCATATTCTCTAGCCTATCAGTCTTACTGCTTGCTTCTCCAGGTGTTAGCTCCAGGCTAGGAAGATGACATGCTTGCTGCAATTTCCTGGCACACTTCTACAGACCCATGACTGCTTCTGAAGAGTGGACTGCAGGACTCCTCTCCACAAAGTCAATGTTCTTATCTAGCAATGAGCCTTACAGGACAGCTACTGTATTATAGGTTTTGGGGTTTTCCCCCCAACTATATAGACTGTCAATCACAGCACAGGAGAACACATCAAGAGAAATGCTGATGTGTCTAAAATTTTTTACCCTTTTTTCTCCAGCTATGCCTGATACAAGCCATCCTCTCACCTCCATTCCTCTTCTCTCATCTAGTTTACCCCGTAAGTTTATGGAAGGGATGGCATAACTGAAAATTGAGCTTTTAGGCTGAATCATTAAATCTCTGATGTGATGAGTTCTCCAAAGGTATTTGGAAGGAGACCATCACCTACCAGTGAGTTTCTATGATTATAGACTATTATTTACATACTTAAGAGCTTTAGCTGGTCACCTAACAGATCAGAAGAAACTCAATTTTCTTAACTATATCTCCATCTTTGCACATGTACCATGGCATGTGGGACTTTACTTTCACCTTTTTCTGTTGGAACAACAGAGACTGACCACAGTTATGAACAGAATGGACCACTGTCTGCTTCTGACTACGCATGGAGCTGCCTATCAATCCTCCATCCTTTAAACACCTATTTATTGGGGCTAAACAGCTGAGGAACAGCAGTACCCACATGCTTCTGTTACTGCTCTGCATTAGGAACTGATCTAGTTAGCGAATGGTGAGCAAGACTTGAAGCTTAATGATGTAAAGCTTTGGGAAAAAGCCTAGATCTGCAGATTTCACTGAGGTCTGTTTAAAGCAAAGTTGTATGGCAGCTTGGCAAGCCCTGGCTGAAAAAAGCATTCTGCCATAAATGCTCCCCTGGGCTTGTCATCATTCTCCAACAGAGATGTAATCCTACACAACCTGTGGTGCTAACGTGCCAAAATGAAATGTATGGAATTGCTTTCATAGATCTGAGAGCTTCACTTAGAAAGATGGAGACTGAGGATTGATCCAGCATCATACACAAAGCCCATTGCACGGGGCCTCTCAGAGTGTCACTGAGCCATGATCCAGCCAGAGCTATGGGCTAGGAAATGTCTGACAAGCCCATATCAATTCCCTCCAAGCACAAGAAGTCCACAGCAGTGTAAAATTTGGACAGAAAATCAGATTTCAGGCAACATCATTCATTGTTTTTCTTTCCTCACTTCTCTCTCCAACTTGTAACTGCTGAAAGGCAGCTGAACAGGGACAGCACACCAAGACATGATGGAGCTGGAGGTTGGGCAGTAATGCTGCAGCAGCCTGGCCCAGCCATGCTCTACTGTCCCTTCCCTCCACTGTCCCTGGCTGCAGGTCGCATAGCAAATGGCCACTTTCTCACCGCAGCAGTTGGCTTTTATTGTTTCTGTTGGGCATAAATAGGCCTCTGACACTTTGTTTTATCCCTGGAACAGCGAGCGCCCCAGCAAGCTGATACACTGTTTGTCTCCAGAGACCAAGGCAGAGACTGCATTTTTTCTTCAAGAAATAGCATGTGCCTGGTCTTTGACAAGGTGAATTTAAGTCTAGCATAGCAGACATACTGGACAAAACAATCCTCACCTGGATTGTGCCTTCGTCATGAAAGGCAGTTTCACTTGGTGGTGGTTCCTGTCTGTTCTGGGCAGTTTGGTACCAGTCCTCCAGACGTCAGCTGCTCCTTCTCCCCATCTTTGGGCTCTCCACTGCTGTTTACCCTCTGCGAGGAGCCAAGATGGGCCAGACTGCATGCCTCTCTTTCCCCTTGCCTGTTCTTTTTTTCCTGTATGCTCTCTGCCCTTCCTGAAGATTTCTCCTCATCCTCCTTCCTGCCCCACACCTGCCCTCCTTCCTCTGTGCTATTCACTGCAATAGCTGCAAAAAATACCTGTATTCCAGCCTCTGAGAGCATCCCCTGCTCCTGGTCCTGACAGACCACAAACCATGGAGCAGCTGCCCATTTTCCCCTGCATCTCCTAAAGACTGCCCTAGTGCTCTCAGTAGGACATCTGGTTTATGTCCATAATTGCAGCAGAAATGCCAAAAGGCCCCAGTTAAGACAAGAGGTAGTACAGACTGGGGCAGAGGTGTCAGTGCTGCTGGTCTTTCTGGTGGGAGTTGAGGACTGATGAAACCGTCCTATTTGATGCTTTTTTTCTCCCCTTTAACGTCCTACTTCTTCTGGAGTACTGCAAGCCTGCCAGGAAGTAGGCTGACCTAGAGAAAGAAACAGATACATTTTTGGTGATGAGAAGGGAGCAAGAAATGGAAGGATTTCTCACTGGTAAGAAATATCCTTCACGGAACTGCATCAAATTTGGCAGCTCTGAGAAATCTCTCTGGATCTCCTCACCCCATCATATGTCAGGGTTAAATGATAAAACACGTTGTTATCTCATTAAACAACAGTGGCAAAATCCAGAAAGTAGGACACTGCTTTCTCTTGAGTGGTGCCACCTCTCAGGCAAAGGCCAGGTGGGCTGTGGGAGGACTTTTGCCACTGAAATTAAAAAATTGTATGGTCTCACCCTCCATCATAACTGTTGTGAGTAAGCACAGTTGCAAAGTAAAGCAGATAGATGATCAATCACCACTACAAGAAAGAGCAGGGGTCTGTTATGTGGTGATAACCCATCTCACAAATAGCAAAGCTTTCCACACTGAACAAAATACTGAATGGTTGAGGTTGAGTAGATTTTCCGATATTTTCCACATATTTTCTATTTCAACAGGATTATGATGATCTTTTGTAGGGTCACAATTGCCAAGCACCTAAGCAGCCACAACTAAAGAAGATTTTTTCTTAATTGAAATAAAAAAGGAAAATGCAAAAAAAGAAAAAAAAGGATTAAGAGAATACTCTGCTTAGAACTTTGATTCTTGGTGCTATTTCATGTATTAGCAAAATACACATGTAGATTCACCTATACTATGTGTTAATTGACACATTTTTAGCTTTTGCTGTTGCCTCATGTAACAGAGAAGTCTCATGGCTCTGCTTTGGAAGGATACTGAAGTGTTTGCAGCCCATGAGTGCTTCCACTGTAGCCGACTGAGACCATTACATTCTCTGTGCTAGAGCTGCCTATAAAACTTTTACCTGAGAAGGTGCTATTCTGATTGTGTCAACTAACCTCTAAAATTCAACTTTTTTCCCATAATTTCCTTTCTTGTAAGAAAGAGAATGTAATCAGAGCCACCATTACCACCCACTCCCCAGTCCAAACCAACTAACTCCTTAAACCCTATTAAGTGTTACACAAATACTCTACCCTCCCCAATATATACAACTCATTTTAGGAACCTAGAAATGGTCAGCTTCTGCATTTGTGTTTTTATTTAGTGAGTTATGGAAGTTACATTTCTTCCATTTTTCCATGTAACTATATAATACTTCACAATATGTCTTCTTTATACCACTGTGGTATTTTATCGTAACTATTTGGTCAGATAGGAGTTATTTTGGTAACAGAATGCATGCATTTTCTACAATTTCTGTACTGTCTAAATAGGATTATCTAACCTCATCTTTCCCATACAATGCTTACTAGTGTAGCTATGTTGAATCTTATTTAAATAAGGAAATCAAAATGTAGAGAGTTTAACTGGCTTGCCAGAAGGCTTACCAGGAGTCAGTAGCTAAACTAGACACAAAAAAAATGCACCAGATCTTTTCTGGATTTGTGATTTCTCCTTCAGGTGCTAGTCCAGTCCAAAACAAATAAGTGTAGGATTATCACCAGAAGGTATAATATTAGACAGCTGATGCTATTTTAAAAGTTACTTCAGATAAGGAAAAATATAGCAGCCAGGTTTTGCAAATATGGCAGGTTCCCAAGAGAAGTCTGTGCCTGCTGATGCCACAAGAGTTCATCAACAGGATAATCATATACTTCTGTGTTTGCTAACAAGTCATAGAGCAGAATCAAACCTGACATGTTTAACTACTTTTAATCACTTTTCTAATAGGATCAAATCAATTTTTCACAGAAATTTGCATATTTTGCATTGTGATGCAAAAGCTGGATTCTGCTCTATTCAATTACAGTGTATGTCATATAGAAGGGACCGTAGCGTACCCAGCTCCACCAATACACCTATTTCTAGCCATGGGTATTTTTCCATGTCTAAAGTTTTCTATGCTGAAAGTTTTGGCCAACTGTTCTTTCACTTATTCTGGCTAGATATACTTGCTTTACTGCAGTACTTAGAAAAATTTCTGTGGGCACAATATGATCACAGTACTGTGAAAAGTCAGAAAAGATTTTTTTTTTCCCCTAGACTTTTTCTACCTCAAAATTTTGATATGTATCTATTTTTCTAGTTTTGAAACAAAGAAGCTTACATTTCAAGGGCATTACAAAATTTTTAGCAGACCTGATAAAGCCTAAAAAGATTGATTTTAAGTGAGACAGTTTGGTACCTCTCCCCCCACCAAATTAAAATGACAGCCTGTGGTTCATTAGAGTGCTGACAACAGCATAGCTCAAACTAATCTTTGGTTGTTCTAAAAGGCAAAGTAAAAGCAAAACTAAAGTGTGAAGAAGCCTTTGTACAAAATCCTTACAAAAGGAGGATGCTTTTGAATTAGTCTGCATAATACTGAGCCTCAATGCTACTGGCAATCTGCACTGAAAGCAGGGAGTTAACTCAGAAATATCTGAAGTTATATGCTAAAAAAATGGGAGATACTGGTAAATTGTGCCAGAAACCTAAATCAGATGCAGTCTAAATTGGGCAGCACAGTAAAATCCACTCCTATAAAGAATTTACACCAAACAATCCAGAATTCACCTTCTTCATCCACTGAAAGTGAATTTTCTCATGAATCTAAAATAATTAACAACAAATTGGCCATATTTGTCTTTTTTTCCCGAGTGCAAAAGACGCCAAAAAGGAGAAAAAAAACTCCACCGAAGATAAGTTTAATCCCAAAAAAAGCTGGTTCCTAGTGGTAAACCTTGAATGTCAGAAAGAGAAAAAGAATAAGTAGGAGGGAAAAGGAAGGGAAAGGGGGAACAGCTCTTCATGAGCGTTCCGCTCTGCCACCCCTTCCGCCATTACCCCACCCTGTCCCGCTACAGCACCTAGGAACCCGCCGGGTGCTCGCTGAAATCCCTGGATCGCAGTGACCTCTAGGGGTGAGTTGTACATCTGCAGGGTTCCCCCGGTTCTGGAGGAAGTGTATTTCCTCTACACAAAAGGAATCTCTAGAGGATTTATATTGAGGATCACCCAAAAAATCTTCTATGAGGATCTCGTCAGTGCATCCAGATATATGAAACAATGACCAAGTATTTCCAAATATGAAACTGACACAAAAAGGTTGCTTCACAGAAAAGAGATTAATGTAATCACCTCAATGAGAATATGGTCTCGGAGTGGAAAAAATTAAAAATAAAAAATTGTCAGACCCTGTGTTTGTTGAATGCACTTAGTGAATGAAGGATGCCTTCCATTTATTTATTACTACCCAAACGAAATGCAGACATAGTCCTGCAAGAAAAATAATGCTCTAAAAAAACCCCTGGCAATCCTTTGCACCTAAAAGCAGGTAATTTGCGAGTGTTGTTCCAGGAGAGCCCATTCCCAATTTAAAACATTGCGAATCCGATTATCGTTTATGTGGGGACTCCTTTCTCTTGCCAGACCAGCTTAAAAAGTCTGTAAGTCAGGGAAACATATGCTGGCAGGTTATGTTTTAGCACACTCACCACTGCATGAGGAATTAAAAGCTCAGTCCCTGTTATTTGTACAAGTTGTGTAATCAATTTGAAGCATGCATTAAAAAGAAATTGGAATAGATTCAATTAGGGATTTTACTGTTGCTCAATGAATCTATACTTCAATTCTTAGTGAAAAGACAGGGGACTATAAACTAGAGGTTGTAACTTCCAAATCCCACTTCCAGTCCTATGACAGGTGTTAAGGAAACTTTCCTGCCTGATCATCCAGGAGCCACTCTGGCAGTCACAGTCCTACCACCTGAGACTTTCAATGATGAGACTGAAGACCCTTTGTAGGGGCAGCTCCAGTGAGCCAGCAAGTGCCCTTCTTGACTCCCTAGACATAAAACACTCACGCAGTCAGATCAGTTTTTCTTATGCTCTCGGCCACAGGTTTCCTACAGCAGAGTTTCAGATGCCTGATTTCAAGTACTTTAATCATGGTGCATTCACACAAAAGCAGCTCTAACTGGGTGTCTCCGAGGAGGGACCCTGAACCAAGCAATCCCTGGGCTTTTATATCCTCGTAGTCTATGCACGGAATAGTCTGGGGTCTTCCTGCTGAATCATCGGCTCCTGCTGTTTCTCAGAGTGGCCAGTCTGTGCTGTGTTGGTGCTACAAGTGCCTGTGCCCTTTGTTGTGCAAAGGGTCGGTATCAGGTCACAGCTGGTTTCCAGGGTTTCCATCCTTTTCCCCCCACTCAAAGCACAACCTGCAACTTGCATTACAGCAGCACATCAAACTACCTTTCACCAGGTGTATTCCTCAAGACCAGCTGCCACCAAGGTCCAAATTCCAACTTTCTGGCTATTTGCAGGCTTTTCCCAGAGGTTGCCTGGCCTGTACTGGTATTTCAGAGCTAAGCTTTCATAGGGAAACAGTTTCATAGAGAAACAGTTTTATGGTCTTTTCACTGAACATGGAGGATTTCTAATGTTAGCAGGGGTGGAATGTGGCTACACATCTGCAAACCCTGGTAGAAATGGAGGAGTCTCACCACAGACTTGCCCACACTGCCTGAAGACACAACTTGCAAAGACTTATGAAGTGTGGATGTTAGATGTTTGGATTCAATGTGTGAGAGCAGAGGAGGAGGTGGCAGCATATAGCAGGCCCAGGGAGAAGACAGAAAGCGTGATGCTCTGTCCATTTGGCTGCTGCACCTTCTTCCACCATGGATGTTCCTTATGTTCAAAGGTATTTAGGCAAATAATCTTGTTATTTCCCCAATGTAATTTTATTGCCATTAAAGATTCAATAAACGTAAACTCTTTTGGAAGAGAAAAAAGAAATCACAAACGAAAGAGCAGCTAGATAGGATTTATTGAGCACAAGACCACAGACAGGAGAAATATTGCTTGGTTATTATTTTATAATAAAATTTAAAAAAAAAAAAAAGCCCCAATGCTTCTTTTAGCAAGGAACAATCTGAGCAAAACAGCCTTGCAAATCAATCATCCATTACAAACCCGAACATATTGGCATCTCAGTCTGCAGTCATTCAGGATGGGGGCGAAGTCTCCTGATGCCAGCATTGCTTGAGGCTTTCTGAGACATCTGGTCATTTCACTGAAAGGTGAAGACTCCAAACAGAAGTGAACATACATGACAATTAATTTAAAAGATGGGGGAAATCATCTTGCAAGTGTCGTTGGGATGATTTCAGGTAAATGCAATGCATTGACTAAGCAACAAGCAGGAAGGGGATGGAAGTGTAACTGAGCTTGCTGCACAGAACAAAGCCAGCACACAAAGCAATTGATGATACTTTCATAACCTTATTGGAAATGGTAAAAATCACAGATTCAAACAGAAGTTAAGTGATAAAACACGAGAGGTCGCTCTAGAATAGAATTTCAGGGGCTGGCAGCTCCCATTAACCATGTGACAAACACCCAGCAAACACAGCTATCCTGTAATACAAGAAAGTTACACCATATTGCAAAATGGTTGGGTTTTTTACCCCTTCATGTAGCTTTTTCAACCATACATAATGTTTATACATCCATGTCTAAAACTGGCTACTATATTTTTCCTCTTCTCTCACTAATATTAAAAAAAAAATGAGATGAAACCAGACTTGACCTAACAGCAACCAAGGTGGAACTAACTCCCAGAGGAGAAAAGGATGGCATCTTCATCAGTTATGTTCATTTATTGGGAAAAATATTATTGCCCACAATAAATAGTGCAGCTTTGCTTAACATACAGGGATTATCAAATGGGGAGGGGAAAGGGGGTGGGAGTGGGTGGTCTCACCAAATAACCAAAAAAACCAATAATCAATGGAAAACAACCAAATCTAGCTACAGAACCTGACAACAAAGTCCACTAATGTCCCCTGAGTATCTTTACTCTGCCTTCAGTAGCTTTTAATCTGGCTTTGCAAATTAAATCTCCTCTGCCGTGGTTACTTTTCTTCTACACGATTCCCAAATACACAAGGAATTGAGTTATTGCCTGTTTTCTCAGCTGTGCAGTGGTGCTGCCTTCATTAAACATTGGCTCTCAGCTCTTTCCTCAAATTTGCAACTCTTCCTGCAGCATACAACTTGATTTCATTGAAACAAAGCTTGTCATTTTGATATTAAAATTCACATTTTTAAAGAAAGAAATCGAAACCTCTTTTCTAATTACCTACATTTGTATAAATTAATGATACTAGGTTGGTAATGAATATGTCAAATTCCTGTGGTAATTTGCACTTCATGATGGCTTTGTGTGGGCTTGCAATAACATTTGCTACACTAAAAACAAGAGATGAAATCTTGGTCTCATTTGAATCAATGGGGTTATTTTTCTCTTTCAGCCTCCACAGGGCTGTGCCGTGATGGTGCCTACTAAATTCAGTGGCATTATCTGTTTGATTGCTGTGAACATGGCCATATGGACATATCCTTGGCCACATGTCATTACAAATGAATATCAGCTTTTTTTCCCCCTAAGAATTATAAAATGTGTATACTACATGATGGTACCATAAAATATTTAGCTTAAGTCCCTGCTCCCACCAAAATCAACATTAAAGAATTGTAGTGATCTCAAAGGGACATATTTCACCCTAAATATGCAGAAGGGCAGTTCTCTAATGGGGGAGCACAGAGGAGTTACTTAAACTTGAGTCCTGGATGCAGTTTTGGTGCTGAGTTTTCATTCATGCAGATATGTAAGTATACTTTCACTGCTCTTTCTGAGCCTTTGACTGCTTTACAACATAAGTGTTTTCTGGTTTTTGTTACACAAATGTACGATTTGCCTCCCCCCACTCCCTTTCCCCTAAAGTAAGGGACATCTATCAATTCAGTGGTAACTAGGTAAAGCTGAGCTAATGATAGGCATGGGATTAGGTAAGACTGAGTCTTGCCTGCATTTTGTCAATCATTTATGGCTTCCAGCAAATATCTTTAGGAAAGAGATGAACAATTTATTGTTAGAACAATTACAATAATATTTGAGAAAAAGAGAGGTAAAGTAACAAATATGAAGAAAATAGGAGCATGGGAAGGAGGAGAAAATATGTCTGTGTGAAAACATAACATGCAGCTGGGGAGTGTCTCGGATATGTTCTGCTTCAGTCAGCACCAGAGCAGTACTCATTCAGCCTTAAGAAGGATGTCTCGGTTGTCTCCAAGATGTAGACCGTATAACTATCACAGAAAAATTTCATCCCTAGCACCTATTTTAAAGATAAAATGCTTTAGGTTGTTGGCTAAAGTGGCCTCAAATAATGCCGAGCTCTTCCCTGTCTTCTTTCTCTCCCTCCCCAGCCCTTAGGCACTCCTCACTCACTGCCCTCCTTCAGCTCCCTCTGTTGCTTTCAACTCTCCAGTAAATTAAAGCAGCTCTCTTAAGGCTAGGTACTCCACAGCTACCATCATCTCTCGGCTCTCTCTCTGAGCCTCATAGTCTCAATACTTATTAAGATAAGACTTAAAGTCTTATCTTTAGGACAAGCATATTGCAAAATCAGTGGGACCAATTCAGATTTCAAAGAATGATAAAATGGCTTCAGTTGGACCTTAAAAATCATCTCATTCCAACCTCCATGCCATGGGCAGGGACACTTTCCACTAGACCAGATTGCTCAAAACCCCATCCAACCTGGCCTCGAACATTTCTCCGGACATCCTGTTTCAATGCCTCACCATGCTCATAGTTAATAATTTCTTTGTAATATCTAATCTAAACCTACCTTCTTTTGGTTTAAAGCCATTTTGATTTTAGGCCATTTTAACCCATTTCCCAGGGCTTTGCATGCCAGCATGGCCAGTGCTCGCTGGGCTAATGCCCACAGGGCAACTTCGCTGGGCAAGCTACGGACAAGGGAGCAGTGGGTCCCTCTTCTCTGCCTAGAGCACTTGCGCAAAACTGCCATGGGGAAGATGTAAAATATTATGTGGTGGTATAGAACAAAACAGATATCTGGCAGGAATAACAGAAGTTTCTGTTTAAGACTTCAGAAAATTCAGTAAAGGACACCTTGTCAACAACCCTGGGTTTCTCTTAATGCGCTTTTTGAAGTCCACGCAAAGACAATACATGCCTATAATGTGTAACCAACACAAAGTCCTGGTGGCTGCCAATGAAGAAGTCCTGCCTAGACTTTTGCATTTAACTTCCAGTGCTGGAAGTACTACTTTATATGATGGAGCCTGTTACAAGTTGACATAATAAAGTGGTGTATAAAAGAATTTAAAAGGACTGAAGCAATCCTGGGAGTAGCTGTGGACTGCTAAAAGCATAAAAGGAGTTTAGGCAGAATAATGAAAGAAGTGCAGCTGAAAAAAAGAAGTGCAACAAGTTTTTATTTCAGTGTCATTTTCTGCAAAAACAAAAAATTTAGAGTAACTCTAACAAGGAAATTGGACCTCTGCTTAGACATCAAGGTATCTTTAAAGTCTCTTATGTTCTTACAACTGTTGTGCAGAGGTTGCTTGCCTCCTAAAGACTGTAAAAGTCATAATTTCTGTTAAGATGTCATCTCAGCTTTTTAACAATAAAGCACTCAAGATGACAGAAATGGTTTTTTCTACTTATTGTAGAAGAGAATAGCTCTCTATACACAGAAACTTGGCTTTTTTGAGTTTACATGGTGTCAGTTTTACCTCCATTTGGCATGCTTGTCAGTACTAGCACTGGACTGTATAGTAAACAAATGAAGTTTTGTGGAGAGAAAATATTCACTCTGAGCTTTTGTTGCTCAATATTGAAGAAACTGAGGAAAGGAATGTTTAAGACAAGTAAGTGAGCAATCTTCATTCCTTTCCACTTCCAGTATCTTTTCCAAATTCTTTCTTTCCTCAGCTACTTGCTAACAAAAAAAAAATAAATCAACATTTTAAATTGAAAAACTTAAAATCTTCAGTCCCTAATGTACTTTATCCAAAAATGTCACCAGGGTCTCATTCAGCACAGTTGGCTGAAGCTGCAAGGGTACTGTTCATGTCCATTAGTGAACATTAGAGTTGGTCTGATCTCTAATTTTACAGTCATCTTGCCTTCAATAGCCTGTAGGTTTTCTTTGGCAGGCTGCTTGTAATGATAATTAATTGATCTGCTGGATTGCTCAAGAGCTACATGAGCTTTATAGACAGTGGACTTAATCCCCTTGTGGTTTACATTCACTCAACTGTTCCAATTGCCTCCACTGTGTCTATGCTGCAAGTGCTTGCCATAAAGAAATGAAAGCACCTAAACCAAACAAGATATTTTTTTAAGAACGAAATGTTTTAACATTTTTATTGTTTTGAGGGTGGGGGGTTCTGTCTAGGATTCAAGATCTATCCAGGTTTCAAGTAGTCTGAGGTTTGTTGCATACATAATATAGTATTTGAAGTCACAGAACTGAGGGCATGCCAAATAAAGAAAAAAGGATCCCTGCCCCATCACATCTGCATTTTCAATAGTCCGAGGCACCAGGTCAATAAAACAAATGGTACAGGAAAGAAGAATGAGATGAAATAGTAAGACACCTGGTATTACAATAGGTGAACACCAGGATGCTGTTGTGGTATAATTGTGGGCACCATGAGACATAATCAGTTTAAGTTGATTTCCCTAATCATCCAAGGTGGCTTTGAATACACAAGTGATTCAAATTCAGGACAAATGAGGAGAGTATTCATATTAAGATATGACCCATATTTTCTTAACCCAGCCTACAGTTTTAAGACTATTATAGCAAATGACTCCCTAAGCAGGGCACAGACTCAGGCAAAGTTAGTTGTTGCTTTTTAGTAATTTAGGTCAGACTAGTAAATATCAATTACAGTGAAAACTTATCAACATATATCCTACTCTAGAAGTCCAGCTATCGTTCAAAGCGTGCCCAGAATAAAATGACAAAGACAACACTGTTTCACACTGGAATAACTCGCTTAAAATTTTAGGTCCAGTGTCACCAAAATTTTGTGGTTTATTCTCTTTCCCAGTCTTTGTGTTGACTGTGGAGTTTTCAAAAGCTGACAGATTTTTTACGTCATTGAGAACAATCAGTGGGATAAATAGCAAAATCCTGTAAGATCTTCTAACCCTACATAAGCTCTGGTACATTTCTCTTATTTCACAAAACTGGGCCTAGAGCTTGGAACACCTAGGCACTAGGGTAACATCAACATGCAAATAATAACAGCTCAGGAGACAGGCAGGTGAGTCCACTGTTATTCAGCTTTAAAAGTACGTATTTAAAATTATCCAATAATTAAATTGATGTGACAACTGTTGATGGTCCACATGAAATGAGTTTTTATGTCTGCCTAGTCCCTGGTAAAAAATTGCCAGCACTAAACTGATTTTGACTTCAGTCATAATTTCTCCTCTTAAATATATCTGCAGCAACAGGCTCAAGGACTAAGATTGATTCTACTAAATAGTACATGCACGCTCACATTACCATTGACATTCTCATTGAAATTTTGCTCACAGGTGAAATTAGGATCCAGCTTCACATTCCCAAAGCATCTCTTGTTATTTCAGTATGCAAATGGCAACACTCATCACAACATTGGTATTGCTTTGAGTGCCTACCTACTCTGCAGGGAGGGGACTTGGTCCTTCAGAGGTTTCATTCTGCCACATCTCAAAGCTTTACATCTCCAGTGGCAAAGCAAAAAAAAGAGTGGGGAAACAAAGCATAAACATTTATTAGCAGATCATGTTATGTGATTGTTGCAACACAAAGACATGGAAGAAGCAGCCATCACCTGCTATTTTGAGACTCAAATTACAGTTCTTCAGGGTTCTTTAGGTGGACACCTTTATCTTTCAGTCATGTTCCTGACCAGTCTTTAGCAGCACTTTGTCTCTTAGGATGAGCTAGCAAAGTAGAATTTGTTTTGCTGTTGTTGTTGTTATTAATACTGTAAACTGTCATCGGAAGGACAGTTTTTCTCTGGGAACAATCTGAAATGTTTTTCTGCAGTAGCATATGTTCATGGTGGCAGGGGTAAGGTATTTGTTATCAACTATATGATAGAAGAATGCTAGACAGTAAAACAAACTGTAAAGAGCTATGCGAGAAGAGTGAAAACTTTGAAAGATGGAAACAATCAGAATGTTTAGGTATCACTTTGGTGAGGATGTTGGATGCTTGAGATATTAGATATTGGGGATAATTGTAGGTTTAGTCTGAAATGTAAATTTTCTTCAGAAGTGGTTTTTTGATGAGTTGAAAGAGCTATTGAAATAATTCACAGTCCAAATGTAAAACGTCAAGATTAAAAAAAAACCTAAACTGATCTCCCTCGTCTTCCTTATTCTGTTATTATGTTCTATTATTCACTCTAAGACAGATGACAGCTGTCTGTCGTGATGTAACCCCATCTGGCAACCAAACCCCATGGAGCCACACACTCAGTCACCCTTGGTGGGATGGGGAGGGAGAATCAGAAGAGCAAAAGAGAAAAAATTCTTGGGTTGAGGTAAAGACGTTTTAATAGGTAAAGCAAGAGCTTCATGCACAAGCAAAGCAAAAAAAAGCAATTTATTCACCACTTCTCATTAACAGGCAGGTGTTCAGCCATCTCCAAGAAAGCCAGGCTTCATCATGCATAATGGTGACTTGGGAAGACAAATGCCGTCCAAACGTCCCCCGCTTCCTCCTTTTTCCCCACGTGACACCATGTTCTCTGGGATGTCCCTTTGGTCAGTTGATGTCAGCTGTCCTGGCTGTGTCTCCTCCCAGTTTCTTGTCTATCCCCAGTATACTCACTGGTGGGGTGGTATGAGAAGCAGGAAAGTCACTGCTCAGCAGTAACTAAAACATCCCTGTGTTAGCAATGCTGTTAACAGCACAAATCCAAAACATGGCCCCATACTAGCTACTGTGAAGAAAATTAACTCATACCACTGACTTACAGACCACTGACTTACATGGAAATAGGGATTTTTTAAAAAATATATTTTATTATTGCAACCACTGAAATAAAAGAAAAAAGGTACCCTTAGGAAGACAGACAAGTTCTCTGGTGCCATAGCTCATCTGAAGGATTTCCCTTGCTGATAGAGGCCAGTTGAAAGCCACCAGGATTAATAAATGCCTGCTCTGCACCAGACCTAAGGTTCATCTTGCCCAGCATCCTGTCTCCAATGCTGTCTGAGGGCAGACATGCAGAAAAAATAACAGGTCAGGTGGGGACAGACATTTCCCCAGTATCCTCATCCTGCCTCCAATGCAGAAATCTTTGGGATTTACTGAGTAAAAGGTGATTTTTTTTTTTTAAAAACCACTAGTGGATTTTTCTTTTATTTGTCAGTCAGTTTTACACTGAAAGGAAAATCAGTGAGGTAAAATTCATTTTCCCATGTGTCCTCCATGTCTCAGAACTGTCCCAGTTTACATATTAACACCTTAACCCCGGAGGGCAGACCCATTCTGCCAGTATAAAGGTGCATGCATTACCTCTTAATGAGAACCATACGATTCTGTACCATTACAGTTATAGTTTAATCCATCAAGAATTCCCCAGCAGGAGGACATAATCCATCTCCCTTGGTTGACAGGTGCTATGTGGTCTTATGAACCACAAAGTACCGTTAAGTTCCCCACCCTGCAAGAATTTCTATGGAGGGAGGATGCAGTGTCTCCACTCCACTCCACCCTCGGTTCTATCCCCCGCAGCTGATGCAATTATTGTTTTATGGAGAGTCCTCATGGAGCATGTTAACTGCGTTCCATCCAGGGAATAGCATTGCATTTTACTCTATAATTCTTAGTTTTCTCTAATTTTTACCCCCAGACATCTTCCCACACCTTCATACCAGCTTTCATTACCTGTCACCAAAGAAAGTCATATTTTTAAAAATATGGTTAAGATTTTATCACCCTGTTGTAAGACTATGTTCTCTACATGGTATGCCATCACTCAGAAGTATGTGAAGAAGATTAACCAAATAAATAAATTAAAATAACATTTCCAGTGCATATTAAGGTAAATTAAGAAAAGGACTGAGAAACCTGCCATATGAGGAAAGGCTGAGAGAACTGGGTTCATTCAACCTTGAGAAAAGAAAGCTTAGCAGAGACCTTATCAACATGTGGTTACAAAGAAGATGAAGACTTCCTTTTTATAAGGACTCATATGGAAAAGATGATGGGCTATGGGGAAATATTATTCCTGAGAAGATTCTAATTAGACACAAAAGAACAATCAGTCATTGGAATGACCTTCCCAGCGTGGTCAGTTTTAGTTAATTTCTGTCAAAATACAGCCAAAGCCTCCCATAGAGAACCTCTCTGATTCCCTTCCAGCTCACCTAGCAAGGAGGCATCATACTCCAAAGATCTCCAAAAACAGCCATGGGATGGTTCCCTTCATCTGTAACAATTATCTCTGTGGTGTACCTACAATATTTGGGTTTTAGTCTCCACAAAACGGTGGATGAAAAGCTCTTGAGAAAGGTTGTTTGTGCTAGAGTTTTTTGTCTGTTGTCATTCAAGACATCTCATAGAGAACTTGAAGCCTTCATGAAGACAGAAGAGCCAGTCTCGTGTACATGTGATGTACAAGGCATTGGACAAGGAATTTGGTACCTCACCTGAGAAGTAGTGTCTTCTTCTGGTCACCTATATTCAAGAAAGATCAACTCAGAACAGGAAGGAAGGAAAGGAACTTTTTAAATTAAAAGACCTTGAGGGCAAGAGAACAAATCGGGAAGAAAATTACAGTTAAAAGTACCATCAAAACAAGGTGCTTGAATAGTCTTGAGCAACAATAATAAGGAAAAGAAATGTAACTGCTTCTACTGAACTTTGTTCAGTTCATAAAAGGAAATATATGGAATAGTTGCCAATGAAAATAGGAGACTGAAATTGTGACTTGTCCAATTCTATGTTCCTAATTGCATTTCAGACTTTCCAAACAAAATGTGTACGTTATTTTGAAGGGTTGAGGCTTTGGCAGGCTTGGCCTTTTTATACGATTTATCCACTTTCAAAATAAGTTTCAGTCACACACATATTTGTCTGTCTGTCTATCTATTATCTACCTCCCTCCCTCAGATTTCACAATCATTAGTGATTTGACAAGGTACACTTCAACCTGACTAATAAGTTAGATAAAAGATGGCTGAGAAGAGGACCACAGTTCCTGATGAACCTCCCATAGGCCTCTGAACTGCTGATGTATTTGGGAAAACTGCCATGTTTCCAGCACAAATTTTTCTTTCAGTCTGAAACAAGTGACATATTTCAAACTAAGTGCAAGGTGGGAAAATCACTTAAATTTAAGTTAGTCCTCTTATTCAGACAAATTGAGAGAAAAGGGTAATAACACTTATGAAGCAGAGAAGAAATTTAAGAACAGACCAGGAGAAAAACCTGGTAGTGTCTGTAGAATGGGAGTGAGAGTGGGACAAAGCACAGCTGAGCAGGCAGCTCAGCTGCAGTATGAGACAAGGTTATTGCAGTATGACATGTGCCACCTTGTCAAGGTGAAACATGGGTCTCCCCTTTGATGAAGCCATGTCAGGGACACAGTCTTGAGCGACAGGGCAACATGATTTTGGCATTTGGCAATCTCACAAATAAACCCTTGTATTTTCCTAGACTGTTAGATTTGATTTCTTATCCCCCACCCTGAAAATTAAAATGGAGAAAAGTATTTTACCCCAGAAGATTATATAATCTTCTATCCAATCTTATATATAGATTTCATTAATTTAATATTGAGCAGGTACTCTTATCTCGTACTAGGTAATCACTTTATTGCCAGTTTCCTATTCTGTGCCATTTACCTAAAATCAACACAACAAAACACATAATAGGAATTTTAGTCATCAATCTGATTATTTAAGTTAGATAAAAGTAAGGGGGCAGATCGTGTCCAGTTCCCAAGAGGCTCACCTCCCCTGAGAGACTGATGTAGGACAATGCAATCTCTCTATGAAGTGGTCTCTTTGCTGGATAAAGTGATCACCTTCTTTACTATTCCTTTTATCTTTCTGAATATAGCACAGAGCAGGATCATTAAGATTGAACTGCACAGCTCTCAGACAGCAAACCCAGAGGAATACTGCTTAAATGACAAAAATTATCACACATTACCACTTACACAGATTAGTGCAAAGCTTGTCTCATGACATGTGTCCTTCAGCTTCAAGGGAGCCTGAGTCCTTTCTCACTTTTATTAGTATAAATCTAGAATAATTTCATGGAAGTCAATACATCATACCTGAATACCTGTTGGTAGCAGGGAGATCTCTGCTCAAGGTTACTACTTGTGGTTTGAAACTCCCAAGAATCCAATTTCTAAGTTCAAGCCCCCTCCCACAATTTGCCCCTGTGAGAGGGTTTAGTGATGGCATGGACTTGATATCTTCCTCACCTCATGTGGAGAGTTTTCAGACAAAACACAACTATTCAGTATTGGGGGAAGGGGAAAATATTTACAAAGGTTTATTTATATACATATATATATTTATATTACATTAAATTCCACTTTTCCTTCAATAAAAGTCTAAGAAGAAAAGAGAAAAGTCTTTCTGTCACTCCTCAAGCCACTGTTCCTTCATTTCAGTTTTTTGTGGCACTGGTTAGTGTCTTTCATTTTTCTAAGGTAGCAGATTTAAGTATGGCAGTCAGGATTTTTGTTCTTACTTTGTGGAAATTCCAACCCTGAGCCCAAGCCTTTGAGGGATTTTCCTTGGAGACCTTCACTTCTCTTGGGTTAGAGCATTTAAGGCAGCTTTCAGTTCAGTCTTACCAGAGCTCCTCTGCTCTGTCTCAGCTCACCAGCATGGTAGCAGCAGCAGCAGCAGCAGAGCGCACAGCCACCTCCTCCGCATTCCATCCTGGGTCAGCTCTCAGGACGACTCCGAGTTTTTCAGCTCCTTTCTCTCTTTCTCTCTAGCTGCTGCTGCATTTTGGGACTCCCTAAGGGTTTGGAAGTCTACCCTTCCTCTTCAGGAGGTCTCTGGGTTTTGGGAAAGTGATACAGTCTTACCCCAAAACAGCCCTGTTGAGTTTTCCTCTGTTTTGTTGCCAGCTCTCCCTCCTGCAGGAACATCTCTGTGTCTTTCAGCTGGCTTCACGTTATCTCGCTGCTACTGGTTATCTTTTTGGCTTTTAGCCACCGTTGTCTCTGTTCGGGACTGCTCCACTGCCACTTTCAATGTCTTCTGCTGCTGCTGACAGTAAGGAAACTCTTCCAGCTCTTGATTACGGGACCCGGTCCAGCTTTGACACTATACCGGGTCTCCCGTAGCCTCAGCTGGGGGCTGGGGGCCCTTGGCCCCCAGAGGGGCTCACTGGCCCCCTGCTTCCTCCTGGCTCAGATCATGGCTACCTACCTTCTAAACTATCTTCACCATCTTCTCTTCCATTTCTGTGGGTATGTAATTTCCACAGGGCGCATGTGGACTTTTGATTGGTCCAGTATTATCAGTGGGGCAAACCATTACTACCTCAGAGAAAAGGTTTTTCAAACCACCACACTAATTCATTGATTTCTGATTCCTTACAGCTGCTGAACTGCTGGTTAACTTACTAAAACATTGCATATCTAGAAGTTCAGGCATTAAAATGACACTAACTACATCAACCGTAAAGAAAAAACAAACTAGAAATATGTGAATTAATAATTTCGGACAGTTACAAGAAAGCATGACCAAGACATGAAAAACTAATTTCCACTGCTCTTTTATTAAGATGATTCATCCCTCCACTATCGTTCTTTACTTCTGTCAAAACCATTTGCAAATAAAATTTCCATTTGCAGCCATTTGAAATGTTGAAACCTCAGATGTGCTGTAGTAAGAAGTCATATGACCTTAAATCCATTCCTATATTTGAACCTGCACAAAATAGCTGCTTCTATTGTATTTTAGTTCCTGTAGTAAGCCAACGCGGGCAAGAGGACACTAAAATCTACTTTGTATCTTTACTGACTCCCATAATGCTGCCCTTCGGTCTTCTGGGACTCAACTATTCCCATGTTATGGGAACTCAAAAGTAGTCCAATCAAAACATTTTACCTAGGACTACTCAGGTCACTATGAACCCCATGAGACCCAAAAGGTATGGGGAAAAGTCTCTTATTTTTCTCATAGGGTATTTCACTACTAAATGGAAAAGATTTAGCAAAGAGACTTCTGTTATGTCCAATCCAAAGAACAGGCCAATGGCCAGTATAGAGAGCCAAAATGTCAGACCAGCTCCAATCCTACACATGAGCCAGGCTGAGCAGCATGCTAACAAATGAGTTGGTTTTTCCACTGTAAAAGACGATCTTACTTTTCTTGAATTTTGATCTAGTTTTGATCTTATTCTTCCTTTCTTGATGAAACTGGAAGAAACAAATCTGCTAAAAGTTGTGGGTTTGATTTCTAAAACAAAGCCACTTTATCATAGAAGTCCTAAGAGGTTTCTTAAAGACCATTTGGGGGAAGGTAGCACACAAAATCCTGTTATGTACAAACTGCTGTTCTCTGCTCATCAAAAAGACAAGAGGAAAGCAAGCCCCACAGAGAGCAGTGTTAGCTTATCAATCCTCTGTCCCCACAAGGGGACAGGCATCGCCTGCTTACACACACACATACTTGCTTGCATGATAACAAAGAGATGTTACTACATCCAAAAGTCTCTGGTTAGTATTTTAGCTGCAGCAGCACTAAGGCTTCCACTAATCTCCAAAAGCAAGCTGGGCATTGCATTCCTCTTGGTAGCAGCATTCTCCTACCACTTTTGCCCGACTTCCTCCCCCCTAAAGAAAGCCTTCTTGACTGAGAACATTTATTTTTACTTTGAAGGGTGCTGTCTACATGCCAGAACTCACATCTACTTGGAGCTCTCCTAATGTCTTTGGAATTGTGGTATGTAAAGCTGTGGTCTTCCACCAGTACAAATGTGCTCTGAGTCATAGGTTAGGTCCTAACTCTGCCCAGCCTGTTCTTAGATATAGAGATAAGTCTAATGCAGAGGAAACAGATTTCCTTTGTATGGCTGGAGAACACTGAAACACTTAGTAGAAGTAAAACCTCATATCCAGCTTCTACTCCCTTTCACATGCTAAGCATGGGGATGTACAGAGTTGAAAACATTCTTTCAAATATATTATTTAGCTACTATATTCCAGCTACTATGGAATATAAATCCTTGCAGGAAAAATACACAAGCTGAATAATTCGACTTTCAACAAGATTCACAGATTGAAACAGAAGTCAAGTTACACAGTTATTATCATAGGCCAGTATCACGATCACATGGGGTTTCATTTGAAGGTGATAGAGCAATATTGATGAAATATAAATTCCCACTAACTTTATTTTATTTCCATGATTTTAAAATACTGTAATCAAGCTAGTTGTACTCTTAGTTTCCAAATAGTTTGATTTTAAAAGTCATAGAATTAAGATAAAAGATACTTATTATCCATGCACAGACGAACACATTTAATTCCATTATACTATTAACACTATTTAATTAAATTAATTTAATACTATTTAATTCAAACATACAGAAGAAAATGTCTCACCAGATTAATGGAAAAATACTTGAGCTGGACAAGGACAATAACTGACAAAATGATATTATTAGGATAATTTTGCAACCATATTTTATTCAAAAAAATTGTATTTTTGTAAACTTGACATTTCCAAAACAGTGCAAGTGAATTAGAATACATGTGAACACAAGCTTCTAAATATAGGTGACATCAGTAAGAGTGGACACAGTCTTACAACCACAAGATCACAAAAAGAAACATACAATTTTATAATACATAAGCAGTGACAGTCTGAGAAAAAGGAGTGACAATGGTGCAGGTACTCTACTGCATATGCAAACCAAGCTCCAAAAGCAATTACAGTCTTCATGCCAGTTTAATCAATGTACACTAAATGAACAAAATCTACTTTCATTTATATTCAAGAAACTATAGCAAGTGGATGAACCTGGGCAAAGGATAGAAATTAGTTCCATGACTCCCTCAGTCCTTTAGTGAAAGCAATATCGTAAATTCCCCTGCCACACGGATCCTATGCTTCAAACTTGTGCATAGAATCAGCTGGGTTGGAAGGGACCTCCGAGATCATCAAGTCCAACCCTTGATCCACTACCGCTGTGGTTACTAGGCCATGGCACTAAGTGCCACATCCAGTCTCTTTTTAAAAATCTCCAGGGACAGAGAATCCACTACTTCCCTGGGCAGCCCATTCCAATGTCTGATCACCCTCTCTGTAAAGAAATTCTTTCTAATATCTAACCTAAACCTCCCCTGGCACAACTTGAGACCATGCCCTCTTGTCTTGCTGATGTGCCCACAAACAGAAGAAATTCAAGGAAGTCAAATACTATCAAAGACAGTCTTTGCGTAACTATTGCTTTCAGCAAGCTGGGCTACCTGCACATCACTGACTTGATATGTGGGGTCACTTCCATTCCTGTATTAAGGTAGACAGGGCTATTCTTACTGTTATGCTTGGCATTGCAAATGCCTTTGCCACTTAGAGGTGAAAGGATTGCTTAAGTGGTTTACAGGCTTGGGGTTCACATCAGGCATAATTTCTCTCAGATGATCCAAGCAACCTGTGAGATGACTTCAACTCAGAGTCTGCTTCAGTATTTTCTACAGTTTGCTGACTTCATTATAACTTCACAAATAAAAAAACCTAGGTTTATTCAGAAAAAATAGCAGGTATTTTTGTTAGCTACAATGGCCAAGTACCAGAGCATTCTAGTGTCTTAGAGCACACTAGCTGTGTTATTGCTTGGGGAGAATCGATGCAAATTCACCTCCAAGACCCTTGGTTTTCAACTTAAATGGACACGAAACTGCTGTAAAAGGTGGCAAATGCTCTCATCTCTTGGGAAGTGAAAGCCCACTATGCTGTGGACCACCAAAACTGTGAAATGACTGTGATCTTCTTGATGTCATCACGGAAACTAAATGGGGTTGCAAAAGCACAGGCTTTGCATTAAGTGATTTTTTTATTTAATTCCCCCCTCCTTTCTTCTTGATCATATTTTTCTGAGACTGTTTTCTTCCTATCCTAAACCCAACTTCATTGGTACTACTTGTAAGAAGACACATTGCAAGCTTCAGATCTCTCAGATGCCAGAGGATGCATTTGAAAATGTTACTGCCCCACTGCTAAGCTTTCTCCTGAATAGCTTAGAGCTAGTGCAAAGTGAGCCCACTGGGAAAAAAAAAGGCAATGTCAATTTAGCAAACCTTTCAATTAACTTGTCCAAGACAACTAAAGACATTGTCTCAAAATGGATTAACTGGAGAGAACTTGTACAATGACTACCCTCAGCTGCTGCAGAATTGGAACATCACAAAGAAACTAACAAGCAGCTGACACATGGGAACCTTAGAGCCGAAAAAGCAATTTCCAAAGTAACCATGTCTCCAGATTTTGATACAGTTATATTTATAACAATTTCATAATTAAAATAAAACAAAACAAAAAACCCCACCAACCAAACCAGCAGATCTATAGCATAGTTATTTCCTACACATTCTTGACATATATTACTTTTTCGTAAGATTTTAGGATTAAAAAATGATTGCAACCAACTGATATTAGTGGGAATTTTTGTTTGGCTGCTTTTTAAGGAGTGGAAAGGTGCATCTACAATATTTTAATATGAAGGATTGATATGTTTCATTGTCACATCTGACTATCCTAACTGAAAGCATACAAGAGCCACAATAGAACTTGACTAAAAAAAAAAGAAAAAGAAAGAAAAAAATATGGAGAGTATACATATAAAACCAAAACCCTATTTTACAACAGATCTCCTGAGGGCCTAACAGTAATGACACTAAGAATTTGTGGATCATTTCAAGAATATGGTGCTCATCTGGGCAACAACTAGATTTTCATTAAAGGATGACTTGAGCTGGATCAATTCTCTGACAATTCAGGTCAGAAATCCAAAAAGTCCAGTATGGGCTCAGTCAAATGGGATTTATTTTTATTTATTTTTTTACTTTAAGCAAATAAGAGAGACATTTTTGCCTTGAGACAAAACAAAACAAAAAGTCCAACAAAATATAAATGCTAAATGGGTATTTTACCCTTTTTAACTCTTTTCTTTATACACTTTTAAAAGATGTCTCAAAGGAATAAATAATTTGTATTTTTAAAATATTGTAATGAAACATTTTTGGCAGATTTTAAAATAAGTTTCTGTTTAAAAAATGAAAATTAAGCATTTCAACTTTTCAAAGGGAACTTCCTCCTTTTTTTCAGATAGAAACTTTTAAATTCAGTTAAATTCACAAATAATTTCACTTTTTCCCTGAGCTATTTTTTCAGCAAATTTACTTCTTAGGAATTTTTGAGGGGCTAAGTTTTAAAAAGGGTGGATACTCCAGGTTCATACAGCTAATAAACAGTCTCTTTTTTTTTTCAGCAAGTACTTTAAGCAGTTTCTTTTTCAATTCATAGCTGTGAATCAATCTCATATCCAATTTCTGTCCAACTTAGATATTTTGTAACAGAAAAACCCAGACAAATTAAGTTAATATACCAGCAAAACTGACTGATGTCAGAAATATCATACTGTGAGAAATTCATCAGCTTCTAATGCGAGAGGCAGGTTCAGATTAGATATTAGGAGGAAATTCTTTACTGTGAGGATGGTGAGGCACTGGAACAGGTTGCCCAAAGAAGTTGTAGATGTCCCATCTCTGGAAGTGCTCAAGGCCAGGTTGGATAGGGCTTTGAGCAATCTGATCTAGTGAAAGGCTTCCCTGCAGGGGGGTTGGAACTAGATCTTTAATGTCCCTTCCAACCCAAGCCATTTTACCATCCTATCTCTCTGTGATAATACAACAGTGCAGTCAAATGCCACAAGCCTTTTGTTTTTGCACTCTAAAGAAAAATCTGTACTCTACTACATGTGATTTTAACAGCACTTTGCCTTGGATTCTGGCTTAAATGATCGTTTGTTACACAGAATGTCAAGTCACCAATGATTGTTTTAAGAAAAATAACTGAATAGACCAATAGTTTTTCTTGTCAGATGTTGAATCAATAAACTTAATTCACTTTAAAACTATTTTTTCCCTAATGCATGCAGATAGTTAATAGTTAATAAATATTGATCAATACTGTAGTAATAGAAGACACTTAATGCCAGTGGGGGTAAAAAGCAAACAGGAATATGGATGAGTTTAGTTTTTAAAATTTGAAGCTATAATGGATATAATGTTCTTTTATCATACCCTTAAGGAATAAGACATCCTGCAACCTTTCAATCCTGGTTTCACTTTCTACCAATGAGCTTGACCCTTCTTTCCTTTATATGGATTTTATACCAACATGACATTTAATTCTTATTTACACAAAGTGCAAAACACAAGTAGAATCTAAACCCAAGTCTTACAGAATTCCACTATTTCTATTCAGAAATCCAAGAGCTTTTTAAAGAAACACGGTTGAATTAATTACAACTAGGTCTCTTCTAATTCAACAAACGAGTTAAGTAATCACCAGCAACCAAAGTGGAAATCTGAGATCCAGTAACATCTGCACCCAGCCTAAACTTCCTTCTTAACGGTTGAAGAAGGATGGCATTCAGTACTTGGAACACCCAGACAGGGAATCTTGAGACAAAGATTCAAACAAAGATTCAAAGATCCAAACATTTTAACCCTTGCATCTACTTATCTCTCTTAAAATTATCATATAAACAAACTCATGACTTATGTATATAACTCACAAAGGAGACATAATGCTCGTAGCTTGTAGCAATTTATCACTTGATTTGATAGCAACAGATTACAATCTTGAACAGTAGCTTTAAAAATATCCCTCAATATTAATATGGCTCCATTTAATTTTTTTTTTATTCCAAGGAATTTACCAATGCCATAATGGTCGGCCCAATTATATCCTTCTGGTATCTCAATTGTACAATCCTAGACTACTATAAAAATCCTAGAGATTGCAAGAGAAAAATTCCCAAAGGAAAACATTCTGTGATACCTTCTTCAGTGAACCAAAGCAATCTACATCTTGCTACATATCACTGAGGAAGCATTTTCATCCTCTCCCATTCAGGTCAGTAAAGGACAGACTCAAGATCCAGAATATCACAACTATCACAACTGTGAAATACTTTAGGTTCTTTAGTTTATAAATCAAACAACAAGTTCAACTCAAAGAAAGAGACTATGAAAAGATTTTGGCTTATATCCATTAAATGGTCTATACACAATACTACCAAGCCTTTTGAATTAAGCATATGAGGATTTCAGTCACTTTTCTCTGCAAATCTCTTTTCTCTCGCATTGAAGTTTAAAAGTACAATAGAATTTATATATACACATATGTATTTTCAAAGATTTAGCCAGATATCAGTGCTTGAGTGAACTATATACTATTCAGTAGAAATTATAAAACATTGATACAAATATAAAGACATACTCAATATAAAAAGCTTATATTTATAAAATATATTTTTAGGTAACAGTCTTCCCCTGAGGGTATACCAAATAGTTGGATTCATAAATATTGCTCTGCACTGCAGCTTGGTTACCAAAGTTCAAATTTCAACTCTTAAATGAAGTATGAATTGCTCCAGTCACCTGACATGGCTACAGTGGTTGCCTCAGGATATGTTCCCTAGTTTTTTTTGAGTGATAAAGACACAGCATCAATGGGTCTCCGAAAAATCTGGAGAAGATTCCTTCTTCCACATATGGAAGATATGAGAGCAGGACCTATAGGCTAGTGAGCACGTGTCACATGACTGGGCTTTAGTTTTCATGGGCAGTTCACTGGTTTTTCTGGACCCAGTTCCAACTATCTTCATTCTCCTTTTTGCTCTTTTCGGCCTCAATAATTTCTTTATACCTCCGGCGGAAGAAGCCCATCTGCAAATCAGAAGAGATGACAGTGGTAAGTTACACTATCATTAAACTGAAACTTAATTTGTCAGTGTGAGGACAGAAAATGGTGTGCAGAAAAAAACAGCACAGGAGTTAGTATTTAATCCTCCAAGTGCCAATCTGAAATCATAGCTCCTTATTTACATCAGTATAAACGAGATCAAACTGGATCCCAAATCTTCACAAATTCTCTGCTCCTTACAGATGAACTACTAAGAGGTAAGAGGTCCTCTTACATAAAGCATACTTTAAAAAAAAATGCTCATAAAGTATTCCTAATAAAACAGACCAGAAGAGGCAGATACAGGTTTATTGGTTTAAAATGAAGACTAATGCAAAATTTGGAGCTGAACCTAAAGTCAGAGTAACACTCAGGTCCTGAGTAAATTGTGACAGAGTTTTATGAATGATGCTCTCAGCGTCCACAACTGCACAAAACAACAGGGATCAGAGGAATACAGTACACCTACCCCTGTCCCAGCATCTCAATTCCAGCTATCATTACCGATAATTCCTTTTGCACATCTTCTTCCTTCCTAAACCCTTGTACTTTAAGAAATGCAAGTGGGTTTCATTTCAGTTTGGAGAAAAACTTCTCATATCGCTGTTTTTTTTTAAGTCTTTCAAAAAACCAAAAATTATTTTAATAACAGACTTTGGTAACCATTCAAGAATAACTCCTCAAACTTAGCACTGTTGAGATCACTGAATCAATATTTTGTTCACCATAATGAAATATTTACGTAACTCCTATCACTCTAAACTTGTTTTTCTACTCCTGCTGTGTAAAACATGATGTTTTAGTCTTCCTTTATGAACTAGTTATTGCCACCCTTTATTCCCAAACTGGCTATGTGCAGGAAAATTTTGTGCTGTCTTGTCATAACTAATATTCCCTTAATTTGGATTTTTTAATTTCAGTTTTCAGCAACTTTCACTTTCTTCTAGTGGATTTTAACTCACAGGGGTCTGAAAGGCAGCATGGTCAATCTGCCAATGCTGCTTCTCCAGCAGGGTTTCCTAAAGCTCAGGTCCTTGCCAGTGCCCCCAGCTACATCCTGAATTCACAGCAGCATGAGAATGCACACACCATCCTCTCATTCTGCTTCTTGCCTCCTATGCAAAGGACATAGAAGCTGCAGCGTGGTCTAACAAGCCCCTTTGTTTGGTAACTGTGGACCACTGGGACATGCCATTATTCTAGAGATAAGTGTACCCCGCTGAGTGCATTTGTGTACATTACATACACACCTACTGTCCTGATTCTGGCCAAGACAGGGATAATTTCTGCAGTAGCCAGGAGGGGGGATGGCTAAGACCTGGAGGTTATTCTATACAATCTCATGCCATTGCTGCGGTTGGGGGAAGAGAGTCTCTTCTAAGGAGCAGGGGTTCCTTCAAATCAAGTAAGCATGGTGGAGAGAGCAATGGGATGGCACTGGCTTGAAAGCCGGAGGGAGCAGTGGGGTAACACTGTTTCCAAGCTGGACAGAGCAGTCAGGGTGGTGTGGTTGCAGTCACCTCAGGCTCAGTGAGTCATTTGTAGGTGAATCACTCTCTCTCTTTTGTGAGCTTTTGTTATTAATCTTGCTGCTGTTACTGTTCGTTTTCTATCTCATTGCTGTTTCCAGTAAATTTTTCTTATCTCAACCTGTGATCTTTACCTTTTGTGCCTCCAATTCTCCTTTTCAGCCTGCTGCATGGGAGGGGAGGAGTGAGTGACACGTGGTTTTAGTGGGAGCACTAAATTGGTGAATACCATTCCTAAATCGTGACAGCCTTCTTTGGCACCCAATCTGTGGCTTGAAGGGTTAAGAAAATAACAGATCTGCCCAGAGTGGGTTGAAAACAAATTTGATCTAAGCATTCGTTGTATTAGGTACAGAGCCACTGGTCACAATATTGCTTGGTCTGTTCATGTGGGTGGGGTACCTAACCCTGTATATATTCCGCTACATGCTCCTCGTGGTGCTCTTTTTCAGAGCAGGGAGGGGGATCAGGATTGCTCTGTCATTGTACTGTCTGATATCAGCTTATGACATGATAAAGTCAAGGACAACAAGGGTCATTTGGGATGTGTATTCAGTGTCGCTCTCCTACCCTTACCTCGGGTGCTACCTTTGGGAGTCCATCAATAATTGTACCCAGTCTGCAGGAGAACAGGGGAGGGTTATTTTCCCTGGCTTTTCACCCCTTTTTCCTCCTTCAGGCCTGTTACAACAGCTTTCGGAAGTTTTGAAATTCACTTGAATGTTAAGGAAAGCATGTTCTTGTTGTCAAGACTGCCAGGATTCCTCAGTGCAGTCCACACCATGTTTAGAGTCAAGAAAGAGAAGGTAATTTCTTTCCTTTAGGAAGGTCATTCAGAGATCTACCTCAAGGATTGATAGCCATGAGTGGCATGAAATGTGGGAGAAAATGGTCCAGTTTTTGGAGAGATTCTCTGCCCCATACAGGAGCAGCCAATAAAGGCAGCAAAAGGACAGGTTTAATTTTTGCAGTGGTCAGGAGGGGGTGTGGTTAGGACCTGGAGGTTATACTATACCACCTCAGGTCATTCCCAGGGATGGTGGAAGGAAGTCTCTTCCAGGGAGAAGGGATTCCTTCCAGTCCATCGAGTGGAGGAAGTAGTGGAAGTGTGGTGGAGGCAGTGGTAGTGTAACTGGAGAATATCATTCTTAAACCACAAGACCTACAGCCACGTTATAAATGCACAATAGGTAGACATATACATAAATGTCCATGACCTTGAGGTTACGAAGGTCCCATGACCTTCTGGAAGCCCCCTTTAATAACTGAAATTAGACCTTAAAACTCATTTGTTCATAGAAATTCTTGTGCACAGACTGTGAACGTAGTATCGTTCCCATCTGTCAGAAGCAAAGCTTTATCTGTTGCTATGTACATGCAAATGCAGGGATAGTGGTGGTCCTGTTCTGAAAAATCACCTCAAAAAAGTGACACTGTTGAATTTCAGAGGGCCACGTCTCCCTCACTTCCTAGCATCTTTCAGAGCACTATCTGCAAGGATTCAAGAAGAGAAAATTAAAGAGGAGTTTTTCTAGTTCCCCATCCTTCAAACTTACTCTAGACATCAGATCAAATTCTTTCTTTAGCAGAAAAAAATCCTTATTAGTAAGTTTTGTACTTGAACCTACAAGCTAAACTAGCGCAAAGGATTTATTTTTAGAAGACATCCTCAAGATAGCACCACCATAAAATCCCAGTGAAAGTTCATCATTAATGCCAACAGAATTCAGCTCAATGAGGCTTGAAGCAAATAGCTGAAGTTTCTCTAGATTTTCAGTCTAAAATGGAAGTGAATTATTATATTGATAATGGAAAAAAAAAGTGTAAGAGCCTAATACTTCTCTGTTGTTCTGCCCCAGTAGGATTAATCATAGGTACTTACTTATTCACAGGAATCTGCTGCTATTACTTATATATGCTCAGGGAGCAGATGTGTTGCAAAAGTGGATGCCATTTTTTGTATTATCAGTTTTTATAACAGACCTACAGGTTTTTCATTAGAAAACTGCCACAGGACTTTGCTTCCTTAGATTAACAAGAGAAGTTTAATTTCTAGTTTTAAAAACAGGTTTTAAACCCTTAAGGTTTCCATCCTTCATGCAAACACATCCTTGATATAATAAAACTTTCTCTTGAAGTTATAATCAAAATTATAGAAAGGCTTTTTAATTTCCTTGAGGGCCAAACAAACAAACCCAAACTCCTTCCCACTGTTATTTTCATAAAAAATGTCTGTTACTGAACATCTGCTTCAGGAATTGTCTTTAAAAGTTGTTTATGAGCATTTTGGTATTTTACTATTTTTTCACTGAATACACAGTGCTTTTGTATAACTTTTCAGCAGGGATAAAAAGTGAGCTGAAAACCATAGTAAATATTAATAAAGCATGAATTCCTACATCTAGAGGTGACCCCATTACAAAGAATTATGTTTACTTGCTGTAAATGATGTGAATACTCTAAAATTATGTAGAGGAGTTAAGTGCAGGCAAAAAGAGAAACTGAACTTTAAGGATTATTTTTTTTAACATTTTTAGAAATAGTGGTCAGGGATTAGATAAATTTCCCATCCTTGAAAGACAAGGATGTGCTTTGTTATGCGATACTGTTCCTTAGTGTTTAATGCATATTTCCATTTAATGTGATATAATCCCTATCATCACCAGAGAGGGATTTTTTTGATAAGGACCATGAAGAAATCACAACACAGTCATTGTCTCGCAAGACTCCATACAACCTGCATATCCGTCTCCTTACAATTAATAATTTCATTAAAAATGATACCAATATTAACCTGTACGGTGAGGGCTGATTAATACCAGTAGCAAGCTGGAGAGAAGAAGTGAATTTAGGATAGAGTGAGAGGTAATAAGGAGGCAGACATTTGGACCAAAGCAGAAGAATTGATACAACATGGGGCTGAGCACATATTGGCTCTTTTATCACTGGAGCTGAAGGAACACCAGAAGATCTCTTTTCCATGGCTAATGCAAAGCCATTAAGGGAACTGAGAAAACACAGTGAGGATAGCACTGCTGGGATTGAGTCCTGAATTTTGAGCAAGGAAGAGGAAAAGAGATCCTCAGCTTTAACAGGAGCATTGCTGTGATCTCATTCGTAGAATGTTTACAGTGGGCCGATGGTCTCCAACACGTTTCATGGTAATGACTCTCTAATATTGTTCATTTCTCCCAAACTTTGCTTTCTGTATATGCAGATATGTGCATGTGTGTACACATACAGATGTATGTACAGAGCAAAGGAATACCCACGTCAAGAGCTGTGACCCCATCAGGCAGTCTGTGAGTTCACACAACTACATCCAAGTAAAGGACTGAGGAAAATACTTTGATCAGTAAACTTCTGCCTAGGGAAGGCACTCATGAGAGGAAGGGCAACAGGAAGTATTTGCAGGAAGCAAGGAGAGAGCACTGTGGGAAGCTGAAGGGTTATAATGGAAGAAGAGGCATCAGCCAGTAAAGACAATGCAGAAAATGAGAAAAGGATAGATGGGCTAGAATAACTGGAGGTGCTTCAGGTTTTGACTCTAAGCCACCTACTTATAGCAGCTCTAATATTTACTTGAAGCATCTTCAGAAAGGACTGGATAGTGTTTGTCACTTCAAAACCTGAAACCATCCATAGGTTTTACACACTTCCTTTAATTTACTTATTCCAGCCCATGTACCCTTTTCTAGTATGACCTTACTGCCATCTACAGTGTATGCTGAGCAGAAAATATGTTTCTGGCAAAACTGAACAATAAAGCAACAGAAAATCTGTGTTGGTCTGGAATGAGGAATTACACCTGTTATTGTGAAGGGATTTCTTGCCATGCGAAGCACTGTCAAGTCCTGTATTCAAATGTGAGTATTTAAAGTCTCTAGCACAGACAACTCCCTTTAGCTCATGCCAGGTTTAAATCCCTTAAAAATCACAGATAAGTCATATCTAACAACACTCACATAGAATTACATTCTTCCTGTACTCACACAAACTGAAAACTTCAGTCAAAAGTCATTTAAGTGAATTAACATCACAGTAAATTATTTTTTTTTTTTTTTTTTTTTTGCTGCTACTTTGTACTCATCCAAAGGCTGAATTACTGGACCTTATATTTTTCTAAACTCCAGAAGTATAAACACTTACCTAACATTTCCTGCAGCGTGGTTCTGTGGCTATTTCTTTAGGGTGCCAATTATAAATATGCTTGAAGAGTGATGAGATTACAAAATAAAATTTAATTTGCAGTTGGGAAAAAAACAAAGCTGATCAGAGGGCAAGCAATATCACTGCTTTTGTTATAGTCACCATTGGATAAATTTCTAAAACATTTTTATAACTCATAATCCAACAGGGCTTATTCTCCCAATCAAATAAAAAGATAAATAGTTTGAAATGGAGATTGAAGAAGAATGTTTAGGTTTTTTTTAATATGATTCATTAAGAAACAGTTACGTACTGCTGTAAAACAGCATTATGTATTGATTTACGGCAGTGTTTCAAGACTATCACTGAGCTAGGAATAGAGGTTTGTGAACAAAAACATTCAAACAGGATCCAAGACTATATCAGAGACTTTTGTGAGTTTTTGTACTATTTTTAATTAAGTTTCTCCAGTGCATACTGAGGTGTTAAGCCGAACATAGAAAGTATTTATTTTTAACAGTATGCCTATGCTGACAAGGTTACCAATCACAGTACAAACCAACAAGTAAAAAGAAAAGGGAGTAAAGCACTGTCAGAGGGGTAACTAAATAATGAAACAAAATGTAAGAACCACTGAAGAAATCTCCCATGTAACTAGGCTTTGACAACATACTTTAAGGTTCAGTGCCTTAGTCACAAGCTGTCTTTCCTCTAGCATACAGTTCCTTTATCTACTGTAACCACTATCCAGTCATACCTGCTGAACAGTATGTATTTACATCACAAATCTTTTAATGCCACATTGCTAATCTAGGCAGAAGTCTCAAGCCATTCACCTCATGGCACTTCAGAAAGAATTAACTTACAGAGAATTAATCTCCTCACCTTTTTTGGGTGCATACTCCTTGCGTACTTCTGCCTTCACATAAACAGTACTACAGCTAGAAAAATATGCAGCTAATCATGGGTCAAAGCAGGGCCAGAAACCTCACCCCATTAAATGCCACCAGTTGGCAGAGCAACAACATCCCCAATCTCTGCAAAGTAGTGCTGCTGAGATTAGAAGCATGGAACATTTCCCCATGCAGGGTAAGATAACTGGTTATTAAGTGCAACTCACTTTACTACTGTCAAGAAGGTGGGTAAAAACACTTTGCACTTGGGTTTGTGTGGTCCTGGATAATCCTCGCAAACTACCAGTTCCAAGATGATGCACTATGTTCTTTCTCCCAATTAAAGGACACTTGCCACAGTACATAGGTGTCAGAAACTGATATGTCTATCAGCTTTTCCACCAAGAACTGGCAAACTGCCAATTCTGGGTCCCACTGTGACGTAAAGGTGTGTTCGTAAAGGAGTTAAAGGAGAAAATGTGTATTTAGGAGGAAGGATGATAGTGTGTGTGGCTAAGATAAGCTCATGAGAGCTCCAGAGGTCTGGTTTAATTATTCAGTCTTTCATTGACTTTTTGAGAGGCAAACCCCTTACCTGTCTTGTAATGTAGGTCCTCATTTGCTCAGTGAAACAAGTACAAGAAAATAAATAAATATGATTCAAACATCACCATTCCACAAATGGCTGTACACACATACAATATACACAATGATATATACACTTATGCAGCTGGGGAACTGAGACAAAGAGAAGTTCAGCAGCTTGCTCAAAGATTAGTTCTCCTCTACAAGCATTCATTTCTGAAGTACTGTACATACTAAGTCCTTAACAAAAGATATTATGTATCCACAAATGAATCAAAGGCTAGATGAATGAATCTTGTCTGATGCAACCTAGACCATACCTACATAGTAAAGATATTCCAAGGGTAAACACCAGAACTACCAGCTCTATTCACCACATAAGCAAGTAGCTCCATTGAAGCCAACTGAACAACTCCTGCGAGAAAAGTTACACAAGAATTGGTTAGAGGAACAAATTGTTCATTAATGGGCTGACACTCTAGCATCAGTGACAATGGCAAGGTATGTTATATTAATTAAAAAATAAAAAAGTACTAAATCAGATTTTCTGTACTGGTGTCCCTTGCTGTGTGCAGTTATCTGTTTCGCAAACCTAAATGCATCTTTTCCATGCATCCTGCCAGTCTGAATTGTTCTTCTATTTTGAGGTACCTAGCCTTAATGACTGGTTTTTAACATTTGGCCTTTGAGATAGTCATAGAATATTTAGTTAAAATAATAGTTTATCTAATGTTTGCTTTAGTTAAGTTTATGAATTGACTGGCTGTTCTTAGCAAACCAGTTTTTCTTATTATTTCAACATTACAAAGTAATTGTCTAATAAAATGTGTGTTTAAAAACTATGCGTGTTTCAGTACTACAGCATGTGAAATAAATTTACTTCTAAAATCTGTGGAGGACTACAGATCTTCACCCCAGGTACCAGCAGTAATATCTCAAGTCAGTTAGCCAGGTTAGATGAAAGTAAGCTAAAAGTTAAGCACAATTTTGAGTACATTGCTAATTCTTCTCTGCCATAACAATGTTCATCAGTTGCAATACACTGGGATCAGATACAGCTGCTAGGAATCAAATTCTTCCATGGCGACTGAACTTATAAAGATCTTTCAGTGCTGAGTTCTGGTAACTTGAGTTTAATCAAAGCCTGAACTTCTTGCAGTATGGTGACTGTGTACAGTAACTTGCAAGACAGCTGTTATCAGTATAAGTGTAATTAAAAAGCAAATTGGCCAACATTAAAACTTATGATTATTTCCAAATAAAGATTTTTTTCCCGTTGCAAAATTTTACTATGTAGTTTATTTTTTAAAGTCACAGAATGAACACAGCCATCATCCAAAGTTCATCTCTGATTATTGCTCTCAAAGAACATAATGTCTACTGCAGATATGTCTGGAAAAAAACTGAATCTCACCAGGGAATAGGACAGTAATTAGAGATATCATTCCTATAAGCATAATTAATTTAAAACATATCTTGATCCATATATTCCATTTCCTCTCCAAATAAAAAAAAGAAACACTACTGAAATATTTCTGGCTTTGTTTGAAAACCCAAGACTAAACATTAAAGACTATTTTTGGAATCAATAAAAAGTAGCTTTAAAATCATATTTGGATATATTTGATCTGCCAAAAATATTTGAATGAAAGTTGTACCATGTCCATAATTATCAAAATAAGTCACTTTCATGCATTAGTCAAATCAGAAGGAAACAGCTATGGCTGGTGTAAGTTATAATACACCATTTCTCATTGTGAAACCAAGCCTAAAAACAGAATTCAGACTAGGTAAGTCACATTTGCTCTGTTATTGGCATTTGGGTTTGAGGGATGCTAATGAATTCCAATAAATACATATGTTGTGTTCCAGCAGTGGGAAGCCTTGGAACCTTAGGTACGTATTTGCAATTTTTCAGTCTACATATGTATTCTTTTACTGGTTTGGACTCCTGAAAATGATGGCTATCTTTCCTCTTTTCTGAAAGACGTTCTGAACCACAAGCCAGTGGATTACATTTGTTCACAGAGTGCCAGAATAAGAGCAACACAACTGCAATGGCTGTGGTGTTCTCAGAGTACCCTGCCATGCACAGCTCTCATTTTGAGGACACTGAGACTGGAGAGAACACTCAGCCACAATATTATTGTTACACATTTACATAGCTCATTACATCAAGAAAGATAACAAAGGCATTTTACACGTACTGGACACATACCACCACTGAAATATTGCCTATCTTGAGAGTAGTGAACAAATATTACACTCACAGCTGGCAAAATAACAGCAGCATTAACCATTTACTTGTGTGAGAAAAATAAAAGATGACAAACTCAATCTTCCTGTAACATTCAGTCAGAATTCAAAAAGCACAGCAAATCAAACTACTGTAAACCTATCAATCTACTGTAAAAACCCCAACATTTGAGTCACTGTTGCAGGAATACAAACCCTTTTGCTCTTGGTAAGCCAAGGGTCTACAAACATTTTGTGATACTTGCTTTGGTTCAGAAAGCGAGAAATAAGAAGAAAATAAACAGACTTCAAATGATCCACACAACTTCTGCCTGGCGAAAACCTACTTATTTGTACAATCACTTTCATTGTCCCATTCCCTCCTCAAGGTTTCCTAGATGTTATCCATAACGAAGATCTATCTATGTTTGGGAGATAGTATAGGTTTGGTCTTGAATCACAGAAGTTAATTATCTGCATTTTTATAACAGGATAATATTGAAAAAGCCTAATTCTAGGCCTACTGAACCTAGCATCTGTATCAAAAGAGTAGTACCCTGAGAAGCCTACACAAGATAGCAAGTAACAACTCACTTAAAGCAACTAGATAAGTGGGTAACAAAACCAAAAAAATTGAAAAGTTATCAGAAAAACTGTACAAAATGCAATGAGGACTACAGAAAGAAGAATTTCAGAGAACATAAACCAAGTCACAGTTTTTGCAGATTTTATGGACAGACAGGACAGGTATGGGCTATGTAGTTCCTACAGGTAGGGATCTTGGAATTACATGTACAGAAAAGAAGAAGTATGTGAACTCTGAATAGGCACAACAACTTGCATCAAAGATATGAAATTGCCACTCAGTTTCAACAGGTTTCTCTATCAATGCTGCAATGAAATAAAACTGATTTTTAAAAAAAAAAAACCATCCCCTCTCCCCTGAGGTGCATAGGGACATAAAATTATGGCACAAAACCTCTTTGGATTTCAACGTAGGGGAGGAATACATGTATACATATATACATACATATATATGCACGTATATACATATATATATACACATATATATACACATATGCACATACACACACACACATATATATACAATCATAGAATCATTATAGCTGAAAAAGACCTCCAAGATTATTGAGTCCTTTGACCAATCACCACCTGATACTAGCAGCTACACAATTTTAATCACTTTTCTCTACAACAAAATTTTAAATTATTGAATCCTTTACTAATCATGCAACTCTATGGATAAAGCACTGGAGTACAGTTGGCAAAGTCTGACTTATCTCTAACACAGACTCTGACCAAGGCATCTCACCTTTCTTCACCTCAGCACATCTGCATGCAAAAAGGGCTATGTGAACCTGGTGTTAGTTGCTTGGAATAGTTACTGTTACTTGGAATCTCTCAAAATTTCTCAAAGCTTTCATTCAACAAAATGGTAGCTTCTTCACTGAATGATCTCTAAAATTTAAAAGAGTTCAAGTCTCAAGATTAACCCAGGAAGCAAAAGACTGTATTAACTCTAGTAGAGACTAAGAATTGAACTTGTGCGAGTTTCTCCTGGAGACTCACAGTGAAAGGTGATATTTTTCTTATCTTGCACATTTTCAAACATGCCTTCTTATGACAGGAAATGAGCCATATGAAATCAGCAGCAGTAACTCCTTTTTCAAATTGTGTCATCGAGACATAAACCCTGGGTCTCTTCCAATCTCACATTTTTCCATTCTCATGGTTATTCTCCCTTCTTACTTTCACTGTCTTTTTTTTTCCTTTAACTCTTTCTGCCACAGAAAGCAAAAGCATTTCCTAGATGCCAGAAAAACAGAAGTTATGAGATATTCTAGACTGTGGTCAAACATTGTTTTTGAAATGGAAAGCACAGTCAATTTTAACCTGGCCAGTATATGCTTAAAAATCTTCAAAACTGACTTTAAAAATACTATAAATCTATAACTCATATAAAATTTATATATTATATGAAGTAACTTTATAATCCATAACGCAACTATACACACAACTATATAATCTATAATAAGAATTGCATGGCTAGTTTTTGGCCCAGGTTTGTAAATCCATTTTACAGCCTGATGACCTGCAGAGATATGTCCTTTTGCAGCACACTGGGCCTGTGACCTCCAGTCCCAACACAGCCGGCTAGCAGAGCCTGCAGCACACGTGCTGCTAAACAGTGTGAGTCAGACTGCTGGACGTTTGCCATGGGAAGCAAAATAGTGCTGGACATGTTCCCATGTGTGCATTTGAGATTTACTTCCCTCAAAGACAGTCCCTGACCTTGACTGTGGTCTTTTAAGTTTATGGATTGGTAGCAGGGAACTGAGGAATTAAAACACTTGGAAGTTCCTTCCCCTTCATATTTACCACACAAGATGGCTGCTGCCAACTATCAGGATCAGCCCACTTTTACCCTGTAACAGTGTCTGGGGTAAAAGAACTGCATCCTATCAGAGACAGTGGGAAGGCTGTCTTTTAACAGGTCCAGGTGCTTCTTCCTCTGGTAACTAACTGATCTGGAACTCCTTGTGTGAGGGATGTGAAGCATTTACTGCTGGAAACTCCTCTCCCCAGGGCATCTACCTCTGGAAAACAGTAGCTACCATCTGATTTTTCCTAGACAGGCACCCAATTTTTTTGCTGGTCAAGCAAAGTTGACACAATTTTCAGGAAATCCTGCTGAAATCAGTGAGCCTCAGCCATCAGAAAACCATAGAAATGCGAAGTACCTAAGAGTAATATAACAGCAGATTTCTAAGAGGGACACTCTGTTGTCCTGAAATGGTATCAAAGGTTTCAACTTTTCATAACCAGGTCCTAAAAACCCCCACTTTTTCACTTCTTCTGTACATCATGAATCCCTCCCTGTCCCTCATGAAAGCTTGTATATGAAATTGTTTTTACTGACTAATTATTCAGTTCCTAAAGCAAATAGATGTTAAAAATACAAGGATAAATTTAAGCTTTTTTTCTGGGACTAGCTTTGGTGCTTATGTTGCATCTGTTGCCTTACCTTCCATAAGAGCACAGCAAGCAATAGGAAGATGAGAATTCCCACCAGCAAACTGATGGCAATGATCCATCCGACAACATATCCACGAGGCTCCAGATTGTGCAAAGCCTCAAAGACCACCTACAAAGCAATTAGAAAAAGATATTTTTATGACTAGAAGTTGTATTGTTTTCTCTTGTACTCATGAGACACTGCACCATGGCCTCCCTGATCATATTTCATCTGTCAAACAAATATGGAATGCATTTAGTGCTTTCCATCTATTTTTCACAAGGGATTTAAAGCTTTCAAGTGGACTTTGAGTAGCCATGTTTTAGATCCAAAGAATATCAGCTTCCACTCCAAAATAACACCTACCCTGTCAATCCCCAAGCCCAGACACTGAGCTTGTTTTGGTGCTGGGCCATCAAGGTGCACAAAGTTTTGCATGAAAAACTCCATCCTTTGGATTGGCAGGGATTGCTATGACATCTTGCACAGTTTGTCTTACCACGTTCCGGTCCTGCCAAATACCCTGATGCTTCACATGAAATGCTTGTGATGAGCTGGCTAACCTTTTTTTCACAAAAAAATTCGGACAACTCATACATTCCTATTAAATACAAATCATTCCTGCTCTGCTTCACAGGACACATTGTGTGAAAGAGGCAAGGGCATGTGCAGTCATAGGTTCTTCTGGGAATGCAGATAGCTCTCTCCTCTCCTCTCCTCTCCTCTCCTCTCCTCTCCTCTCCTCTCCTCTCCTCTCCTCTCCTCTCCTCTCCTCTCCTCTCCTCTCCTCTCCTCTCCTCTCCTCTCCTCTCCTCTCCTCTCCTCTCCTCTCCTCTCCTCTCCTCTCCTCTCCTCTCCTCTCCTCTCCTCTCCGCTCCTCTCCTCTCCTCTCCTCTCCTCTCCTCTCCTCTCCTCTCCTCTCCTCTCCTCTCCTCTCCTCTCCTCTCCGCCCCTCTCCTCTCCTCTCCTCTCCTCTCCTCTCCTCTCCTCTCCTCTCCTCTCCTCTCCTCTCCTCTCCTCTCCTCTCCTCTCCTCTCCTCTCCTCTCATCTCCTCGCCTCTCCTCTCCGCGCCCCTCTCCTCTCCTCTCCTCCTCCTCTCCTCCTTCCTCGTCCTCTCCTCTTCCTCTCCCTCCTCTCCCCCTCCTCTCCGCTCCTCCGCTCCCTCCTCTCCTCTCCTCTCCTCTCCTCTCCTCTCCTCCATTTGCTTTCAGGCTGGACTGTATTTGGCACCTAAATTACACAAAAAGCCCTAGGACGGGTGAGGAAACACACACGGCCGTGGGGCTGCTTCAGAAAAAGTCCTGGGTCCACTCTCATCGATGGTGCAGACTCTATCCACCACATGTGATCCAAAAGAAATTAACTTTGGGAGTGGAAATGCAGTAGTTGTGTCAAAATGGTGCTGCAGTGATGCTAGGGAGCCCTACTCACTGGGGCAAGGGATTTTATCTCATGGTTATGTTGCTTCTCTGACATGAACTACTGTCTCTTCTTGGGTTCCAACAAGGCTGCCTCTACAGGAAATTTGCAGTGTAATATGTGTAGGTATGCAAATGTCCTCAGTGGTCATAATTCTGATTACTGCAAATATATGTGTGTGTGTGTATGTATAATAATTATAAGTTTTCACACATCTCTATGTACACTTATATTTATATACATATGTATATACTCACACATTCACACACATGCATACTCACATCCTCCCTGTCAGCTGCAGTGGCACAAGTAAACCAACTCTCTCAGTGAGACAGTTTAACCATACATATCATGAACAGAGGCATTTGCCTGATCAAGTGGAACAAGGAACAAAGGTAAATTTGCCAATTCAAGAACATCTTACTGCACTTAGTATATTAGATAGGCATTTTGTTTCACCATCTCTTCTATAATGCAGCTAAGTCTCTTATCGATTTGTACTTGGAAGTGTCAGAGTTCATTTAAATAATGATATAGAAGGGGAAAAAAACTTTTAAGAGATGGAGTTTAAAAGCATTTACAAGATGGAATCAAGGAAGGGAGGTCAGTCAATAGGATCTTCTACAGGGAACAGTAATTCCTGTTCAAATGACACCTCCCATAACTGTGAAAGAGAACACTTTACAGAGGGAAAGCTCTTCTACAGTGAAGAAAATCAGTTTTTAAAATTGAATCTAGAAAGTTAAGTGGTTTGGTTTGGGAAAGTTCTTTGGTAAGTTTGAGGTTTTCCTGACCTTTACTTGCCTAAGGGAAACTTTAACTGAAATAAACACCAACTGTGCATGTGTGTATCACCATATATTATAAAATAAAAGCTTCCTTTTATTCTTTCATTTGTGCTTCTGGATTAAACATTTATGAAAAAATATACTACTTGATCTGAGGTGTGATTTGTGTCCTGTTTCATGAAAAAGACAGCAGCTCAATTCATGCTCCATAAAGCTGCCAGATTCGTTAATAGAATCAGCAAATATAAAATCCTGGTATGTGCCAGCAGATATTTTTTAGTAGCATAAGAACTTGAATGATAAATCCAAAAGAAATCCTCCTGTCATGCAGATTGAGCAGATATTACAAACAAGTTCCACAAAAGTGTGAAGACTTGTTACTCCTAGGAGAAGCAGTGGAATCCTCAGTGCTCAACTCATGCCAGATGGGATCAGCAAAACACTGGGAAGGGCTGTAGGATAGAAACAAGTGTGCACAGGCCAGGAAATAGACTGGTGAACTAAGTAGTCTTTGACAATTTTTCTTTGATGAGATACCAACAAAAATCTACTGGAGATCACATGATAGATTTAGAACAAAAAGCTAATTTAAAAGAAATTTTAGTGAAGAAAAATGTTGCAACAGGTTCCCTAAATACTGCCTATCTTTTTGGCTTACAGATGAAAATTGAATGTAAGAAGTTAAAGTCTTCCTTTGGATAAGAAGTATCTTTGAGAAAGATGTTTTATAAAAAAGAAAAAATAATTCAGATTTTATCTTTGATTTGAGGTATATGTCTTTGTTGCATTTAATGACAATTGAAATCTAAAGGAAGAGTTTTGTCACTTAACATTGAGTAATTCTGCAGACTATGTGTTAAAGTTTCAATATTTCATACTTACGGTTGTGTATCATATCACTTAAATTCTATGAAGATGAGTATTTTTGTGTTTCACTCATTGCTTGGTGAAGGAATAAGAGGAGTGAGGTTTACATACAAGTGCTTGATGAATATAGGATTATACACATGAAAAATAATTACTCAGATGCAGAAATGTTCATGATGATTACTGGTACTATAGTTTTTTGAAATTATGACTGATGTAATAGGCACCAAATGTGACAGGTAGAATCACAGCTGGAGGAACCATGTTTCCAATAGAAGATCTCAGGAATAGGGTAGGGTACAGGAATATAAGTATGATAGTGGAAGCAAGGGGAAGAGTGTCCTACTGTGTTTCTGCCATGAAAATCACTATTAACATGCTTAGGTGGGAGTGGAAATGCTGCCTTTGCCCCACGTCAACCTCTGCTCCTACAGTCTAGCCTGCCTCCTGCTACTGCCTCAAAAGCCCTTAATCCTTTCCAAAGCACTCTAGACCAGCACATCTTGCCCACCAGAAGCTACCTAGATGACCTGAGCTACTTCATACCCTCACAGCGTCAGACCACCCCTCACACACGATGCTGCCCTCTTCCCAAAATCCCTTACACAGTATCACCATCTGGGGAGCCCCCTCTATACCTGCTGGTCTGCATCAGACTTCAGTGCAACACATAATGTCATGGGTGGGTGGCTGTTCTTGGGTATTTTATAACAACACACACACACATATGCAGATACAATCTGGGTAATACGGGATCTGTGTTAGCTCTGCTCTCACTGAAGCTGTGAGGCTGCAGAGCTGTCTCTGTTTTAGTATGCTCAGTGTCATGGCTTTTAATATTCTGTTTTGCTTTTGAAAACTTTCAGTCATGAAGAATATTAATCTGCATTTTCAGACCATGAGTCCAGTGCAGTGAGATGGAGAGGAGGGGGAGGAGGGAGAGAAGGCTAAGTGTGGAGAGTTAGAGACAGTCAATCATCCTGTAATGTGTGACACAGTCCACTGGAGAGGGAGCGATAAGTTACAGCTCTGTGAGCACCTCCAAACCTCTCAGTAAGATTGTACCTGCTTCCTGATGAACTGGCACAACTACTTTGTACCAAGCTTGAAAACCCTCTGTGACCCACTCACAGGACTTTTTTTTTCATAATATAAAAGAATTTTTACATAAATTCAACTGTAAGGATAGGGCTTATATCCTCTCACAGCTGGATCCTTTAGCTTTGGAATTCCCCTGAATCACTGAAAGTGTGTTAAATATTTTCTAGTAATACTTTTCAAAATAAAAGTAAAATGATCTTTAAAGAAGCATTTGGACAGTGCGCTCAGGACCTGTCATGGTTTGAGATAGTCCCAAAATCCAATTCCCTAGCTCCATCCCCCCTCCCACATCTCAACCTAATGTGAGAGAGGTTTTTCCAGACAAAACACACCAGACTCCAAAGTGGGGGAAAGGGAATATATTACAATGACTGTACAAATAAATACCATATCACATTATACACATGATCACAAACTATCTCTACCATGACATATGTATTTACAATGGATCAGATCTCTTCTCCCCTCCAAATAAAAGTCCAGGAGGGAAAGAAGGACAGATCCCTTCCAGTCTCTGAACAGCAGCATCTTCTGAGGCAGCAGGTTTCTTCTCATCTCATGCAGCAGCTGATAGCTGGCTTTCTGCCAGCGTCCACGAGGGAGGTATTCAAGCTCCCCCGGCCCCATCGCCTCACAACCGAGGGGTCTTCCGTGGACTTCGTAACCCCAGACAAGGTCGTTTCACCACGTCATATCACGAAGACACAGGGGGGTCTTCGTGACGGTCTGGTATCTCTTGCAGGGCCTCTGTGCCCTGTCTCTCAGGCTGCCACCGTGGCAGCAGTGCAAGGGGGGAGAGCCAAGGTCAACTCCCCCTGCATTCCTCTCGGAGCTCTCTAGCTCCTTTCTACAGTGCATGTCGCACTTCAAGGCTCTTTCAAGTAAGAGTCCATCATCTTCCTCCTTCCAGGAGGTCTCAAAGGAGTTTTGGGGATCTGGTATCAGTCAGTCTTACCCCCAAGAACTCTGTAGCTCTCAGCTGCTGGCTCTCCTTTCCTCGACTCTCCTTCCAGGAGTCTCCTCTGCAGTGCTGCATGTTGCTTCTGCTGCTTCTTCAGTTCAGGTTCTTATCTCTGGCTCTCTGCCACTGTTTCTCTGGTCAGCGTCGGCTGCTGCTCTGTGCCCATGGAGAAAACATCTCCCGGCATAACTACAGGCACCTAGCCCAGCTTTATGCTGTTCCAGGTCCCTGCAGCCCCCAGCCAGGGGCTGAGAGGGGGCCAGAGGCCCCAAGGGGCTCAGAGCCCCTTCCTCGTGGCTCTACAACATGGCCACCTCTCCTCCAACCAAACTACAACTCTTCTTTTCTGGTCTGGTTGTGGTATGTTTACATTTCTGCAGGAGCACCCATTGGGCAGAACTTCAAAACTTCCAGGGGTTTCCACCCCTTGGGGTCTACCACTTCTCTTAGTCTCTGGGGAGAACAAGGTTCAAACCACTACAGGACCATGGTGTCTTTTTTTGAGTGTCCTGTTCAGGGTCAGGAGTTGGACTCAATGACCCTGATGGGTCCCTTCCAAGTCAGCATATTCCATGGTTCTATGAAGTTTGTATGGTGAAACATTTTGGATCAAAACACTTAGCCAAAAATGCCTACTTTTTTCTCTGTTATGAATCTTTGTACTCCAATTCTTTCAATTCTTCACCCTTTGAAATGAAGGAAAATAAGAAAATTAATAAGAAAATATAAATCAGATAATAATGAGTTGGAAAAAATGGAATTAAATGATGTGGAAGCATTATTTTTAACTTGCTTCATTTCTCCTAGGAAAGTAACACAAAATCTTTCTGCTTTAAAGGGAAAATCACTACAAATAGTAAAATTTTCAAAATGTTTAGAAAGTTACTTTCCAAAAAAGTAATCACTGATGGAAAAATTATAAGCAATTCTTATTCCACTGAAGTCTGTACCACTTAGCTTGAACTACAACATGAATTTTACAGATTAGACGTAAATTGTCTAAAATAAACATTTCCTTTCATCAGTTGAGAATCTGACACTTTGCACTTGTGGAAGCTATAATAAAGAAGAGTTCCAAAATTATTTACTGTTTTTACCAACTACACAGGTTTTTATATTGTTCAGTTCATCTCTACAAAAAAAAAAATCAGTGCTAGTCTTCTTAATTAAACTCTTTTTGACTTTTTTTTTTTAATTTATAATAATTCTTATTGCTTGCCACTGAACAGTCTCAATTTCTATAACATTATAGTTAGCTTGGATAACCAGAGCCAAATACTTGAATTACTGTGTGGTTGTGCAATTTTACCTGAAGACTTTGTAGTTTCAGGATTATTTGTATACTGCTGTTTACATTTGCAGATTTCCACGTGCATGCCTGTGTTTTTACTGCCTCAGCCACACTGGACTGAGTTGCATTTTGAACAGAAAATGGTCCTTTCCATTTAGCTAAGAAGTTAGTTAACTTAGACCCCACCAAATGTACTGAGGTATGTCCCATCATTGTCTTGCATGTATTGATATTGAACTAGAGCTGCCTCCGTGCTCTGTATGAGATCTAGCCAAGCAGGCAGCTGAGGAGTCTCCCTACCATTGAGTGGGTGCTTTGCCTGAAACTAGTGTTCCCTTGATCTCCAGTCCCTTTTCTAACCGAAGAGCAGTGCTGCACATCTGTGATCACACCCCAACATTACCCTTTCTCCCTGCTGAAAACTGACTTTTTTTTCCTACTTTGTTTTCTGTATTTAGCTTTTCCTAATCAGTCTCTGACAGCACTTTATCTTTCATATCATGACAACTTATGTCCCTTAATAGCTTCTTGTAATGTACTTTTTCAGAAGTTTATGAATAAAATCTGATGAATCACAGATTCAAACTCCTCTCTGAATGTGCAGGGTCCAGCAAACAAAAAGGGAATGAGTAGATGAAAGCAATTTTGAGTTATGCGATTAAATAAAAAACCGACTAGACTGTTTGCTTACAGAAATCCTCTGCCCATTACAGGAAAGTCATGGGCTCTGAAATGCTAAATGGAGCCTGAGGATTCTATTTTGGCATGGAATTAATGCACCAAATTGCTGATCTCTTTAAAAACCAACTGAAAAATATCCCACCTGAATGTCTAAGTTAGTTATCTGTTTTTAAGGTTACAGACCTAGGTCTATGTCTCTGAGGGATGGTGACAGCAAGAGCTTTAAAACAGTGTGGAAACTAAAGAAGGCAGGTGAAGCACAGTCCTCATGCTGTCTAAGGCTTAGCTCTATGGATATTAGTGGCTGAAAGCCTTTGACAGGAGGAGATTTGTAGAAACAAAATGGGAAATACGTTTACTGCTATGGGCAGGCTATATCTGACTGCCATGTGATAAACTGTTAATATGTACATCACTGTAGTGTTTAGGGGGGTCCAGTTAGAAGCCAAGTTGTATTTCACTGTGTATTTCACTGTGTACCAAAAATGTTTCTTGAGGAATGTTTCAACCACCATAGATTTGGAACCAAACCCATCATTTTTCTTCTTCCCTGGCATGAAATGGGGAACTGTTTATTCTACTGGATTCAGATGGAAACTGAGTGTCACCAGAAACCAGAGTGACAAATTGGGTTGGTTAGGAAACAGTTATCTTCTTTCTTCTTCCCCTTCTCTCGCGTCAGAGAAACTGGTATTTTGCTAAATTTCTCAAACATTTAACAAACCCACAAGGAAGTAAAGCGTATTTTACCATGAGATGCTATCACCATGCTGAAAGTCATAACTCATGGACTTGAAAGTTTAGGTGTCTCTAAAGGAAGCAGTTCAATATTAAGCTATATTTTCCAAACTACTGTTGTTTCCTTATCATGATGGTCTCAGACATTGTCAGCCCTGGGGTCCTACAACTAGAATGTGTGAAGGAAAGGGAAACCCAACACGGAACAATTTGTTCTGGGAATACACTTGTCTTGCTTCTATTTATCCTTCAGGGCAATTTAAAATTTCTCTTTAAGCCTTTAAAATTATATTCATCTTTCTTTCACTGTTCATTTTCTTTTTAAAGTTGATTCTGTAATGAGATCTTCTAATGCTCCAACTCTCCTCCTAATTTTTTTTCCCTATCTTCCTTAAGTATTTATCAACTACTAAATGAGAAAAATACAGAGATGGCTCCCAAAATAATGTCTGCAGTGGAGAACCTATAGTAGCTGCAGCTTACACAGGCATACTCAAAGTAGCTTTACAATTTTCACGTTCAGATTTGCACAGCTGCTTCAGTGGCTGAGACTTATTGAGCAGCTTTTATAACACCTGCAGAGCCCTTTGCTGCTGCTGCAGACTCACCCTTGTCCAGTGCTAAAACCACAATGAATATTCAATTGACACTGTAACTGCATTTCTAGGAGGGGCAATGGTACCTTTGGCTACAGCGTAGACGTAACCGAGAGATGATAAATCACCGCAAGCAGCAAAATTATCTGTAGGTTAAGAATACAGAATGAAGCTGTTCTCACCTGCAAATTTCCATTACAAGGATGAGAGCTTTTCTAAAACATAATATTCTTGAAGGATAAAAAGACAGTGGTTCCCATAGTGATGAGAAAAAGGATACTGGAATGAAAATGTGGAGGTCTCTTGAAATAACTAGCAAACAAATGATCGGTAAAGTTGATGAAATGGTGAGTAAACACAGAACTATGGAAATCAGAAAAAACCTATTGAATCAAAAGAAAGGCACAATATATGGACTGCTCTGAGGGTTAGGAAACCTCATTTTGTGGTTTTGTGGTGGTCATATATATGACTTTTGTGTATGGGAAAGCAATGTTAAATTCTAAATAAAAGATACAAACATTATTTTATTGCTAGATATGGATGCATATTTACCCTGAATTGTTTTGCTTTTAAAGAAAAATTCTAGTTTTACATTATGTTATGCTATTAAAGGCCTTTTTAACAGGTCTTCAGAAATTGCCAGAATTTTATTGCCTTTTTGAAGGTCGTCAAATATATTGAGTCTGAAATTACATATCCAGGATTTCTAGAGATTCTAGAGATGGTGGTATAAAGTTTAAGATCAATCTTGTGTTCCTGAATGTACTAAAATTTTCAGTATAGCACATCCAGACTAAATGTCTGTAAGCAGATATATAGTTAACAGAATATTTCTATAACGTATTTCCCACTTCCCCCCAAGAAGTTAGTGCACATTAGAGACTTTATGTACGTGGACTTTCAATACAGTGCTGCAGCATGGTAGATCACCAGATAATTTTCAAATTTTCAGACATGTTCGATCACCAGATTTGGTGATCGAAAAACAAATTTGAGGCATAATGAAAAATCATTCTGTGATTTTGTTGAAGAAATAAGGTAAATGAAATAGATATAAATTTATTTGGTAGAAGAAAAATATGTCTTAAATGAAACGTAAAAATTCCTCCAGTGCGGGTGAGATTGTGACCTGAGAAAGAAAATAACAGGAATCTGGAAGAGAAGAGCAATCTGAGATCATATACCCATATCCTGAGCTGGTAAAAAAGTTCTTGGAATTACCTGGGGTTTGACAGCATGAAAGAGATTTGGGAACAAAGCACATCCCCTTTTTGAGTCTCCAACAACCTGGGGAGAGCACTACAGGGGTTTGGGTTAGCATGGGTGCTGTATTCTGCCTTTTAACAGAAGATGGATCAAACTGTACCCTCTCTAAAATATTATTACCTTCCCTTCCTTGCCTTATTCCTCCTCTGTGAAAAATCCACTCATCTTTGTCTCAGACTCCGTCAGCTCCTGATGAATTTAACCAGGCAGCCTTATTCACATCTTCCCGCTTGTATGTTCTCCAGCTTTTAGGATCTCATGCAATTCCAGAGAGAGAGCATTTAGAACTAAATCTGTCAAATGACCTCACACAGGAAATAATCCATTTTATTCAATTACCTTTGCCATGGGTTTAGCTTGCAGGCTTGATATACAGAATCCTTGTTTTGATGTACTAAACAAGATCAAAGGTGACTCTGACTATTCCAAATTCCTCTGAAAAGTTAGTTTGAATCATTATGCTTTAGACACCTTCTCTCCTAAGAAGCTTTTCTTTAATGAACCATTATTCACCATAGCACAAGATCTGCTTAACTAAAATAAACCCAAGCCTCTTAGAATTTTACAACTGCTGCAATTAAATAAACATTGTCAGACCAAACTTTTTTAAAATCATGGAGCAGGATATTTTTTTGTTATACATACATATATATATATGTGTGTATTGAATTTAGTAGATCAGTTAAGAGCATTCTAAAAAATATTTTAAATCCAGATATAAGTATCTGTTGCAATATGCAAAAACTGAATAGGGAACCTATTTCAGTGTTCATTATGACTAAAAGCATTTTTGAGTTCATTGCTTTGTTCAAGCAGAAAGAAAGAAATGGTCTTATGAAATGAAGGGCTTGATCCAGTGGAACAGTATTAAATAGAATTGAAAATTAAAGTGAATTAAAATCTTTAAGCTCTTTGCCTTTCAGCAGGTAATGCTGCAGTTAGAGGTAGCTTTAAGAGCACCAGATTTCTTCTGAAAATATCTCTGGGCAAGAGATATCTCTTCAGTACTCCAAACATGGTACCTGTACGTACTAAAACATTCAAAGTATTGTCATGAAAATATTCATAAAACTAGTGCTTGAAAAGACAAGAATCCATCTTCTGTAAGAGAGTCTGATTCCATTATCTGATTTCCTTTAAGAAAATATGTGGGTAAGTTTTCATGCTTATTTATAGCTACTGCTTTCATTATATCTTGCTTTCTTATGTGCCATTTCATGCATTATGCAGGAGCAAAAATGAAACAAGATCCAGTGAAAATTAGGCTGCAGAACATCCCTGAATTTCACCAAGTTAAATCTCCTGTATTATTTGAATGTGTTCTGTATGTTTTCTGCTGCCTGTGAGAGAGGCAGGGGCTGAGATGGGGGTACCCAGGAGCAGGCTGGGCTTCCCATCTGCTGAGGAGGGGAAAGAGGGCATCAGTGCCCATCCTCTGGGGAGTGCACTGAAGAGGCAACATCCAGGGGTTTCACACACAGCCAGTGTCTGTGTGGCAATAAATGGAGAGCCACGTCTGAAATATGACCAGTTTTGCATAACAAGGGAACAAAGCACAGTGGTTTTAATTGTCCAGACAGACTTAAAACATTACTTCATCTAGTCTGCTGGACAGAATTTCCATTTTCAGGTAGTTGATTTTCCTTTGCTGTGCCATTGATATGGTGCCATTGATAGGATTCCTCCACAGATTAACAGCATTGGATATGATTGACCAATTCTTACATGTCCTTTAGAAGTCTAGGGACACTTTCTTTTTAACATCGTTTTAAAATATATTTTTTTCTTTGCCTAACTTCCAGGAATTAAAGAAAAAAAAAATTACCCCACCTAATATACATGACTCTTTCTAGTCCTTTTTAATCCAGTCAGAACTCTAAGATAGTTTTATGCTTTTAACATTTGGTTTCACCACTCTTCTGTATCTTTTCTGTAGGCTGAGAAAGCTCCATAAGGCATTTTATTACAGGTGTTAATGTGACATCTGATTAATACAACCACCATTATAATTAAAAAACCCTTGTTCCAAAAAGATAATTGCATTTCCTTTTCTTTTATTCAATTATATTAGTATATTACCCTTGCATTTTAATTTTCCATTTCTAAGGTACTAAATTCTGATAAGAAAGTTTTATTTCTTTGCAATTTTCAGTGTTTTTAAAGATTGTTATTGGTTACAATAATTAGATAATCAGCAGAAAACACACAGGTCTATATAGAAGAACCTGCTGCTACTGATACCACTATTTTTTTTTCTCTAATTGCAGACTTTGGCCAAAATCCATGAGAGGAAATGAAGTGCTGAATAAAATGTTAAAAACTAGTCACTTTCTGCTACATGGCAACTGATACTGAGCTGTCCAAGTGCAACAGTCTAAGGAATGGTAACCTTCAGTGTAGATTCTATGAACAGAAGGAATCTAAATAATAATTTGGGTCATTTTCTGTTAAATAGAGGAACATGATCATTAACATTTTAACATAAGCAAAGAGACAAAGTTACTGAGAATGAAATCTTGTCTTCAGTCTTCCAACCATAGCAGGCAAGAATGATGCTTCAAAAGGCATATGGGCACACAAGACATTTGGGGAGAATCTTTAACATAAATAATCTCTCATGGAATCACGGGATAATTTAGGTTGGAAAATAACTTTAAGACCATTGAGTCCTACCCTAGTACTGCTAAATTTACCAATAAAACAGTTCCTCAAGTGCCACAATTACACTTTTAGGTGCTGAGTACAGGGGGACAGTCACCGCCCTGGTCCTGCTGGCCACATTATTTTTCAAACAGGCCAGGATGCCATTGGCCTTCTTGTGCACCTGGGCACACTGACAGCTCATGTTTAGCCACTGTCAAACAGCAACCCTGGGTCCTTTTCCACAAGGCAATTTTCCAGCCACTTGGAGCAAAGGACAAGACCTGGCACTTGTCCTTGCGACTTGTCCTTGTGACCCAAGGACAAGACCTGGCACTTGCCCTTGTTGGACCTCATGCAATTGGTCTTGCCCATCGTTCCAGCCTGTTCAGATCCTTCTTCAAAGCCTTCCTACCCCCCAAAGATCAACACTCCTGCCCAACTTCCTGTCATTTACAAACTATCTGTGGGTGCTCTTGATCCCCTTGACCAGATTGTCAAAAAAGATATTAAACAGAACTGGCCCCAACACTGAGTCCTGGAGAACACCACTGGTGACTGGACACAATTGGATATAAGTCCACTCTCCATCACTCTCTAGACCCAGCCATCCAGTCAGTTTTTTACCCAGAGAATGCTATGGGAAACAGTGTTAAAGGCTTTACTGAAGTCCAGGTAAACAATTTTCACAGCCTTTCTCTCTTCCAGGGTCACCTTGTCATAGAAGGAGATCAGGTTGGTCAAGCAGGATCAGCCTTTCTTGAACCCATGTTTGCTTGTCCTAATTCCCTGATTGTCCTGCATATGCTGCATGAGGACACCCAAGATGATCTGCTCCATGACCCACTGCGGCACCGAGGTCAAGTTGACAGGCCTGTAGTTCCCTGGATCCTCCTTAAAGCCCTTCTTGTAGGTGGACATCACTTTTACTGAGCTCCAGTCAACTGGAACCCTCCTGGTTACCCAGGACTGCTGGTAAGTGACAAAAAGTGGCTCGGTGAGCACTTCCTCCAGCTCCCTCAGTACCCTTACCAACCAAAGGAGAGTTAGTGAGAATCTTAGTCCTCCTAAGGAGAATCTTAGAAACATTTTTTATTATCTTTTACAGCAGTAGCCAGATTAATTTCTAGTTGGGCTTTGGACTTTCTGATTTTTTACAGCATAACATCAGAACATCCTTGTAGTCCTCCTGAGTTGCCTTGCCCTTATTCCCATGTGATCATGCTCAGGTGCACCATAATTTCTAACACATCAATAACCCTTGTGTCTTTTCAGTCTCATGGATCTTTGTTCCCTGCCTCCACTGAGACGGCAGACTGAAGGACTTCACTAGCACACCATCCTTCAAACACTGGTGTGCTGTCTCCAGGTTTGTCTCTAGTGATTTTGGTTTGATCCCTTTTCCCCTTCAAATCTGGTTTAAACGTCTTTCCCTGAGCCCTGGTAATGCCTGTGCAAAGATCCTTTCCTCTCTTTGAGACAGGTGTAACCCATCCAACAAGCAACCTGCACTCAAATCTCACTCTCAAGAAACTTCTGACTGTGGCAAATCTTTAAATGCCAGAGACCTTACGAGATCTAGTCTGGGTAGAATCAACAATGTCAAGATTTATTTAAATTAGCACAATAAGTAGGTGATTGATAAAATTGAAGTTGTAAGTATCATATGCAAGTTAGATATTTTTTCTTTTTACAACTTGAAGATTTTTCCTTTTCCTTCCTGCCCACACAATTGTTGTTAAAATCCTTCCACAGGACTTTCTGGAAAAACATCAAATTGACATTTTGGAGACACTATGGTCTCTGCATGTGCACAGAACAAGGATCGGCACAAAAACAAAAGTGCAAATATCAATGTACTGCCCCAGAAATGAAGCGTCAGTCTGACTCTGAACATTTATAAATCAAAGAAGTATAAGATTACTATCCACTTGGCGCTTTCCCCTCCAGGGTACCCAAAAGCATGCCAATTAGTGCCAGTTGTGCTGACAGCTAATCATTAAGTCTATCAGGAAACTGCTCTGAGATTTAGGGGTCTCATTAATTCCTCTAAAAGCATCAGAGCAGGTGCTTTACTCATAGTGGGAAATCCTAATGCTTCCTTTCAAGACAGCTCCTATGTGCTTCATTGTGGTCAATAATAATGAGGGCTATAAATGGCAGAATGCACTGCTTTCTGTGCTCTTGCCTGCTGAAGTGAAGCAACCTGCACTTATTAGCAGTTCTGGCCCTGGCAGTGAGTCTTCTCTGTCCACACGTCACAAGAGAATCTCACCATGTACTTCCTGCTCCTGAGCGTGTGATGCAATCTGTAGTTGTCAGGGATAAGTTCAGAACATACAGGCAAGCAAAAAAAAATGACAGCAAGAAAATTTCCACTCTCAAGGATTTTTCTGCATGTCGGTAAAAAACAGATGAGATTCTCCTCCCTTCCTTCTCCCCAGATAGGCGCCCTCAGCACCAGTCAGTTGACCCAGTAGAACCTCTTCTTTCGTGAGACAGCATTTATCAGAGCAGACCTCAACTATTTTGTGTCCTCGGTTCACTTGGATACATTCTCCCTAGCAACAGAAATTACTATGGATTATTTTCCTCTTTAGTTTATAGCATGAAGGATGAAAGTTTAACGCTTGATTCCTTCCTGACTGACACAGTATGGATGTCATTATTATCCACATAAAGCTCAAAGTTTCTGGCATGTCAAATTTTTTAGCTTCGAGTCCCAGTGATTGCTTTTTCCTTTGGAAAGAAGGAAACTCTGAACATTGTATCCAATTTTTACTCAATATCTTTCCACTTACACTGTTTTATGAATCATGTATATTTTCAATGGCATCTGCTATTTTATGTATCTCTATCATTATATATGCCTTGTATGTATTTCTATCATATAGCCTTTGTCTCATGAGCACATTAAAATGCTTGACCATTGAAGTCTATCACAAATAATTAAATTTTATAAATAATTTTTATCTCTTTTCTCTTAATGACTTCTTTTTCTGAGCTATAGTTGAAGACAGAATGGCAGAACAGAAAATACTATTGGCACTAGGAAAGCAACAATAACCAATATAACCTAAGAGTCTCCATCTAAGCTCATCTCTAGTTTTCTTTTTTTTTCTTCATGTTTGCAGAACATTGGAGTTAAGACCTGAGATACAGAAAACAGTTTGCCTCTGCTAATAGTGTATACATGGGTGATATTTTTTCTTCTTTTTTTTTTCTTCCTTTCAACAAAGGCATTTCAATTTGCTTTTATTCATTCAAATCCCAAAAAGTGTACATTAAAGAAAATGATTCCCATATTGTGGTTTTCAATTTTCATTTTTCAAATCTTTCCAAATGGAATTGGCATGTTTATTATTAATAACTCTAATTTTACTGTCTCTCCATTTGCATGTCACCATGATCTTACATAGCTTTACTGAAATTTGTGTCTGTATACACATATACACATATGGATTATGTGAAATCAAGAACTACATAATAAAAGTGATTTTTTTTTCCCTGAAAGCATTAAATATAAATATCTACCATGATATGTTAGTTTCAAAAGTAATTGTGTATCTCTTGAGGATTCACTGTAAAATTCCCATTGACACTAATGGGAGCAGAGTCAGTTCCATAAGCCAAACACTTCTGGAAACTTTGTGAAGACTCCATGTTGTACAAACGTTTTCAGGAACCTAAGAAGGAACCCAGGGCTTTTATTTTCTCCATTCACCAATGCATTGGTTAATGCATTAGGTTGTCATGGTTGGGTTTCACGAACGAAGATTTGGGAAGGCTCTATCCACATTTGCTACAGGCACGCTGGTGGCTTATGAGGCCAATACGTGACAGACATATCTGATTGCAAAAGGCACAGCAGAAAGACTCCTTAGATGGTGTATTCTGCAAGACATGGTTCTTTCTGCATTGCCTTTTCTCCTCAAGGGTGATCCTGCGTGTGTTCTCAAAGGAGACAGCTGCGTTATAGATGGTGTGTCTCCAGGCCTCCCGATTTGAGGCCAGAGTAGACCAGTTATGGGATCAATATGGCCAAGGCTGAGATGTTGTTTCAGGGAGTCCTTGTATCTTTTCTTCGGGGCTCCTCTCATGTGGCAGCCAGTGGCAAGTTCACCATAAAGCAAGATCTTAGGGAGGCAGTGGTCCTTCATCCTGGAGACGTGCCCTGCCCATCGCAGCTGTGTTCTCAGCAACATGGCCTCATTAGGTTGTATTAACTCTGGTATTTGATCTTTTTTTTGGTGTTTATGACAGATTTTTCTGTCACTTTTCCTCAGCACTGGAAAAATAGACAAATTGAGACAACATTTTACTGTTCAGGCAAGTGTAATTGATACCTCTTTTTGTCTAGAATTTAATAAAGCTTTGAGTTGAGCTACTTCACTCCTTTTTTTTTCTTTGCTATTTTGTAATTTTTTATGCCCTTATTTCTTTCAAGGGATTCAGAAGAGGACTTTGAAAACTAAGAAACTAAGAACTTTGAAAGAAATAGAAGGACTATATAAGCACTAAAACTGTGTATTATTATTACTAAGCATGACCACTTTGCTGTCACAGATCTAAACGAGCCTTGGGGGGACTGGATGCCAGGGAGGGCTCAGACAATCCTGGGTGTTTTCCTCCTTGTGGTGGGGGAAACAGTTTTTCCCCTGAAGTTATAAAATGTTAAAACCCCAGGGGGTGGTGACCCTTGAAGTTTTGAGGTTTTACCCAGTGGGCGCTTCTGCAAAATATAAACATATCACAAGCAGAATGGAAGATAAGGTTAGTTGTAGTTGTTGAAGGCGAAGTAGCCATGTTGTGAAGCCACGAGGAGAAACAGCAGGAGCCCCCACTGGGGGCTGGGCCCCCCCAGCCCCTGGCAGGGGGGCTACAGAGACTTGGAACAGTGTTAAACTGGACTATGTATCTGTAGCTATGAGCTGGGGGATGTTTCTCCACTGTGAGCCGCAGCAAGAGATACTGAAAAGCAGTGGCAGAGACAGCAGTGAACAGGGGCTATGGCTAAAAGCCAACAGACAAGAACTGAACCAGAGAAGCAGCAGCAAACAGCATGCAAACAAAGAAGACACAGAGTTGTCTGAGAGAGCCAAGAGAGAGAGCCAGCAGCAGAGAGAGAGGAAGTTGGGGTAAGAACTGAAATAAAACCCCATACCCCTCTGAGACCTCCAAGAAAGGAGGAAGATGATGAACTCTTACTTGAAAGAGTCTTGAAGTGCTAGAGCACTGCAGAAAGAGCTGTAAAGCTCAGAAAGAATGCAGAGGGGGTGACCTTGGCCCCCCCGCTGCTTGAGGCAGAGCATGGAGCTCTGCAAAGGGGAATTTGAATCCCCTGAAGATAGGGACCATCACAAAGACCCCCGTGCTTCGTGGTATGACGTAGTGAAGTGACCCTTGTCCCGGTGAACACAGCCTATGGAAGAAGACCCTCACTTGAAGATGAGTGGCCGAGGGGCTTGGATACCCCCTCGTGAGTACTGGCAGAGATCTGGCTACAGCTGCTGCATGGAAGAGCGAAACAGAGAGACTGCTGCCCTAGAGAAACTGCTGCTCTGAGAGTGAAAAGAGGTCTTTTCCTTCTTCCCTCCTGGACTTTTATTTGGAGGGGAGAAGAGATTTGATCCATTGTAAATACTTTTATGTCATGGTAGAGATAGATAAGATTGTATATAATGTATTGTAGTATTTATTTGTACAGTCATTGTAATATATTCCCTTTCCCCCATTCTGAGACTCGTGTAATGTCTGGAAAAACCATCTCTCACTGGGTTGAGATGTGGCAGGGGGTTTGGACTAGGGAATTGGATTTTTTGGAGCTCTCAGACCATGACACTCCTCCAGGGACCTCTGCTTTAACTCTTTTACTTCTGAATCAGATTGTCCCCACAGGCTGCAAATAACCTTGCTCATCATGTAGTCCCAGGGTGATGTCTTTATGTCTAAGGCAAGTTAGGGTCTGTTACTCTCTTTGTAAGCCTTCTGGTCTCCCTCCTCAAGAGTGTTACGGGAGTGTGAAGTCAGGGACAATTACTTGCAAAATTCATCCATTGCTTCCTTGTTTTTCAGCTCATATTGGGTTATCTGCCCAGCAGGACCTGAGTGAATGTGGTCCAGGGCCCACTTCCCTGAGTGGTGCTCTTGAGTGGGCTTTTCCACATGGCAAATACTTGTGAGGGTTTGGAATGGGACTGTGTCCATCTTTATCCAGCTGAGGGTAACTTCTATCTGTTTCTTGCCAGTATTTATTCAATTGTGTCTGTGTACTCAGGTGACATCATGTATACACAAAAGAATTTTTGATTCTTAGAGGAAAACTGTGTTCTTACTGAGAAATGTAAAAGCAGCAACTAGCCCTGAGACTCACAATATTTTCTTATAATCCTGATCTTTTCCACTGTTAGTGAATTTAAGTTGATCAATTTATCTGTGAAATGCTTCCTTATACCATAAAGTACTACAGGGGAGAATGGGCGTTTTTCAAAAAACACATGGGTACTGCTGCCAAAATGTCTCTTACTTAAATAGGATTAGAGCCACATTTAATGATGAAAGTGCTTAAATGTGATGAAAGGGCTTCTATAGTAGCACTGCCTTTCTGATTAACACTTCCCAACAAATGAACCAAAAGTAATGAATTATATTTAACAGCTCCAAAATTATAACAGAAAATAAGATTTACAGTGCTTTAAATCTTTCTTCTTCTTCCAAAAGAATGAAATACTTTGCCTAAAATACTAAAAGCAATAATTTCTTAAGTTCAGTTGATAATGGTCATGAGAAATGAGGTTTCCAATCTTTTAGGAACCAAAGACCTGGGTCAGGTGTCTTGTCCTAATGGCCCCCTGCCACAAAGGACAAAAGGATGAGCAGAGTAGCATATATGTTAACCAAGGCAGCTAATAGAAGAAAAGTAGGCACCTCATTCTGTCTGTGGTTCTTCCTCTCGAGTCTGATTGGAGGTTATGAGCTTATGTTGGTCCTGTTTTATAATCTACTGATGGAGACATGGGTAACTTTTGAAGTAGAGAAAGAAGAAGTGGAGATGGGCAGAGGAATGAGGATTTTAGAAGCTTACACCACCATGGTCCAGCTCACTCAAGCAGGTATCCTCTGCTTTCCTGTGTGCGTGTGCCTGACTTAGTCACGTAAGAATAGCTAAAGTCTTGGCCCCTTCATGGCCTACGGGAGTTTATGCACTGATTTTAATGGAAACGGGTTTTTAGTCAGAACTAGGGTACTTTTTCCACAAATACTTTTACTAGATTGGAATATAGTTTACCATAGAAAGTGTGGAATGCAGTAATACAAATTCACTTCAAAAGCCTGTTTTCCATTCAGTTTCCATCATCCTATGAATACTTTGGTTTCATTAAGAGACTAAGAAACTACATGTGTTATGTGCCCTATTTGAAGAGACTCCGCCTTACTAAGTATCACAAGTTAAATGATGCAACATTTTGTTTAACAATCATGAAAATAATTAGAAAATAGGTAGTGTATATGTTTAAATATATAGCCACAGTGCTAGACCCAGCTTATACGAGAAAGTAGTAAAATGGCATTTATATTCTCAATTTTATAGGGAAACATTGTCACATTTCTAAAAAAACATAACTAAATGAAGCATTTCAATTTATATTAAAAAAAAATAAAAATTTTCTGTAGAGGAAGTAATAGGTCCAATTTTCCAACTAGCACTACTTCAGAAAACATCATTTATGAAGACCATTAGTCTGACCTCATTTACCAGCACAGAATTCACTTCAAACTGATTATAGTAGCAACTTATCTGTCATGCTCTTTTGAAATACAAGAACAAGAAAAATTGAATCAATGTAGTAATTATATTAAAATATCTTCATTTTTAATAATTGGTTTTATATGTTAACAAGAGAGAACCATGCCACCAATGAAGTAATTACTTGTTTCTATCTGATCACCATTTTTGTAAGAAACAAAGTGAAACTTGTGAACTAATGATTTTAAAATTCTCTTTTTACCCAGCCTTACTTTTTATATTCTGTAGACCAAAATTGATGTTTTCAGTGAAATAATTACCATAAATACTCCTCTTTTCTGCATGTATTCATGTAAGGTGTATCGAAGAGAGGAAACGACAAACAAGTCAATGAATGGATTACTGTGGAAATTGAAATCTTTCTATTCTTTCTTGCTTGGATGACCTTGGATGCTGTTCAAGTGTCCCCCTGAGATGGAGTGGCTACAATTTTATAGGTTGTCACTGGTTTTAAGCTGAGGTTAAAGCCACGCAGGTTATGGGAAGAAAAATGTTTCAGGACGACTGTGCAGGGTAGGATTGAAGTTGGTGCTTACATTCAGTGTTTTGTTGAACTGTGTGGTTCACTTCTGCAGTGAACACGAGTCTAGCTGTGGCTAAAGGTGGTGCTGAATTTTATTGCATTTACAGCTGCACATACATTTTTGCGGCTGAATGCTGTACATGTAAATATCAGAGCAAGGTGAGCCCTCTTTGGCTTCTGAAGATGTGTAAACTGTGTCTCAGAAACATGGGAGGACTTTCAGAATTCAGCAACAAGTCTGTGTTCTGGAATGCTGCTGGCTTGAGTTCTACTTCCACGCTTAATAACAGAGACTGCTCCAAAACCACTTCTTTCTTCAAGAATGTTAGACATTACAGATACAATAGGAAATTATTCAACTCCTTTATTTGGAACTGTCCCCGAAAACTAACTCAGATTCAGTCCTAAGTCAAGATTTGACTCTATGAATACATACGTGTGTATATATAAATACATTCTACACACATATATATATTTACATATACACACTTCAAAACACACCCACTCACACACCACAGTGACTGCTATTACCCTGGAATGGCAACACAGTATTCAACTTACTGACAGTTGCCCTCGCCCAGCCAGGACCAGCAATGAATCTAACTCACTCTTTAGTCCCTGCTCCCCTAAAATGAATTCCTAATGCTGAATTTACTGCCATAGCCTTGTGACTCCCATGTTCCTCCCTTAAACATTGTCACTAATCCTCATTTTAGTATTAGAATTTAGAATATTACCCATGTAGGCACTTCTGATTCCAAGCCTGACTGCAATTTACACTAAAGCCAAATTATCATCACAGCAGAGTAGCTGATGGTAATACATCTTTACAAACTCTTACTTTTGTCCTGTGGTACTTGAGCAAGAAACTTAGCATTTCAGGTTCTGCTGAGTCCTAACTGCAAATCTAACACCAACATCAACATGAAACTTGATTGATTCCAAAGGTGCAGTAAATCCTACCTCCTGTCAGAACTGTGCCCCAACTTTTTGCACTTTCCAATAACAGGTTTCATATGATCTTTCATTCCTTGCACTTCCTAACAGGAGATTGAGGTCTCTTACCTTTGACCTCAGCCAAAACCATAATGCAACTTTAAACATAACTAGTCTAAAAATTTCCATGAGTTATTATCATATCCTTGAAAATTAGAACTGATTTTAAATTATTTGCTTCTGCTGATGCCCCTGATCCTAGTATTAGCTGCTTGAGAAGATATAGAAATTAATGTACCTGATCAGCTGCTGCTTTCAGCTTGAGAAGTGATCCATGTTAGGCCAATATCATAGCCTTGTTGCACCAATACAAGCTAGAACCATAAATCAGAATCTCAGTCCTTGCTGACATCCAGGCTCTTAACTCTAGAAATTTAGAAGGCTACAGATAGAAACCTAACTCCCTAACTGTAATCCATCTCTGAATGCTAGGTACTACCCTTTGCTATTCCAAACTCTAGCAGCCTTCCCTTGTTCAGGACCCTCTTTGAGTTGTAACTACACCATTAAAGCTCAGCCCAACCCTACAAGCCTTGTACCTTGCTTCTATCAAAAAGCAAAAACTTTTTCCTCTGCCCTTAGATCAGAGATTACCATATTCATTGTTATTAAATGTAAACCTTTGTCTGAGCATAGCAACAATCTTAGCAATTCAGTCTTTCCTGCCCTGAATCCTGAACTGAAGCTTAGCCACATCTTCCTCATCCAGAAATTATTAGAGATGTATTAAGATTTTTTGTAAGTTTTTATCACCTTAGCCATAAGGATATAACATGATTTAAGCAATAAAACTATTTATTTAGACATTACTGACTCAAACTCTAACTCTAATATGCTTTGCTGACAAGTGAACCCATCTTGATCCAGACAACAATATGATACTTATTTCTTCCCACCAGAACATTCTCACCAGCCGTGCATGACCCAGCTTATTCATTATTCTTCTTTTGCCTGGGTTGTATTCAAGACACTAACTGCAATATTTAAAGCAGCCCCATGACCTAAAGCCTTCTAAAATATAATCCAGCCTGGGTGAAGACAGAAACAATTACACAGCTTAAACCAGTAGTTGTTTTTCATATATATGAATGCTCTTCCTTCCTGCTTTGGCAAGTAGATGAGCACAGAGTGAGAACAAACAATGTCTTATAGCTGGGACTGGCAAGCTTTGAGTTAGACATTGATTTTTCTTGACAGCAGGGATTGGGAGGGAATTAAGTTTAATATATGAAGGCTCTAAACTTCAAGCTAACCAGCATCAGAGGTTATCTTAACCAGTGATGGCTCAGAAGATGAACAGGTATAAACATACCATTATGTCTAAATTGGAAAGCTGTGTAGAGGTTTGGTTTTGATTGTGTAAAAAAGAAAACCTCTAAGGTTTTTTTGTTTGGGTTTTTTTTGTTTGATTTGGTTTGGGGTTTCTTTTTTGTTGTTGTTGGTTGGTTGGTTGGTTGGTTTGATTTTGTGTTTTGGGTTTTTGGGTTTTTGTTTGTTTGGGGTTTTTTGTGGGTTTTGTTTGTGGTTTTGGGGGTTGTTTGTTTGTTTTTTGTTTGTTTGGGGTTTTTTTGTGGAGGCATTATGGTTAGGTTGTTGTTCTTATATTTTTAGAGCTATTTATATAAATTACCAGACAAAGCAATTTAAGTGGAAAACTAATGCGGAAAATTTTATCCAAGCAGCAGTGCTGTAGTTTGCTAAAGAGTGAGAATAATACTTCTATATATAAAACATCAGCAGAGTCTGACATTTGTTTGACTTTTGCAGGAAGCTGGAGCTAGCTATTTGACTGGAGGAATGGTTCATTAAGGTCTGGGATTATTTGTGAGGCTGTAATTTGACAATCCAAACACTGCTCTTGATTCATTAAATAAACCTGACTACTACTTCTGTTAAATATGTTGGGCTCCTGCCTTTATGAGTGCTGCCTGGGTCTCTTTTGAAATGGAAAGACTGGAAGCACATATTTCTGATCTGATAACCTCCTTGATTTTACAATGTCAGTACAACTGCCTTCAGGCTATCTATGGCCTGTGGCCAACGTGAGGTCTGAGGGCTGATAGAGAACTGGAGATAGTGATGATAGGATATTGACACTAGGATTTCATCAGGCAGAATTTGCGATAGAATTTGCGCTTAAGGCTGGTGGTCATGACTGCTGCCTCTCATGAGGGTAGAAGCTGGTTTTGCTCCTGGAGACTGTAAGAGAAAGGGGAAGGCACTGATGTTATAAGCATATAAATGTTACTCTGTGGATTTGTTATGATATAGAAACACTTGGCTTTTTAAATTGCTTCTAGTCTTAGCCTTAATGAAATTACAGTGCCACCACTCATCAATTCCTAACAGTGCCTTAAAACATTCACTTGTGAAAAACTCCTACCTCAGCCTCAAAGGAGTAAGTAATAAATCTACCAGTGCCTTCTTGCTCTCCTGCCCTCTAACTCTAGTCTTAATCTATGCTTGACAGTATACACCAGAATCTGTCACTAGCTAAGAATTAACATTAAGCTGCACATGTTGGTACTGTGACTGACATTCCTGAAAATGCCTGACTACTTTTTGTCAGACCAGGAGCTGGCAGGAGATCCCTGCTACTGCTGTTAGAGCAGTAAAATTTAGAACAGTGGAGCCAGCTGTATATTTTGGTCCTCCTAAGATCAATAAAGGTTGTTGCTGACACGGGCAAATACCTTATGTGGAATTTAGGAGGATAATGAATTAGAGTGGTTTTCATTATGGCTGGGCCATAATGTGTGGAACAATCCCATGCTTCTGCCTGCAAGTGCTGCATGTCTGACTGTGATGAGCAGTCCTGGAGCAGGGAAGGTTAATCATGGGGTGTTTGAGGACTTCCAGATCATCCCTGGAAGGGGAAGGAAGCCTGGCTTGGATCCTGCAAGATGCAGGAGAGGGATTATTTTAACCCAGAGTTAGAACTGAGGACAGCAGAGGCTGAATAACTAACTCCTGGATTAATTCTGCCAGGTTCAGTATATAATTGATTATGAGACTATAAGAGGGATGAGTGCTTTACTGTGTTAAAGCTATGTTTAGGCCTGTGGTGGGGTTTGTGGCAGCTGAAGTAGGAGAATTAATGTCAAGTATGAATTCTGCATGGCACACAGAGTTGGGCTTTCAGATATATTTTGTACTTGTCTTGGTTAGATGAAGCTAATAAACTACAAGATTAAATGTAGGTTTAGCATGAGGCTTTAGGAAGAAAAATTATTGTATTTTACTGGGCTAAGTAGGAGTTAACGCTGACAGAGGGTTGCTGGTTCACTTTGTTAAAGGCAGTATTTAATTTGAGTCAGACTTCATGTCAGTCTTTAGGAAAACAGGCTGAACTTAAGTAGGGGTTAACTTTATTGCTTGACTATATGAGAATAAGCTAGCATCAGATAAAAAACATGATTTCATCTTTCGATCCAGATAACTGCAACTAGAAGAAGGGTGTGACTGGAAGTAACAAATAAAGTGAGATATATGTTTGTGATTATTGCTTGGGTTAATCAAGGTCATTACAGTACAATGTTTTTATACTAATGTCAGAATTTGGTTTAGGTAGGATTAGCATCAAGTCTGACCACTGTGGTTCACTGACAGATCCTACAAAGCCTGAAGAGTTAAGATGAAGGTCAGTGCCAGCAGTGGCATTTGGCTTTTGATTGATATCAGGACTCAGGAAGGTCATTGCACTTGTGTGTTAATAGTTCTCTTAAAGCAGGCACCTGAAAGAGCAGAGCTGGGTTTATTGATTGAATTTGCAAGATTACCAGGGCTAGGTGATATCTTAAATAGGTCATACTTAGTGCAGAGACTAACAAGAATTGCTGCTCTTCTGTGTTAAATTTGTGATAAGAATTTGCTGTGTCAAGGACTAAAGAGCTGAGGCCAGCAGGTTGGAGAGGAATCAATCTGAGAAGGAAGGCTTGTTGTTTGTTCTGAATGTAATTATCCCTGGACTGTGACATACCTGATAGGAAAACTATGTAGATGAATCTCCACCAAAAAAAAAAAAAAAAAAAAAGAAAGGGGTGGGATAGTCCAGGTGATGAAAAATTCTCATAATACCAATACATTGAAACTCATTACATAACCTTACTTACTTGTAGTAAATTAAAAAGTTTACTGCAATTTATAAAGCTCAGACTACCAGGAATCCCCTTCACTTAGAAGCTGGAAATATTGCATAGCTGAAATAAATATAGCAAGAACAGATTTATCCTGCTCAGGTACAGCATTGGATTCTTAACTAATAATCCTTCTGAAATTTAGAGCACTGGACAGCTCTACCTGACACAGAATTATTCTGCACCTGAGATACATCAGGACTTATTTCAGATATAGCTGAGGTTGCCCTGAAATATCTTTCTGTTGTAAACCTAAAACTTATGGAACAGATCTCTGGGAAAACCAAAACAAACAAAGTAACTAAACCTCACTAAAAAATTAAAGAAACCCAACCAAACCACAAAAATTCCATGATACGAAAGGCAAGAACATATTTGCAAGTTAAGAATATGCTACTTTGCAACCATAGTGTGATTATTCTAACTATAATACTACATGTGTGGTATTCAGAGTTGCCTTCTACATATATGGATTTGGAAGAGGATTTCTTTCCTATTTTTTTGATTTTTTGCAGGTAAACAACAACAAGAATAAAATATTTTCATAATTCCATTACTGGAAATATGAATGAAATATAAATTTCTACCTTTATTTCAAAAGGAACTTTCAGTTTAAAAAATGGAAGAAATATTGCTCAAATCTTAGAAATTTTAAGTTTATCTTTGACATAAATATTTAATATGCAGTCATATAGCAGTTGAGAGAATCTGAATTAATCTGTGAACTTATATAAAACAAACCCTTTGAAAAATGGTTTTAAACATTTGCTTTAAAGGGAGGTAAACTGAATTAAAATGAACTACTTGTTCATTTTCCCCATGAAAAAAAGAAATTACTTATATTCAGAAATAATTTGATGTCATTTTGGGAGGGGTGTACTGTCTTTTGCATAGACTGACTAGCTGAAGCCTTATTTCAAAACCAGAAAAATACAACTGACTGGATTCTTTGCCTTTGGTTCTGTGATGAGCGAGAACATACATTTGTATAGAAGCAGCACAGAAAACTTTCACTCCTACCCATAGAAACACTGGGTAATCACATGTTTAACAATCCAGGCAATCCTGACGGGATAATAAAATCTAGTGTGGTGCCCAAGGCACCAGTAGTTACACTGATTTTACCTTTTCACTTTCTCACTGGCACCTACAGTGTTGCAAGGAAGTTAGTAGAGCAATGAAGGCCAAGAAATGCCCTGAGGTTTATAATATTGTACAAGACGCTGCTACCTGATGGTCCACAAGTGTCTCAGAAGACCCTGTTCTTCACTGACTCTGGTCTGTGAATATCAGACAGTAGCTGATGTGAGCGTTTCCAAGCAGCTCAGTCAGATTATGAAAGTGCATTGATAATGATGTTTACTTAATGAGGGACAAGGCTGGGAAGGAAGAAAAGCTGATGGTCAATGGTGAACAGCATTGACCAAACCTCAGAAATCTGTTCAAATACCCATTGATATCAAATACGTGCAACCCGAGTAAGGGAAAAAGAAGAAATAATTAGGACTTGAAAACAGAAGCTAGCACTACCAGAAAGATTTTTTAGGGAATATTCTCATCTGCCACAAAAACTTTAAGTAGACACCGAGAACGGGAATTTTCATACTGAACTATGGTTACCTGATTAGTCAGTATATACTACAAGTTATGATCCCTTTTCAACTAGAGGAATAGGCATACTCAGAATGTGATAAACTCTTCCTGTTTTAGCTATTGAATGACCTTTGGATGGATTACTCTCTGGAGACACCTTAGCCTACTGAGTTTGTTGAAAGTAATAATAGGATACAGAAACTCTGTATATTTTTATCTGGAATCACCTGGTTGGAATTGAACTATAATGTTTCAGTTGCAAGCACTGCAACATTAACATGGCAACAAGTTCAAAGAGGTCATAATTCTGTCCCGGATATTTGGATTTTTTAAAATTAAAAAAATAAATCTGAACAACAGGTCATATTTTCTTGATCTTTAATGTGGAGACCTAGCTAGATCTTCCTCAGCATACTTCATTCTTCTCTCACATTATTAGGGTATTCATCATCCTGCAAGTGCATGCAAGTACTTTTGAAAATACCATGTGAGGGTTCATGGGGTCTGCTGTCTGTAAAATCATTTTGTCTGACATTTTTATAAAATCTTCATCAAAAGTGCTCCCATGAGCCTACACCCATTTAGATGAGGTCAGTATGTTCCTGTTCCTTTCTAGTAAACCTACTCATCTTCCTGAATATGAAATGATGTTCTAAAAAATGTCAATTGTAAAACAACCTTAGCTGGGGTAATGCAGCCTGTGGTAAGGATGGTTGTTCTCCTAACAAATTTGTGTAATCTTGTTCACTTAAGTGAAAAGTAACATGTGCATGTATCTTCTTTAATCCTGACCTTTCAAAAATATCAGTCCAATAGACAGTAAGCAATGCCCTGGGAAACTAATTTTATAAACAGACTTTTGCATTTCATTACATGTATATTAACATAGAATGATTGACACCAATGTTTTCCAGGGCTCATGTTTTCAGGCGTTTGCATTCATAACAACTTTATTTTGTAAGCATGAAGAAGGAAAAGAAGGGATTTCTTTTCTCCAGAAGGGACTCTGTTCTCCAGTCAGGTGTAACAACGTGAGCAGACCTGGAGAGTAAACCAGGCAGTGCTGAGCACTCTGCGTCCATGACACACACATTCCAAGCAGGGCGAGGACGAGGAGATTTCAACCAAGTCTTGTCTGGTTCCACTGTTTGACCTCCTACTTGCATGGGGGACACAACCAGTGAATATCTAGAGAGTTCACTAAAGTTCAATATTATCCAAAGGGAATTCAGATCCAGTGCACTGAGCCAACTCTATAGTGAGCACCAAAGCATGATAAGCAGGGAGCATTGAAGGCATATTTTGAAAGATATACTCCTGGCCCAAGTAAAACAGTAGTGCAATGCTCAATGAGAACAGATCTCAGGAAAGTACTAAAAAGAATAAAGCAAATGTTTTCACCTGCTTTGAGTTTTGAAGATGAAAGAGTCAATTTACCTCTCACCATCACCAGCTGGCAACTGAGATGAAGAAAACAGATTCCTTCCCTGTTTGCTTATAAGCACTGAATTATCTTAATCTTAAATTCTAGTCACTGGGATTATCATAGGCAATTTTGAGACTTAGACTAACAGTGCTAATTGCAAGCATAATACAAAATTATATCCAAATGTGGAAATAAATTCCATATTAGGCGAACAGCTGTAAAAATAGTTCCTTTCCTATTAAACATATTGCTGATGCAGAGAGTCAGATTATCCTCTTCTTTCACTATCAGCAGAAGTGCTAGGGGAAGCAAGGCACTCTGGGACAATATTACCAGGCACCCAAGGAAAAATTTTTCTTTTGTGAACTATTGAAAAGTTAATGCTACCTATTCTATCTGTTCTTACAAATTTTGATGAAATCGTAAAACTGGTAGCAATTGAAGAAGTGTGTAATATAAGGAGTAGAATGTCATTCAAGTTGAATATATAGTATCTGATCTGAGAAAAAAAAAAGAGAAACTGAATTAAAAATAACTTAAACGTAATAAATAGACACCATGGAAGATGTCAATGTGAAAAGGCCTTTGACTTATTGCAAATTTAATTGAATTTCAAAATGCTTCTCTTCAGCCAAATGCTGAGGAAGCTCTGTTATGTATTCACAATTTCCTGGATGTCGTAGAACTGATTGCTGACAAGCATGTTATCACAAAAGATGGTTATATATGAAACAAAAAAAGAAATATTTTCTCGGCATGAAAACTGTGAGTATATTTAGCAAGAGATCTGTTTTTAATACAGTGCCATTGCACTTTCTTAATAGGTAAGACATTGTGATCTATCACTTGGACCTGAACACTCAAATAGATTTTGAAATGCTAGTATTCAGCAGATTAGTTCAAAATTACACTGGGGATATGAATTTAAATGCTTTCATTATAGTTCATAGTAACATATTATGATGTAATCAATACACAGAAGCAAAGGTTTACCGTTTGTGATAGTTGATGTTGTTTAATTCTGAGAAAAAATAACTTGGATAAAATGAAGAGTAAAAAGAAGAAATCTAATTTGTGAGTAAAGTAAGTTTCATTTTTATAAAACTGCAAACTGTTAACAGAGTGAAAGATAAGAAAATGCCACTTCAATCTCTACAAGTATATAATTTCAACTTGGAGGGCATTTTTAAAATACTGCAATAACCAAAAAAAAAAAAAAAGATGGAAAGAAAATTTGTGTTAGTCAAAGCACAAACCAGGTTTTTAATGAGGTGTAACAAATTCTCATAAAAGCTGCTGGGAGGTGGTTTGAAATGTTCAGTTTTGGTTAGCAAAATTTACAGCTCTCAAGGATATTTACTTTAAAGGATTTCATGTGACTTGTAAGTCATGTAACCAGACATAGTCCATCAAGAAATTTGAAGTATTAGGATTTTTACCAGTTAATATTGCAGACAGAATTGTGGAGTTTATCAACACCCTGATTTGTTATGGATGGTTTTTCCCCCCCTCTTTGGGAAGACAAGCTGAACAGACCATAACCTCAAATGAAGAAACAAATAGTAGTATTGTTTTTCAACTACTGAATCATACTTGCTAATCCTTCTGTGTAAAATTCCATTTTCTCTTCCACAACCTACTGCATTCACCTGTTATTTGTTTCGAGCTATCAAAATAAATAGAATGTGATAACTTACTGGTACTGGATTGTAAATACTGTAAATATAGGGTAGAAGTACTATTTTTATTTTTAAAAAGGTAAGTCAATAAAACCGAACTTCTTATGTTACCAAGTGTCCAGAAAAACAAGTACTGTGGTACTCCATTTTACCTAATCCACTAGCAATGCCACATATGGAAACCATAGGCAAGACATGATAAAAATTTAGACCCTGATATGTACGTTTCACTTGAACCATATTCCCTGTTAGGTTGCATGTTAGTTCAGACTTTGAATGGCTGCATAAGCAGTAAGGTGGTTAAGAATCAGATCCACTGCATTTTATACTTAGAAAGAATAATTTTTGTTGTTATATATAGTAAAACAGGTGCATCTGATTCTTGACAAACAGAGAAAGAGGTACTCTGTTAAAACTGTCTGCAATTTCTACACAGCTTTTTTACAAATTGTGAGTAATTAAGTCAGTAAAAAGTATCAGTTTCCAAAACTTGGCAGTGGGTAGGGCTTTATACTGAAGATGAGTTTCCATTCCAGATCCTTTGAGTGCTTCTTGTAGTGGCCTGTAATGAGGCTGCTCACAGACCCCATTCTATTTCTCCCAAACTGTGATCATCATGTTTTAATCTGGATGGTGATGTGGTTTTGTGATAATAGTCTATCATGATGTTCATTGCTTTTCTGAATTTAGGCTCTCATCAAAGGGGTGCCACAATGTTTTAGTGAATGTATATGACACCTTCCTGGAAAGGATTGTGTCTAGAGTATTATAATGACTAAAGGAGATGTGAATGCCTTCTCTGTTTCCACTCTCGGGATGCAAATTAAATGACAACTGCAAAGAGTTTAGTTTGTTGCTGTTTTTTAAAGGAATGCATGAACATAAATAGGTCATATCTAATACCCCATGTCACTTAAGGCACTAATTTTTAGAGATGTTATATTAGTAATATTTAAATTCACTCTGGCTTTAGTTCCATTTTCTACATTACTCAACCGAAGTTTGGATTATTTTTTGAAAACAGATATAAACACTGACAGAAAATGATTAAACTATTTGTCTAGGGTAACTATGTTTTGGAATTTTAGCAGGTTCAGATTTTAAATAGCTAAAAGAACCTCAATTACTCTTAAAATCTTGTAATTGCACATTTAAAATTCTACTAATATGTAAGTTTCAAATTATAAAAACATTTAACTTTTTTTAATTTAATAATTATTAAAGTATTATATTTTAGAATACAATCTTCTAAACTCTAAGATCATGAAGTTTGCTGTTCAGATAAGTGAGACTACTGAAAATCTTAGGTCACATGTGTGTTATAATGGCAATTTCTGGGAAATTAATTTGAGACATTCTATTGAAGATGCTCCAGAAACACCATGTAGTGCTCATTCATGTGATCACAAGAATGATCACAGAAAGAACTAATGACATTGTTTATACTGCTTGTGAAGGTAAGGATTTAAGTTATGCTTTATGGTAGCCAGAATCACTCTCCCTTTGTTACCAAAATGGATTTTTTCTTATCAGCAAGCAGATGCTATTGGGAGGTATGGAACAAGGAGGGGGAAACAAGGGATAGATCAGTGTTAAATGAAAAATCATCCATCTGAAAAATGAACGAACACAATTCTCAACAATAGTGTCCTATGGGTTACCTTCAAAGTACTCAGTCTGTTGTGAAATTTTGCTCTGACCATCCTAATTGGCAGACTCCAATGGCAATCTTCCTCCCAGGAGATGTGTTGATATTCCTTATAGCTGGAGCAAGAACTATTGGACAGAAGAGGAAATGTGGATGTTGAGGATGAATGTGCATCATGAAGACTAATGAAAAAAAATCATTTAAATATGTGTATGCATAAATTATTTGATTTAGTTTTGCTGCAGACTTAATCTAACAAGAAATTATGTGTTCATACATAGTGTTACTTAAAGCTACTTTGGAAATCTTTATAATATTGAGACACTTACAAAGCTACCATTTCATGCTTAAGATGCTTTAGGTTGATGCTGCATTTCCTCAAATCGGGAAATCGGGGTTTCTTTTTTTTTGTGTTTTGTTTGTTTGTTTGTTTGTTTGTTTTTTATTTTGGTGTTTTGTTTTTTGTTGTTTTTTTTGTTTGGTTGGTTTGGGTGTTTTTTGTTGTTTGTTTGTGGTTTTGTTTGTTTATTTGTTTTTGTTTTGTTTGTTTGGTTGGTTGGTTTGGTTTGTTTTTTCCGGGGTGTTTTCGGTTGAACACCTGCCTGCCTATGGAAAGCAGCAAATTAATTCTTTGCTTTGCTTTGTTTGTGTGTGGCTTTTGCTTTACCCATTAAACTGTCTCTATCTCAACCCATGAGTTTTCTTGCTTTTACTCTTTTGGTTCTCTCCTCTGTTTCCCCAGGGGCAAGTAAATGAGTGACTTGCCACTGGGATTAAACCATGACAGTGCTGCACTAAAGTACTTGTTTGCCAGGTAGATCATGTATTCTGCACCCAGTAGGTGCCAGAGAGCTCCGGCTGAAGAATATCTACCTGGTGTAAACATTGCTGGAACCATTGTGCCTTATTCAAGCTGGATATTTGTCAGATCTGAGCTTGCTTGATAACGCAGAGTTTTGCCCAAGTGTGTTTACAAAACTGTGTACAAAACAAATGCAAAACCTGACATGAGAAATTTGAGTCTAAACACAGACTTTACTCAATTTTAAGTTCTCTATTTGTGGGACTAGTACAATACAGTAGTAGTACAATACAGGCTAGTATCAATACGGTACTATCCAAGAAAACAAGAAGATAAATATAGTAAAAATAAGGGGTTTTCTGAAGACATTATGTCTGTAGTAAGAATTTTTGTCCTGTTCTTACAGTCCATACCACTGCCTTTTTTAGTGCTTCTGCCATCCGTACCATGGAAGGCTTTAATAAGTTATAATTACTGTGTTTTCTCCATGTATCTGAACCCAATAACAGTAAAAGCCCATTAAAATATGTATCTAATTACAAGTTATTATATAGTCATCTTCACACACTTTAATATATCAGTTCTTTTGTTTGTTTGCATTATTATTTCTGTCATATAGTTATAATAAATTATCTGTTCCTTTTGAGTATACTTTTTGCCCTTTAATCTTTCAGGAAATCCAGAAAGGAAAGAAAACAATAGCATTAAAACTAACCCATTTAATTCTATCCAAAGAAAAAGGCTAGCAAGAGATTCTGAGGCATTAAAGTCAAAAGGTAGGTATATCAGACAGGAAGAAAATAGGAGAGTTTTTTTAATGGATGTGAATAATTCTTAAATGTAGGTAGTCTCAATACAGTTTTCCTTTTAATGCCTAAACAACTACAGAATTTTTCTCAACTTTATGGCCAGTAAATTAATGAGAAAACACAATTGTCAAGTTTTTATGAAAACCTTCTACCTTTTCACAACAACAAATAAGTTAAATCGAAGAAAGCACAATAAGGTAGTATAAGGAAAAGAGAAGGACTCTGAGGACTTTCTAACCTTTAATCAAGGCTGTAAGAAATCCCTTCTGTTTAAAACAGATTCTCAGACATGCTTCTTAATAGCCAAAAAATCCTACCTATGGGATTTTCTGGATACTCATCTCCCACTGAAATCTTTGCCTGATTAAGTGTCTTTTCTCCCATATTAATCTTCTATTATGCCCATTCAGGCATGGATTTACAAGGAAGTCACGAGGGAGTTCTGAAAATTCTGCAATAATCTGGTGTCAAATCATTAAGGAAATCGTGCCTAGGTTTCTTTCTTCATCTCCAAATAGAAACAAGTTGGGGAAAAAAACATTAGCAGTGTTTATTATTTTGTCTTACAGAAATAAAATTTGATGTTACTACTTAATTGCTTTGGAAAAGTGGATGTTTTCCTATGAAACAATATGTGAATGAAACAAAGAACATTGCAAAAAAAAATCCATCTATAAAACAAAACAAAGGCTACATTCACTGAAGAAAACAATATATTCTGAGATCCAATGCCTTTGGCTGTCTCATGTTGCTTGGGAAAAAAATAATAGTTAATTTGCGTAGAGTATGAAGCTGCAAACTTTAAGCAAAGTGGGAATGGAATGAAGGGAGGAGGTATATGAATTTGGACATTCTCTTCATAAACAAGCTCCTTACCCACAGGCTACAAAGTCATTCCTCCTATGCTTTCTTTGGACTACTGAATATTTAATTACTGTATATGAAGTAGAACAGTTTCAATGGAAGGAATTTATCCTGTCTCAAAAATTCTTACCTGATAATGCTAAAGTCAGTCCCATTGCCCTAGGCAGAAACAGAGGAGGAAGAGAGAGAAACCATTACAATCTTTGCACCAGTGTGAGTTTGAGAAGTTTTCACTGACTCTCAGCTCAGGGGCTGAATTTCTGCTGTGGAACAGACAACCTGTGTTGACCTGAGGGAAATGTCTATCTCTGAGACAAAGGTACACTTTATTATATATGTTTGTGCCCAACGTTTTGTATCCTCTGGCATATATGCTCATTACTTTGTGTGCTATTTTCTGTGATTCACCTTCTTAAACATGAGGTTTTATTCCTGTACAGCGCAAAGAACATAAACCCTTAGGAAGGGCTGTGAATGTTGCCAGGTAACAGTGTACCATAAAGTTGGGCATTGCATTGTCTGTCTGCACTCTGAGATTAACTTCTCTTGAGCTGTCTCAAATTCCTCCATAAGAACACAATGTACACCTGTGTTTTGACAGGTGGCAGTGATGCTGGCACTGAAATATCCAGCAATGGGCAGAGCATGCTAACAAAATTATACTTTTGTTTTTCCTTCTCCGTCCAACTTGAGGTACCAAAATCAGTCTTTTCCGACCTCCTTCTTCATTCTTTGTTCTGCAGTTTGAATCATACCCCTGTGTGTATTTTTGCAACCATGCTTATTTCCTCATTCCCTTGGTGACAGCTGTATAGTCACATTACCTTCATTTAATGTCAGTTGTGGCACCTAGGTGACCTGAGGGCATCAGTAAATTAGATCATTGCCTCAGATTGCACTCACTGTTATTTTGGTTATTTCTAGTGAGAAACCTCCACTTGAACACAGCTGTAGCTGGCTCTGCAGGACTGGTAACAGCAGAAACAATAAAATCTTTTTTTTTTTTTACTGCAATTAGCAGGTATAGATCTGAATAAGTAACAGAAATGATCCTGTTTTGCAGGAAAAAAGAAACATTTTTAATTTAGGTACTTTGCAGATCCACCTCCCTGTTCTCTGCCCCAGGACATTTCAAGAATTAGATTTAAGTTGACAGAAGATAAGAAGATTTAAAATAATGCCTGACACTTCATGCATAATCCTCACTGTGGTGCCATCTTCTTGCCCTCTTTACATTTAGTTCAATACAGTGGCAGGTGGCAAGGACATGTTAGGTGCCTTCACCTTAGATTTCCAAATTCTTTTGGAGTGCTGTGGTCATTTATATATCATTGGTACACTTCATAACTAGAAAAGTACTTCCTCTTATTTGGAAATACAATAAACACAGGCATAATGAACAACAAAAAAAAAGAATTTAAACTGTGGTGTGGGGTTAAGCTAAGAAGGAAACTAGATAACTGAAAGATGATTCACACAGGTGAAGCAAACCAAGTTAAAGTTGAATGATCTGTGCACAGATTTTACAAGGAAAGTATTGAAGAATTAAAATTCAGTTAAAAGTTCCCTAGTTGGTATTTCTTTGGCTATGGTTATTTGCTTGATATAAAACCTAGATAACCAGAGTAGGCACATGTTGTGCTTTCTAGAGAACAACAATCATCTTTCAATATAATGCTGACTGTATAACCACTGAACCACTGTAAATTGGCACTATTTTCTTTGGCAAATACATGCAATGACAACTTAGAAGACAGAACAGGACAGCTTCCCATGAACTCATTGCAGATCACACTAATTGAACGTAGTGGGTGTACCTGGCAAGGTTTAGGTAGCAGGGGAGCTGCAGGGGTGACTTATGTGAGAAGATGCAGAAGCTGCCCCCAGGTCTGAGAGAGCCAACACCAGTCGGGTCCCAGATGGACCCACGGTTGGCCAAGGCTGAACCCATCAGCAATGGGGGTAGCACCTCTGGGATAAAATATTTAAGAAGGGTAAAAACTTCTGTGCAATGATAGCTGGGAGAGGAGACTGAGAAAATGTGAGAGCAACAGCCCGGCAGACACCAAAGTCAATGAAGCAGGAGCAGGAGCTCCAGGCACCGGATCTGAGATTCCCCTGCAGCCTGTGTTGAAGACCATGGAGAGGCAGCTGTGCTCCTGCAGTCCATGGAGGTCCATGGTGGCACAGATATCCACCTGCAGCCTGTGGAGGACCCCATGAAAGTGGATGTGCCCTGAAGGAAGTTGTGACCATGTGAGAGTCCACACTGGATCAGGTCTGCTTGCAGGACCTGTGGCCCCACAGGAGATCCACACCGGAGCAGTTCTTGTAAAACTGCAGCCTGTGGGAAGAGTTCACATCAGAGAAGTTTTTGGAGGACTGTCTGCTGTGGAAGAGGTCCTGCAGTGGAGCAGAGGAAAAGTGGGAAGAGAAAGAAGCAGCAGAGACGAAGGAGTATAGACAGACCACAATTCCCATTCCCTGTCCCCCCAGGCTACTCACAGAGAGGTGGTAGAGAAGTAGGGAATGAAGTGGAGCCTGTGAAGAAGGGAGAGATAAGGAAGGGTGTTTTTAGATTTGTTCTAATTTCTCATTATTCTACTCTGATTTGATCATTAATAAATTAAACCGGTTTCCTCAACTTCAATCTGTTTTGCCCATGACAGTAACTAGTGATTGATCTTCCCTTGTCCTTGTCTCAACATACACGCCTTTCATTATATTTTATCTCCTTGTCCTGTTCAGAAGAGGGAGTGAAAGATCAGTTTGCTGGACACTTGACAGTCAGACAAGGCCAACTCACCATATGACAGAGAGAAAATCCAAGATTCTACTGAAATAGTTCCACAATAAATAAATAAATAAATAAGTAAATTAATAAAATTGCCACAGTAGCATGCAGTGAGATATGTGAAATAAGAAAAGTATTTATCAATCCAGAAAATTCAGTTAAAATCAAAACAAAATATCTTCATTGATCTATCCTTAAAACTTATCTTGAAAGCTGCTAGTATTAGTAACAGCTGCACAAGATAGCATCTCAATAGTTCCACTACGAAGAAGTGCCTCAGGGGAAAACAAAACAAAGTGATAGTTTCAATATTTTTAAAAAATTATTAGTGTGTTAATCCAGATCAGGAACTTTCTTAAGATACTCAAAATTCTTTTTGACCAATTCAAATAGTATTACCAGAAACACATGGTATTTTTATGTAATGGGAGACAAGGAGGCCTAAATCATGTAATTATGTATTGGAAAAGCTTGTTCAATAGGACAAAAAACCCAGAAACTAAACCAATAAAACCCAACCAAAAAAATCCCCTACTGACCATTGTTTTAAATACAAAGTGAAAGATTTACTAACATGCACTATCTTTTCCTCATACTTTTTTCCCCCCTGTATTCCAGTGCTAAGAATATATTTTTGTTTCAACCTGTGAATTAGCTGAGTCTCATTTTTAGATGGCACACAATAAATCTCATGCTTTGCTTTCTACTTTTTTGTTTTGCTTACAGTTGGATGTTCTCTGAAATCCATGAGAGGCATTTTTCAAATATTACTTGTGTTGTTTTTTGCTTTCAGTTAATCCATAACCTGTCACGGTCTGATATTTCATATTAGAAGAGGCTGCAGCCTTTGAGAACCGTTTGTGCTGATTCATGTTCCAGCTCTGTTTTCTCCAGAAAAAAGCTTGAAGATTATACTTAAATTAGGTCAGTAGTTGGACTGAAAATGCAGAAGAAAGTACTGAAAACATCTTTTTATTTATTCAGTCCTGATTAAGTCTACTGGTACAGAAATGATGAGAAAATAACAATCAGAATTCAGAATACTTTTTACTGAAAGTTTTGTGTGCAAGTAGTAAGTGATATTTTTTCTTTCTCCACTGGTAAATAAAACAAATAAACAAAACAAAACTGCAACAAAAATTTTAAAAAAAAAACAAACCACCAAAACAAACAAAAAATAATCTTGGGCATTTTTGTTCTAGAACAGATGGTAAAATTATGCCAAAATATTTCTTTCAGAGTGCTTAAGCTTTAAGATATACTCAAAAATATGTCAAACTTATGATAAGATTGTGAGAATTAACAGCTTTCTGCCCTTTTTTGCAATGAATGTGCAGGAAGAGCTGGGGAACACAGTGACTCATCTACATGAGTTAATTAAACATTGCCTGTGGTGCTCTATTATCTCACTTTCATGCTGTTAAAAGGGTCTCTGGCATGATTTTACTCTGGGCCACCAAGGGCTCTTCTAGTCAGTGCCTAAGCAAGTCTGCATGACCGTTCCTAATAGGCAATTTGGATAAAACACCTCTTTTGGATGCCAAAAGAGTTTAATTTTATCAATGCACCAGTTGGCCCCAGGGCCAAAGAATGGGCCCAGTCACCATTTCATTTGCTACTTTCAAGGTGACCAAAGTGAGGAAGACTTGTGAAAACATATTTGGAAAATGTGTAGAGAAAAGCAGTACAGTCATGGGGAGAATTTCTTCCTCATAAAGAATAAACAAAAACCTCACTAAGAAAAGGAAAAAAGAGATATATATTCACAAAGTGAGAAGTCTATGGTCAGATAATATCAACAATGGCAAAAGTCAAGCTGATTTAGAACTTGTAAATTAACTTATACCATAAAAATAGTCATATAAATAATCAATAACAAAAAAATATGTCCTGTCTTCCTCCTCACCCATGCTACATAATAAGGATAGAGTAAAGATTAAAGGCAGTGTTGTCAGGAATCCGAATGTAAATTAAAGCTTTGTCTTTTTTCTGCTATAGTTAATGAAAGTTACTAGCCAACCAGCCCAAAAAATAATAGGAAAGACAGTAGGCAAACCAAATTATTAAATCCAAGATTGAAGTAAAATTCAATTTGGAGACATCTCAATTTGGAGAACTGTTAATAGATTTATCCAGATTTCAGTAAAACATTTAATATGGTTCTACATGGGAAATTATTAGTCAATACAGATAAATTGATAAAATAATAGATAAAGAAGATTATGTTGGACTATGTTGAAAAGTAGATCTTTTAGCCAGGAGAGGCTGGTAATGGAGCTCTTAGATCAGTATTGAGGACAGTCTTAGCATCCTGCCTTTGCTCTTAGCTGTGCTAAGGAAGAGTTCTGATTCACAGCTTTGGGATTCACTATCAATAAGCATGTCTAAGAATAACACACATAAACAACAGAGGACCTTAAGACTTAAATAAAGGCTAGAATTTGATGAGAGGTTATAACAACTGCATCTAAAAAACACCCACCAAAACTAACCCCAAACCCTTATGTATAGAGCGTGCAGTTTATCATTAGGCAATTCTGAGTCATTGTTCTAGACATTTGTAAAAAAAGATTATTTTAGCCAGGAAAATCACATCTGAAATAGAGATAGATGTATCAGTGACATTTTATAAAGCATTGGTGGAAGATTCCTTGTAGATCATCAAGAGGATACCACACCAGCACCATCACGGAGATACCTTATAGATGCTGAGAGGGAAGAGTATTATGGGAAGACAAGATTAATTTGTCTTGCTTATCTTAACAAGAAAACAGGCTGTCAAGAACATGGATGCTACATAATACCTATTACTTTGTGAGTGATGAGAATTATTTTTTGCATGGAAAAAAAATTGTCACAGAAACAATATATTTAGGGTAAATGTTTAATGTCTTCTGAACAGAAGAAAGTTATGGTCTGGAACAATATGTCTAAGAGAGGAATAATAAAAACTTATTTGAATTTAAGCTTAAGAAAAGTGTCACATTGGGTACTTAGGGTACTCGTCTTAAGAACTGGACTTGACAGCCAGTAGTGTTTGTCCTAGTACAATATTTATAGGACTGTCCTTTATTTCTACTCCTTGGCCCCTTCTAAGAGCTATCTGAAACAGGTACCAAGCCTTTTTCGGACTTGTCTGGGCTTCTTTTATGGTATGTCTTTTTTTATAACAAATAGAGGAGATTTACACTTCTATTCCACAGCTTCACAGCTTATTTTCTACAGTGGTCACATCCTACAAAGTATTTTAAGACAAAAGGGTTCTCAAGAGAGAAAATATTTCCCCAGAAGTAATTTCACAACTGAAGAAAGGGTAGGGAAATTACTTCCCAATGACTGTAAATTCATTCATATTTCTGGAAAGGGGGTGAAAGTGTCTCCCTCATACGGTTAAGTCTCCTACAAATAGGAGTCAGGAGGAAAATCAAATTATATCTTGTTGTTTCTGAGTGAATATTTTTTTCGTCATGAATAATATAAGGATGAACAGTTACATGAATTCCTGATCTGTAAGCATAATCTCTTCAGGAACAGAGCTATCTCTCCCCATATTGAAATAAAAGATTTGTAACACTATCACTTGTGCTCCAGATTCTGCTGATGTACAAAGTATATTAGACATCAAATCTTAAAAATTGTCTGCTTAAAGTTAATCCAGCTTCAGACTACAATAGTTTTTGCAAAGCGGTCCATACAAGTTTGAAGGCCAGACCTCACTTCTCAGTTACACAGCACAAGCTCTGAAGGGAACCTCCAGCAATTGGCTAGAGAAAACAGAAATCAAGGATGGAATATCCCTCTGTTGTTTTGTGTCTGATGTCACTTTTGAAATATATCCTTCATGGTGTTTAAGTATTTGTTTAAAAGAATTTAAACTTCTCCCATTTTTAATTAAAAGTTATAAAATGTGTTATTTACCCAGGAGATTAGATCAGAGCCATTCCATCCTATTTACAACAAAGAGAGCCTGTAATAAGTCCTTGAAACCCCTTCTAATCTCTTATATAAATATTTATTTAAACAGTTTAAAAATGCTAATTATTTACCAGAGAGACTGAGACAACTTCTACAAAGTTACTATGGATGAAAACATAGTTTTTGAGGTTTTTTGAAAGTATCATGTGCTTAATAGCTTGGAACAGTTACTTTAGAATATGCTCAAATCTTTTTGACAAATGCTACCATTTTGTTGTATTTAATTTACCTGTAATCTCAGGAGAATTTTTTCCAGGCATCTATCAGTTATATTGCTAATTAACTATTTGCTTAGAAGTGAATGTTCTGTTATTACCATCATTAGAATAAATCCTACTCTTACATTTCTATTAGTACAGTTTTAAACTCTCTCTCATACCACTTGTATTGTGTTTGCATGACAAGGTTTTGGTAGCAGTGGAACTACAACAGTAAATTCTCTGATAAGCTGCCAGAAGCTTCCCCCGTGTCTGACAGAGCCAATGCCAGCCAGCAACAAGACAGACCTGCCACTGGCCAAGCCTGAGCCCATCAGTGATGGTGACAGTGTCACTGGGATAGGAGAGTTTAGAAGGAAAAAATCCCGAATGTGCAGCAAACAACAGCAGCCAGAAAAGAGAGGAGTGAGAATAATTGAATAACAGACCTGCAGGCGCCAGTGTCCATGAAGGAGAAGTGGGAGGGGGTGCTCCAGGTGTCGGAGCAGACATTCCTCTGCAGCCTGTGATGAAGACCATGGTGAGGCAGCTGTGCCTCTGCAGTCCATGATGGAGAAGGTATCCACCTGCAGCCCATGAAGGACCCCATGCCAGACTAGGTAGATTCCCAGAGGAGGCTGTGACCCCATGGGAAACCTGTGCTGCAGCAGGTTCCTGGAAGGATCTGTGGTCCCACAAAGGACTCATGCTGGAGCAGCCTGTTCCTGAAGGACTGCACCCCATGGAAGGGATCCATGCTGAAGAGGTTTGTGAAGGGTTGTAGCCTGTGGGAAGGACTCATAGAGAAGTTCATGGAGGACTGTATCCTGTGGGGGGAACCTACATAGGAGCAGGGGAAGGGTGTGAGGAGTCCTCCCCCTGAGGAGGAAGGAGCAGCAGAGACAATGTATGATGAAATGACCACAGACCCCATTTCCTGTCCCCCTGCAGATGAAGAGGAGGAAGAAAAATGAGTAAAGTTGCAACCAGGAAGGAGAGAAGGGTGGGGGGAAAGTGTTTTAAGATTTGGATTTATTTCTCATTATCTGATTCTGATTTTGGTTGGTAATAAATTAAATTAATTTCCTCAGGTCAAGACTGTTTTGCCCATGACTGTAACTGGTGAGTGTGCTCTCCCCATCCTTATCTCAACCCATGAGCCTTTTGTTATATCTTCTGTCACCTGTCCAGTTGAGGAGGGGAGTGACAAAGTGGCTTTGGTGGGCACGTGTTGTCCAGTCAAGGTCAAACCACCACGCCACCAGATACGCAGCTTTCTATACCCAAACAAATTTATACACTTTAACTTCACAACCATTTTACATAACAAAAACGCCTCTTAGATGTATTAAAACAAGCAGGATATCAAAAGTAAAAGGTATGTTTCCAGAAGACAGCAATGTAGTGTGTTGACAGAACACAAAATTCTTTATTGTTATAAAAATAATTATAATTATTTGCAGATAGGTGAGTTTTGTAAGTTAGCTTGGAGAAGCCACCAGTTGCAGTAGGAGGTGTAAAGGTGACTGAGCTAGCACTGCCTGGAGGTGTTCAAATGTTGTGGCTCATCATTGCCTGCTGATCTCACCTGTTTGGGGCCAGAAACTGGGATCAAGCAAGGCCTGGAGAAGATAACAAGGAATTTATCATATAGGATGAAATGTGAACCAGCATAGGAGGAATAGTCCTTTTTCTTGCATTCTCTTTAATCGTATATTCATCCTTTAATGTTTTTGTTTTCTTTCCATTCTTTCCAGTACATGTGGTGCTACTATGGAATGCAAGATGATGATCACCGGAGAACAAAAATCTTGTGGATGTTGTTGGCAGTGTACCCAGTGCTGCTGACAGAAAAGCCACAGTATATTCCCACTTCAAATATTTGGGCTGTGCTGCTTCTGACAGCTGTCTCCACCACAGCCAATACAAAATCTGATAACAGTCAACACCTAATTTCTCAAGACAGAAACAAAAGTGCTATATAAAGTAATCATAAGGGGCACAGGCTTTGTCCTAGCTTTACCTTGTTCAGTGCATATTTCCCTGCAATATGAGTATGGAGAATATATTAAATTGGGTAAGATTCATCAGTGTTCTTTGAAGAATAGCTATTTGATTTTGTGGCATGCATATTGATTTAAAAGAATGAACCCACTCTGAATGCAACCGGAAAGTAAAACACATTAAAGATCTCTGACTAATTTTCTGGAGCCTATTTTTCAATCTCTAGACAATGCATTTGAACATCACTTCTATGTTACTGTTTTATCTCTTCTGTTCGAATTACTCTCAGTACTGTAGTTCCTCTTCTGCAGAAAAGTATGGTTACTGTTCATTTCACTCTGACATTTGTTTTCACTGAGCTTTGAAAGTAACCTGTGTGCAATCCATGAGTCTATTCCAGGTGAGGATGTGTTTCCCAGACCTTTTGGAGAGATTTTGAAAACTTAAAACTGCAATTACAGATCTATATTGCATTGTAATCTCTTTTTATTGTCAGCATCATCTTTAGTAGGGTATGACTATTGGAATGTCTTTTATGTTTCTTTTCAGGTTGTTTAACAGAAGACCTTTTTAAAGTTCTCCAGATGAAATAAAACAGCTACTTACTTACAAACAGCAGTTTTATTTGCACTTCAGTGGATACTATAAATATCTGAGCATTTAATTTTCAGTTATGTATGTATTACTTCAAATGACTTTCTGATCTCCCTGATGCAGTAGTTGACATGTAGGCTCACAGTGTGTAAAGAGTTGCATTTCACAGGTCTGTTCATGAACCTATGTTTCAATTACAGATACCACACTGAATTCCTCACAAGTCAAACCTAGTACTTAAAGATGCTTATTTTTTCAATAATTAACAAATTCAATAATCTGTGCAAAATAGAGTAAATCTGAGGAAAAAAACCCTCCCAAATAAAAAACCCTCATGCAGTGAAAAACACAAAGGGGAAATAAGTACTCATAAAGAGAGGGAAAATTAAATCTAATCAATCAAAGCAATTGAGTAAAAGAGTAACTCTACATGGTACAGGTCAGTAGAATGCAAGAAAGCTGTCCAGATGTACTCTTAAATATTTTGATCAGCATTGGTGATTGTTGGTGCTTTTTCTCTGTCTTTTTGTTTGTTTGTCTCTCTTTTTCGCTCTCTCTCTTTTTTTTTTTTTTGGAACCAAGATTCTAGTGCTCTTCAAGCAATCTTCTTGTTTACTTACTTTTTCCTGTAATTGTCTCTCTTCAAGCATGCAGCCCAACGTGGCTTCCCAGTCGTTCACACATGCATGATTTTGGGAAGGAATACCAGTAATTAATAATACTTCTGCATTTGTACTTGTCTCAGTCATATGTCTAAGAATTGCAAGGGAAGCAGAGTAATGCAAATAGAGCATTGTGTTCTTCAATTTTTTTTTATTAATGTCTGTTAAATAGCAATATTTAAAAAATGTAACTAAATATACATAAATATTTTTTGAATTTACAGTGGATACCATATTTCTGTGCATGTCACATGCTGGTAGTTGAGTAATCATGACTCTCATGATGTCTAACTGAATGCTAAATGCATTTCCTGCCACCACACCAGGCCAATGAACTGTGTTGATATTGGTGAAACCATGATCATTTATTCATATGATCTTACTGATATTTTGTACAGCAAAGATAAAAATCTTATGAGAAGTAGATGAAGCAGATAGCTTCCAAGATCAAAAAGGTGACTGTCTGTAGAAACATTATTTTGTTATATAGTTCACCTTGACTCCAGGCTCCAGACTGCAAGTGCAAAATACAGTGGTTATATTAAAAATACATTTAAATATGAGTTGCTGCAGGTAAACTGATTCAGTTGTCATATCTTAAAAGTCTCGTGATACTTATGAGCTACAGAGACACATGGTGGTCTATGATCTGGGTTTCTGGAGCTAGAAGATCACCAGCCTTTTTGACAACTTAAGCTCTTGCTATGGCATAAAATCAACCTTTGTAAGAGTTGCTGTGCACTGACACATGTCTCTTATTGCAAGGCCCAAAATTTTTGTGTCCCAGAGGTTCAAATTTGGAGCAACTCCCCTGGTATCAGAGGGGATACACAACTTTAAAAAATAATGGAAGAGTGTAAACAAGTTAAGTGTTTCTTGAGTGTTTAAAAACTTGAGAAGGTGAGGGTCTTGACAGGGAAGCCGAAAAGAAGCTGATTTCAGTTCACATGACTGGTATAACGTCAGTATAAACCCATTGTCTTGGATAATGACATTCCTGATTTATATCACTGCAGTTTAGAAGAGAACCACAGAGTTTACAGTCCGTTCAGAAAACCAAGGATGGAATTTGTCCTGTCCCAGGCATGATGTCATAGTCAGCAAACTTAAAAAGGAAAAGAATTCATCCAGGTTTTCAGTAATGCCTTCTTTGACATTTCCTTGCTAGCTTTCATTTATGCAATGGTAACATTGCTGTGATATGAGCTACTTCTGTTCCACTAGTTCCTGTATCAGTCAGGGTCTTCCACGCTGCTCACACACACCACACACACACACAACCAAAAATTATTCCCTGCTATGTTACTCTATTCCCCTGTCAACCTATGGTTTCAGTGGAGATAAACTGTCATAAAACTTGAGCAATGCTGTAATAAATCAAACACGTGTGTGCCACTCCCACACACACACACACACAGAACCTTTCCCTCGGAGAGTTATGAGACTGCACTATCTGGTTCACTATGAGTATATCCATAATCCATTATGCTTTTAAGAAAAAAGAATACACATAAAAAAAATACATATATCCTAAAGTAAATATCCTTAAGAATTAAAACAACAGAACAAGAGGAAACAACAATAAAGAAAATATTAATGCAGGGATATTTACTGTTAAGAGTATTCTTAAGCAAAAGGTCAGATTCTCAGCTGGTGTAAACTGGAGCAGCTCCATTGCCTCCAGTGGAGCTGTGCCAGCTTATCCAGTGCGTATGCTCTGGCTCAGTATGTCCTTCTCCTCAAATCACTGAATAGGAATCTTCAAAGCCTTCCCTATCACACTGTTAAATTTGTATTGCTACTAGCAACAATTTCTTCTAAAAAAAGTTTGCATACGCAAATTATTCACATTGCTTTATTTTTTCTTTGTCAGTTCACAAAAAAAGTATTTCAAGTTGTCATAACCTTGCATTTAGCCAGTGAAAGAGTAATCTTGAAAGGAGAACATTGTTTTACAAACTGGACACATACCCTGTTTATTTTTCTCTAAAATTTACACACTATAAAGCAAGTAGGGTTTTTTGTTTTGTTTTAAAACCTTCTTCATATATTATTATACAAAAATATTCATATGCAAGTAATAAAGATTTTTTTTTAAACATCCAACCTTTTTTAAACCTAAAGCAAAGTCACACCAAAAGTTTGTTTTTTTTTTTTTTTTTTTTTTTTTTTTTGTTTGGTTTTGTGGTTGTTTTTTTTTTAATCTAGACAAAGTACACCTTGTGCTTTAACAAACCTACAGCATCATGTGCTCTTTACAAGGATTCTACTGAATATGTTCATGTGTCATTATTCATTAAATAATCTAAAACTTGCCTACTTTTGTGGGTTTTATTTCCCTTAATCCTCTTTTTTTCCCTCTGTGTGTTATTTGTGTTTGTTTATATGTGTGGAAAAGTTAAGGCAAGTGCAATCAAAGTTACAAAAATCAATATTTCTATTGCTAACATGTGCAGCATTCATATTTAATGAGTGATGTATTTTTTCCTGTAAGAATAAAAATTGATGAAAATACAAAATTTTTTAATATGTTATTACAATAAGTTGTTCATTTCTTTCTGTACCAGGCTTGGTGAATTTTCCAAAAGTTAGGATAACATAAAACATGTTCTTTTTAAAGTAACATACACTGAAACTAGGTAATATTTTGATCACGACCCTCTTGCTTCTCAGCATAAGCATAGTATTACTACAAAAATGCAGTTCCTTTCAGCTATGACCCATTTAATTTTTTAAAAAATAAATATAAGTTAATCTCTTTAGGTAAAATATTTAATATACAGTAGGCATAAATATAGATTGATGTATTTCTACTTAATTTTAGTGCTTCTATTTTAACTGATTTTGAACAAAGTATATGAAGAGACATATTGTCCAGTTCATAGTCATATCTGTAGCCTTAAAGAAAACCTTGACAAGAATGCATGTTAATCTATGGTTTATATGGCAATAGTAGTGGACACCTGGAAAAGGCAGTGATGCTGAATCTTCAATTAAATTGTAGAATAGACAAAAATTTATGTTCAGAAATTCTGGGCCTGATTCTGCTCCTTTTTTTGCACCAGTTATACACAACGTTAATTCTGCTGATTTCAATAGAAATATTTTTTACTTTTACAAACTATTAAGCAAATTAAGATGAAAGGTCCCAAAGCCTAGCATGGCACTTCCTTGTTTCATTCTGTCAATGCAAAATGATTAAAAGATAGTAAGTATACATTTACATATTCATTTTATGCGAATGTATTCAATAGGAGCTACAGAGCATTTTTACTGTGGTGGTTCTCAGGATTACGGAAGGCCAGCTGAGAGCTTTATTAACAAAGTACTTAATCAAGATGCTTATCCAGCTATTAACTTTAAACACTGTGTTTCCAAGAAGGGACTCTTACTGCTTGAGTTGTGTTGTGCACTCTGCTTAAGGACAGTCAGCTTCTCCTGACATGGTTAAAGTAACAGAATAAAATTAAAAGAAATTAAATCCACTAGACAAATTCTAGCTGGTAAAAAAGATGCCGCAGCTGACATTAGAATCAAACAATTTTCCACAGACTTTTGTTTCTTTATTTATATTACTTTTGCAGCTTTTTTTATGAAAGAGAAGGCAGTGACATTTTTCTTCTAGTATTGCAACTAGACACATATTCTTTCTTCTAAAGATCTTTTTGGTCTTCTTGTTTTCTTCTCATCTGAAGAAAGTGCAGTATGCTGATAAAAATATTTACTTATTAAATGGTACATATGCTTGAGCTTATATATTATGAATAGCAACACGACATTGGTAGCTGCACAGAATTAATAGTGCGCTGTTCTTGCAAAATTGATGTGCCACTCAAAATTGCTGTGAGTCACAGCAGTGGATATCTAGATGCAATGTTGGAAGGATAATTTAACTCCATTTTACTGTATGAGCTAAGATTATATTTTGTCTTTTAGCATCCTTGACTCACTAACTCTGTTGGCTGCTTTACCACTGCCCAACACTGGGCAGCTGCTGACTTGAACTTTGTTAGCTGCTGAACAGATATAAAATAAAGACCATTACAAATCTGCAAATATTTATGATGAAGATATTAGATTAAACTATTTATGATTTTGCTGACTAATATAATAATAAAAACCCTTAGATCATATTTTTATGGGGCACGTAAAATAAGTTACAGCCGATGACTCTCTAGAGCAGAAGAACAGGAAGAGTTACAGGAAAAAGGGGCAGATATCTGTGTTCTAGTCAGCTATTTAAAACAATCAGTGATGATTTCCTACATTTACATAGATTCACCGTTATTTTAAAATATTTTATTTTATTTTATTTTATTATTTGAGTCTTTGGAGAACCTTAAAAAGCCAACAGATAGCAATCAGAAGGCTGAAATGAGAAGGGAACCTCAGGTTTTTCAAAGAAGGCTCATTGCTCAGTGAGAATGCGACATCAGACTCACTGTGCCTGAGACTGCATTTGTAATGGCACATGAAAGCATCATCTTCCCTTACAAAACCTCTTTGCTGGATTGCCTGTGAAGTGGAGAACTGACTGAACTGGGAGCTAAGGAGATCCAGCTGCTCTGTGCACAGGTAGGAGATTTCAGCCTAGTTTATGACTACTTTACTCCTGTTCTCTGTAATTCCACTCCATTCTTTCTAATATGGCTATGCCACCACTAATGTAGTGCAATGGTAGCTCAGTCCTGATGTCTCCTTATGAAATAAAGAAAATTAAAATAAAGCAAAGCAAAGCACAACAAACAAGAACACAATTCAAGGAGCTACAAATAATGAAAATATTCTTGAAAATTATAAGCATGTACATGTCGGTCTGTCTCCAACCCCTTATGCTCTAGATTGCTGTTTGAGGGGATCTTGAAAGTAGTATAGCAGGTAAGGTGCCCAAGGTGACTAAACAGGGAATTTTCTTCAACATTCCCTAAAGAACAACTTGGCAAGTGTCATTTCAAGCAGATAGAGTCTTTGCCAATACTTCTCACTCTTCAAACACCTAACAATAATAACAATTTAAAAAAAAGTGTAGGAATGGTATTTGCTATATGGCCCTGACAGCTGTTCACAATCTCTTTTGTTTAGAAGAGTGAAAAGGGAAGCGGAGAAAATACAAGGTGAACTGTGCTGACACTAATAATTATTTACAGATAGGAACTCTGGCAGATATTCACATAGATTCAGGTAGACTCTATGACCTAGAAAAACATGTTTCCTACCTCTAACAAATGGCTTCAGATAACAAACAGGTGGTGAAGGAAGTACCTGGTAAATTTGGTTATCTAGTGACCTACAGCCAAAAGACATCTGTAATCTCCCGTGACAGCAGGACTAAATGAGAGCTAGTTGAGTACACCTACCTGGTCATGACATGAGCAGCAAACATCTTGTCTATACTTCTCCCATCCTGTGTCACTCACCCTGTGTCATCCCTAGCTCTGTACCTGTGTCATAGTGCCCCTAGCAATGGACTGGTTACAAGTTCATCATCTTCTTAAAGCACATGGGAAATGTCATCCTATGAATAAACCCAGATTTTTGGGACTTTCTTGATTTTTTATGAGAGTGCTACATATTTTATTTTGTTTTATGGTTCTATGATTAAATGATTACAAGTTAAAATACATATGTATAGGAATAAAATTGCATAAAGTGCTTTTTGTGGTATAACTAAGATTTGAGAGTGCTTATTGCAACAATTTTTTCCTGGATATGTGCACATTTTGCAGATTCATGTATTTTGTTGAGGTAGGCATAGGTTAGTGATCTCAGAGAAGGAGCCTGACGTCATTGAACTATTTTGCTAAGATAGGTGGAGAGACAGCTGTGTCGCTGCTCTCCTCACTGCTTTGTACTTACATAATTGTTCCATTTGAAGTTGCCTGGGTCTTAAGAAGATAAATGTACAATGTTCTAATGTGATGCTGAAGGTAAACATACGACACTAATTGTTTACATTTTCTACTGAAATGTTCCTAAGAACTCAATTAGGCCTGCAGTGAGCTGTTCACCAGAGGGTATTAACTCTGGAAAACAACTTCTTCTATGTCTGCAAATTCATTGCCACCTGAGTTTTAAACTTACAATGAAGAGTGGGATTTCCTAAACAAATCTCTCTGTGATTTACCTGCCATGCAAAGAACGGAGAGAAAATTTTTAAAAGTCTCTTACATAACTTCCTACAAAACACCAGGAGAAAACAATCTTCCCTGAAAAAGAAATTTCTAAAACCAAGTTTAAATAGTTTTAGTAATTACATTGCTAATTTGCTTTTCTTTATTTATTTTGGTTTTTCAAGTGCGTGTGCAGACTCTGCAGCTTAATGACGTATTTTGAGCTAATAACTGACATTGTCAAGACTTTCTTTTTACCTCAGAGAGGGTCAGAATAGTATCAGGATGTTACTCCATATGAGCGCTCTAAGTGGATTTGAAAAAATGGTGTGCTGAGAACAAAAAAAACCCCGAACTTTTTACAAATCAAAGCTTTGCTCTTGTAAGTCTCTTCTTAGGAGAGAAGACATCTAGTCACCCTAAACATCTCTGCAAGGAGTTTTCATGTGTAGCCCATCCTGAGGGCTCACGGCAAGCTTTGAGTGCTTTTACTTCTAATGCAGTCTGCCAGGTAGATGGATAGGATAGGATAGGATAGGATAGGATAGGATAGGATAGGATAGGATAGGATAGGATAGGATGGAAATTTCTGTGAGAGTGCTCAGGTGTGGTGTTAGCTGATTGAGATGGGAATTTCCTATTAGTGGATTGCACACTAACCCGGCAAGCTGACCTCTTTCTCTGCTCAACGGTGCCTTTTACTTTGCACGTGGAACAAATGGAAAACACTGTTTCAGAGCTGTTTCCGCTCTTCCGGCTGCTTTGCAATAGAGTATCCTCGACATCTAATAGTTCTCAAGTTTGGTGTCAACATCAAGACTTACTACCCACCTTCCCTGTGTGCTGCCTATAGCATGTAGGGCAGTGGTGATATTTGAGTCTATGGCTCCTTCTGCATCCACCTGTCATAGGAGTAACTAAACACGAGGCCAAAGGGGCCTGGGCTCTCCTTCTCTGTGCACAGGCACACATGTTCTCCCCACTGTGGAGCTTCTCAGTCACAGCAATGCAGTGGAGCCCCTCCCTCTGGCTTGCACTTCTTTATCTGTCACTGAATGTGTTTGAGAGTATGGGTTTGATAAGAATTAATTTTTCCTGAATGATTTTGTATTTTTAAGAAGAGCTAATATTTGATAAAGAGAGAAAGATAAGGTTAAAAAGCTAATAAAATTTATTTTTTGAATAATTTGTGTGTTCCTTTTGTCATATCTTGATGGTTAAGAGACATGTCTTTATAAAAATGTCAATAAAATCCTCATCAAATTCTTAGCTCTCAATTTTTACTTCAAATTGTTTTTCTAATGCTAGTGACCCAGCAATGTTTGTAGTTCCCATAAGATCAGTACTAGATAATCTATTTTATTTAACATTTAGATTGTAGACAATCATGTTGCTTTTAATCCCCCCAAATAAAAATATTTTTAATTGACTATTAAATGTTTCTGAAATTATGTTATTTAAGGTATTGGATATTTACTGTAAGAATGGTAATAAGCATTTGAAATGAGGCTGTTTGTAATTACAAGCTGAATACTTCCCTTTAAGAGAAGTAATCAAAATGTACTAATTTTTTAGTAATCTGAACAGCTCCAGAATTTCTATGTTTTCCAAAGAAGGTATCAGACCTGCCTTTGTAATTTCTTCTTTGACTGCTTCATGACCCTGTGGACTCTAGGCCTTCTACCCGCAGAGCTTATTAATCCAGAACAAAGATTTAACTTTGTCTTAAGCAGAAGTTAAACAAACAATAGGCATAGGAAAACTCTTAACAGCTGAAATATTTCTATCAATTTCGCTCCCCAGGGCAACGGCTCTGAGTTTTGAAACATCAAGTCAAGGGTACGTGGAGAAGTGTGATGCTGCCAACACATCTTCTTGGAGGATATAGCCAGAGCCAATGGAAAATAGCCCAGGAAAATTACATCAAAAACAACAGCTCAGTGTCCATACTAAATTAAATGAATTTCAAATTAAAAGACACAATGGTGTTCTTTAGCCTCCACTCAGTGGGCTATTTAGGTCAGGAGATGTGTTTATATGAAAAAAAAATGCAAGGGAACCTGCAGCATTCATTATACAAGGAGACTTGTTGTTATGAGATTGCTTACATTTTTTCTGTTACCAGCAACATTAATCTATTTCTCAGCTGAGAACTGGGTTAAAAAAGTGTTCTAATAACAGCAAATCAGATAACGGGTGGGTGTTAAGGAATATAGTTACTCTAGATAATAACCTAAGTCTGTTACGGAGATTTTTTTAGCACTGGCAGATTTCTGCCATCCTCTTTATCACAATAAGGTAAATAAAAATCTCTCTGTGCTAAACTATCAACAAGTAAAAAAATCATTCAGAAGCGTACTAGATGTACAGGGACATATTTGTGTTGCTGGTCTATCTGGATGGCCTCCAAAAAAGCCAGTTGCTTGATGTAGGTCAGCCAGAGTACAGAGCTTTGCATGACAAAAGAAACCACAATACAGTCAAAAAGCAGGTGGGTATTTTGCTCTTTATTCTCCATTGGCCTCTTTTTATTTTTGAACTTACTTTACTGCTGTGATTTTTTTTATTCTTTGGATTTTAATTAAGCTTTCCTTAGGCTTGCTAGCTTGACATTTTCTTCTTCTTTTTTTTCTCTCTATTTTTTTTTTTTTAATTTAAAAATGAAGAAATCCTGTTTACCAGGCCAGTTTTCCCCAAATCCCACTGCTTTATCTATAATTTAAATGTGTCATTAATGCTCAATATCCAAATAAAAATTCGTGATTTTTTATCAGTTGGGTATAACAAGCTTTCCAATTATTTTGAAGCTGATTATCACCCATTATGTAACACACACATGGTTTTCACAGCTGTGCAGTAATAGAAAAATCTTAGTTTGCATCTAAGCCTAACAGTATTTAGCTCTGAACCAGATCATATTGAAAGTGTTTGATGTTGGCTGCCAGGTGAGAACTGGGTCCCTACTAAAATTCAGAAGACATTTGCTGCTGCTTTCCTTGCAACCAAGATTTCAGCTTGTCACAACTGCAAATATGAATTCCTTTTCTCTTTGCTTTTCCAATTTTCCTTTCCCACAGAAATCAATCTCTTGCACTCATTCAACTTTATTAGATTTACTCTCAAATCATGCTGCTGCAACTGAGAACAGAATCAGACCCAGCAACACACTTTGCCTTCAAAATAATTAGCTGCATACTATACAGTCTCCCGTTTCTGTCCAGCTATAAATGCTGTCTGGAGAGCCTATATACTGAATTTACACAAGTTGTGCAACAAAGTCCTTTAGTTTTATAACAAAGACTACCCTGATTAGAGAGAGCCTTATAAAGATGGAGCACCACACTTGGATAATTCACATGCATAGAAACCACATACAGACCCAAAGTTACTGACCAGGCAGAGTAAGTTTTTCTGATCATCACACTGTGCAGTTTTTAAAATAAAGTGCTATTTGCTTATGGCTAAACCTTATATGTGGCTATTGCATGCACAGTTCAGGCTGCATTGTCAGAAACTGGAATACTTTCACCTAAAATGATGGAGCCTAAGCACTAGGGCAATGACAGTTTTTGTTGGCTTTGGTTTTGGGGTTTTTTTGTCCATTTTATTTTGCGTTCCACTAGAATTTTTGTCCAAGAAAGAGCACGTGAGCACACAACAGTTTCCTTCCCTGTTCCCCACATCGAGCTGTTCACAGAAGAGGAATACTAAGGAGGAATTTTTCTAAAGCCATAGACAGCTTCTCCTTTTATTTCTTTTTTTGTTTGTTTGTTTGTTTTTCTTATATTTGAGATTATGACAAAGCACTATAAGAAAAACTTTTTTTAAGTATTGTGAATATCAAATAGTATCTGTCAATCCCTGAATCATGCTTTTCAAAGTGCTTAAATCTAAAAATAGAACAACATAAAAGTACTTCCAATGTGGCTAAGAAAACACCTAGCAATTGTCTGAAAGTAACTGTGGTCAGATAATTAAATCCTACATTTATTCCACATCCCAATCTTTACCCCAGGGCATAGAAAGGTGAGATAAGGGGAAAACAATAATGCATTGCTTTCAGAGGATATTGGGGTATTTGGCAACCAGATGAATGAAGGAAAATCCCATCAATGCCTGACAGGTGCCTGTAAGAGCAAATAAATAATAGTTTTCTTACACTATGAAAATAACCAAATGTGCAAAAGTCTCTTAAAATTTTATCTGACTTGGCAGCTTCATTTCCATTTTGTGGATGTTTGGCACATGTCCAGAGAGAGACACCGTAACAAAGAACAGATTGTAGAAAAGGGCTTGAGCAAAATCGCAGAGAAATAAACATTTCTAGCAAATAAAAATCAGTGCACATCTCAAAGGTCTATTAGCTTCTCATGCAGATACTGAGATTTCTTGACTTTCACAACAGGAGCATAGTCATTTCCTCCCACACTGTCAGTTCTGGATTACTCCCACAAACATCCCCCAAACTGCAGTTGCCCCGCTCACTTCTCATTAAGAAGACCAAAATATTATAAGCTATACTTTTCTCGTTGTGACAATCAGGATGAACAAACCCCACACATTCATTATATTGGCCAATATCATTCAGCTGCCATAAAAGTACCTAAAGCTAATTAATTACATAAATAGACCATAAGGCCTGTTTGCCAGGACACCAGTTACATTTCTACCAGGGTAAATCAAACCCATGACTACATGACAGTGTGCTGCAGCCAGCAACCCTACTTCTGCTTCTGCTAGGAGGGACTAGCAGAGAGCTTAGCCTGAATATGTTGGAGAGCTGCACCACTCTTCTCTCTTTCTAAAACCAGAAAGAACTTTTCCATTATTTAAAACATAAATATGAGCAAGGTACTTATTTAATTGGTCTTAAAGATGTCTGGATGTAAACACAGTGGTGGTTGTTTTTCTTCCCTGTCAGCCATGGTACATGCATTATTTGCAACTCCTCAAAGATAGAATCATACATAAAAATAAAACTAATTTATTTATTCATTAAAGTGAATAAATTGTTTTTAATACTTCCAGGTCTGACTTAAATATTAATTTTGTATAAATAAAGTTTATTCTGAAAACAATTATATTTCTGGTATCATGTCATTTTTTCTGCCTGAGTTCTTACTGAAATCATGTTGAAATTAATAAAGTTTTATTTATTGTTACAAGCTAAAACCAAATGAAAGAAGAGTTCTTAATCCTGAATATAGCATTTTAAAGCAAATACAATTTTTTTGAACATTAAAATACAAGGGGACTCTGTAATCCACAGCAAAATAATGTTTTGCTCTTACTTTTTTTGAAAATAACACTTTCTATAATACAAAATGACAAACCGTCTACAACACTGTCTTTTTATTCCCCTTTGGTTTGGAAGTCATCACTGTACATATCAACAGGACTCTCTGCACTTCAGTGCCTATTGCCTCACTTGTCTTACTTGCCTGACATCTGCAAATGACGTCATTTGCAGGATTTTGAAAGGGGGAAAAGAAAAAAATAAATGCTTGAAAAATAAAATCCACAACCACATTGATACTTTTCCAGGATGTGTTAAAAATAGGGTTTGCTTTTATATTTATAAAAGTAATACAATCAACTCATTCATAAAATAATAATTAAAAAACAAACCCAAGAAAACAAAAAACAAACCGGCTCTACTTTCTACACACTCTGTAGTGACTACTGTGAAGCAACCGATACAGATTGGGTATATTCTGTGGTTTGGCAGGTATCTACCAAGTTACATGTTAGATGATCAGACTGTAGTGTTACCCCAAATTGGGGTCTTTGTAAGGGCAGGGAAGGAGCAGTGCACGTTACGGGAGTAGAAATGAAACTGGAGATCTCAGTGAGGGATGGGGTCCTTCTAAAAACAAATACTCTCCAAAAGAAGTGAGCTGCAGCAGGCATGGCCTTCAGGAATCAGGCTAGGCAGGCCAACAAAATGGATGGTGCTTCTGATATCAACATAGCTTTGTCCAAGCATTCCCAAGAGAGGTTAAAAACGAACAAACAAAAAAACTAAAACTATACTAATGAAGCAAAATAGTTTCCTATCTATACAGCAGTCTCTTCTTTTAAAAAAATGTAAATATACAAATTCTAATGACATATAAAACAAAGTCGAAAATGTGAATGGGAAGAGACATGGGTAAAACAGGAAGACTGATGCTACAAAGAAATTGCAAAAACATATGTACAAGACCCTGTTTTTCCTCGTATGTTATCGATTGTAATGCATGTTTAACAGCAGCAGTCGAGGATGTAGTTCCAGGCACCAGACTGCAGACTCTGCTCCTATTCAAGGGGGTCGACGGCCCCTTGCATCTCGGTCACCAGATGACACTGGATATACTGGTCTCCCGTGGCAGGAGGGGCAGTATGGCACTGTTTGTGTGAGCCTCTTCTGGGTTCTGCTCCCTGTTAGTTTTTGTCTGCGGCCGCTGCCCGTTTATAAGTGTCATAGGGATGTTGCAGTAGGTGTGCTGGTTACCTATTGAGGTAAGCGGCAGGGTGCCGGCAGGAGGTACATCGTATTCATAGCTTCGATAATAGTGTTTCTGGCGCATCTGTGAGTGATATGTGTTATGAAAGGTGGAGCGCAGGTCTGGATGGGCAGTGGCAAGAGCAGTAGAGGTGGCAGCAGCCATGGAAATCGCGGAGACTGTCTGCAGTTCCCCAAAGGGCCCCTGCTCACTGACATCTAAAACCTGCTCATTTGTGATGGGTTCAATCCTCTTAAAAGGCATTTCGTACTGTAAACGTTTCCAGAACTTGGAATTCAACTTGTTGCACTTTGGTCCGTGCCATTTAATGACAGTGAGGAGCTTGATGGTATGTTTTAGGGCCTCGACCTCCTGGTAGTTCATAACTCCTCGTAGTTCACTGCATTCAATCAGTATCACTTTGATTTCTCCCGTGACTAACATATTTCGAAGCCTTGTTTCCAGTTCAAAGATGCTCCAACCTCTTCTTACCACATAACTTGGAGTCATGACGATGATCAGTCGCTTGCTTTGGTCTACACATCTTGCCACATCTTCAATGTAGGCTACAAAACAAAACAACTGCTCAAAAACCAATCTAAGAAAACAGTCTGCTCTCACAGACTTACTAGAAACAACAGAGGCAAATCCCTGCTCCCAGAAGTTCTCACTGAAAAAACATCACTTGCAAATGTGCCAGGTTGGCTTGGAAGAACATGGTCCTGGGCAACCTGCTCTATGAGACCCTGCTTGAGCAGGGAGGTTGAACAAAGTGGTCTCCAGAGGCCCCTTCCAACCTAAAACATTCTTTGATCCTGAGAAACATCTACTCCCACTTGTGCTATGGATTGTGTTTGTTCGTGAGTTGTAGTTTTGTATCATTATCTGTATTGAAACAATTGTGTCCATCATGATTTTTTATTTTAAAAAGGCAAAGTCACCCAGATAGACAGCAGAGCAGCATCTATGTGCTTTAGGAGTTCAGTCTCAAACTTAAATGATACTCTGTGGGGTATGGTAGGCTTAGATTCTGCTTTTCCTTCCATGACCCCACCACATACAACAACAGTGTTGTCTCCTGCAAATTAGTATCTAGTTTGCTGTAGGTTTAAAAAATATCCACGAGACTGTTTGAGCTTTTCCTATACCAAGCATCCCTTATTACCTTTAGAAAAAGATACTGAACTTAGTAGCTGTCTATATGGTTACAGTGAGCTTATGAAGAATACTACAACTTAAAAAGCATTACTGTACTTCTGCTGGAATAGGTGAGAGAAACATGAAAAAGATCTATTTGTACCAATGAATTCTAATTTTCAGTGTCTGAGAATGATCAAGTACATCCACTACACATTTATCTGCAGTGGCCACTGACAGAATTCACTATTTTTCTCTGATGAAAATTTTATTAGTCAACCATTGCCTTAGTCCAAACACAACTTTTTCCTTTGTGTCTTAATTTCTGTAATACTTAGAATTATGGATATCTTTCCAAACAATCTCTAAGGAACTGAAAACAACAAACTGTATTCATTCTTAGAGATGCAAGCTCTCAAAAAACAATGAAAAAGTGAGTCTTTCATTACCGTTATTTATGCAATGCCCTTTCTGCACTATCTCACCTTCAACCAGAATAATGCAATTACTAAATAATAATCCTCTTATCTTGGAAATATACATTAAGTATGTTGGCTTATCTTTGCCACCCTCTAAGACAAGGGAAAAAAGATGGCATTCTGAAGGAGTAGGTATAGAAAAGAGACTCAAACAATCACTGCAATCACTGCATTGGCTGTTCAGAAAACACACGAGAATAAGGACGACTTACTTCCTGTGGGAATCAAATCTCTGTCTGGGATGAACAACTTGTATCCATAATGCTTTTCAAGCATATCTGGTAGGATCTCAAGAGCAAATCTTTCTTCTTCTCCAGTTTCTTGATTCCACTGATCAGGATCCACTTTGGTATAAGATAGATATGCATCATAGTCTTTGTTGTCTAAGGAAAGAGACAAATTAAGTTAGTTTATTCATTATTTTTGCAGCTTTCCCAGATATCTCCCCAGGTGTTATTTCTGGGAAAGTTTTCCCAGAATAGGAAACTGTTTAGATAAAGAGGTAAGCTTTCACCCCATGTCCAGATATGAATCCATTCAGCTTTGTTTCCTCCTGTAGAAGTAGTCCTTATTTACACAGATGCAAGGAAGAGGGGTCCATATCCATACACAGAAGTCAGTTTGTGCACAAACATTTGTGTAAGAATCTGGATGAAGGAAATCCACTCAGCTGCAGAGTGACAGCTCATGAACACAAAAGTCACTGAAAAGAATTTGCATTCTTCTCTAACTTTAAAGGGGGAAAGAAAATCATGGAGATATCTAAGATAATGTGCAATTGTCTCTGCTGCATAGTAAAAACATTTCAATCTTGCCAGACTTTTAGTATAAATTTAGTACCTGAGGCTGTAGTGTTCTAAGTGTATGTGTAACTTGCCTTGTAAAACTCTTTGGCTCTCCAGGTCTGAAATTATTGCCAAGCTTAAATCTTTGCAGCATCAACTCTGGATAATGCAGTTTAAGTCTCTTGAATTCTGCGTGCTTACATTTACAAATTTAATGTTGCATTAATGTACATTTCATTACTTCATAGTGTGCTACTTCACTTCAATATGAGAAATAACCATGCCTGTTTTTCAAATGTGCTTGGTGTGCCTACTTGAAAGCCTGAATCAAAAGAGTTACCATTAATTTTCATTAGGAGGTCAATAATGCCAAGTGCTCTGGAACTAATTCAGTGGAATAAGAGGTCACGTTTTGACTTTTGTTGTGAAGAAAGCAGAGAGAAATCAATGACAAGAGTAATGAAATGTTAACATCCTTCGAACTCTCTTGACAACATTATGCACAGACTACCAAGAATATCAATTGCTTTTAAAAGAGACCTGATTAAATACTCTAAACACTGTGTGTCATAAGTAATGTTATATTCAGTAAATGTTGACTTCAGTTATTTATTGAACCACTCCTTTCTTCATTTTGCACCTTTTTGTAGTCTGGTAGCATTATTTAGAAAAGCCTGCCAACTGTAGGTGAGTGCAAAAAGTCTAAAAATGGAATTAATGAAACAGTGCTAATCTTGAACCGTCCCCTCTCCCTTCTGAGCAACCATGTGTACTATGCCCATTAATCTTTGCAGATGACAAAACAAACTTGGTTGTACTGTTATTACTTTCAGACTTCCTGCACATCTTTTGTGTGATATGTGTTGGATTTTTATATCCACAGAAAAAAAACCCTAAAACAAATAAAAATAACAACAACAACAGCACCAAAAACAGAAAAATAAGAAAAAGAGGAGTATTGCCTTCTATGATTCACACTTTCCACTGTTTTATTTTGGAATATTTGTGAAAACATGTTCTTTACTGGTAGACAAACATCTCGTGCCTTTGACCATACCTTTAAATAACACTGATTGGATCAAGCATGAGAGATTACATAGCAGGATTTTATTTCTACGCTAGGATAGTGTTAACCCAGCAACAGAGTTAACACACAGTGAGATCAACAAATACATGGGGAAATTGCAAAAAACCCACAAAATGATGCTGCTGCAACATCATTTTCTATTGTCACCTCAGCAATGGTTGTGACCATAGTACATGCTGGAGAGAAGTTGCTCTGTTGAAAGTCTTTGAGTAAAGATGAGAATGTATAATTTCTCAAAGGGATAAATAATAAGAAATAATGCAGAATTCAAACTGTTTTAAAGGCTCAGAGTGTTTTCTGTTTAAATAGTTTCCACGTTATGATTGGGATGGAAAAATATTTGTGCTATGCACTAATGCACTTATTTGAAGTACACAGTTTTCATATCAAGGAGGTTCTAGCATTTCCACTAACTACAGCTGCATTATCCTGTATTGTAGGGATATCCTTCCTCCCTAGATTTATCGGTATTTGAAGGGCAAAGAATGGTGAGGATCTAGGGTATGTCTACTCAGATGGGGTCAGACAACCATGAATTTATTCAAACTCCAATCCAGCAGGATGTGTACTCTTGTTCAGGAAACTGTTAGATGTATTATCACAATGGTTTCCATGAGCTCTTATACTCTCCCTTTTTTTTTAAACTTTCTTTGATGAAAAGTAAAACATTCAGTTTACAGCAGAACTACCTTATGTGGTAGTTTTGTTATCTGATAGGTTGATATACTGGCAGAAGCAGACAATTTGCAAAATGTAAAATGTCTGGGATACACAAAGGATGTTCACATATATTAGCCCGGTTTTGGCTAATTAAAATTATTCATCACACATTGCCAACTCTGTGAAATATTTTAAGGACTACAGCAGGGTCTTCTTAGCTCAATGGTCCCAGCTACTCCTCTTTGTAATGGGAGGGACTGATGCTTACATTCTAAAGAACATTTCTGATCTTAATTTGTGTTTTTCAATGTGCTCTCCCAATTGACTGAAAAGTAGAAATGGGAGTCTGCAGACATCCAGGTCTTACTGCTGGTCATAATCTGGGAGCTGGGATTCGCATCTTGCCAATCTTCCTGGCCCTGTCACATGAAAGCAGGAGGCTTTGACTTTACTCTCAAACCCTTTGCTCTTCAGTTGCTTTCCTTCTCAAGCAATGCATCCAGGTGGCCCCAGACTCCCAACAAGCAAGCAGCCCATCACAGCTTCATGTTTTCTTGAACATTAACTCGAACAAGTACTTTACCCATGAAAATATGTCAACATATCTGCCTTTTCCAAGAAAAAAACATGTCACCAGAAAACTTCTAATCTGATCCAAATCATATATCAAGGCATAAAGGACTTGATATTATTACTCATACTATTATGTAGTATGATATTTACAGATTTGCCTGTGCAATATGTCCAGATATTGGTTGGATCTAATATTCAGTGTCAGAATTACAGTACAAAAATCCAAATTCAAAACAAGGCTGGTGATAAACTAAGATTTTCTTTAAAATGACAATCTCTTTATTTCTGTTCATCAGCAAACAATTAAGTCTTCTATCCAAGAATCCTTGGAATGAAAATGTGATTGACTGTTGCTTGCACTTGTGCTTTAGATATAGATGATACTATTTCAAAGATGTTTTTGTTAGGCTTATGCGCATCTGCAATAAACTGAAATATAGTTACTCACTTTTTCTTCCAACACTTATTAAGAAAAATACATTTTAATAACCAAAGGCAGGGAAATTGATCATTTAATCTGAAACTTGCTTTCTTTCTCGTGAAGATTGAAAGAAATTACCTATTATCTAAATATATTTTTTTATCTGAAATGACTTAGCCATTTCAGGGTTGTTTTTTTCAGAAACATATCAGAATAAGTTAATCTTGCACTGCTTCCAAATATGCTGCAGAGCTGATTTATGTAATGGCTATTCTTTAATTTAGTGAACACAGCTCAATATAACATACCATATCAAGCAACAGTTATACTTTGAAACATTTTGGTGTATTAAGTTTTCTCTTCCCGTTCTTTGTGACTTGACAAGTAATTCTCTTCAGTTAGATGGTTTGTAGCTGCTTTCTTAGGCCTACAGGTAGTAACCAACGAGGACAGAGCAATTCAACTCAACAGCTACCATTTCTGTGAGGTTTTGTTTTACCCATTAATTGAAAATATTGAAATAAATCCCAAAGTACACCTTACATGGCCAAACTCAACCAGACTCTATGTAAAAAAATCCTGTGTTATTGTACTGCAGACAACCATGAGAGCACATGGAAGCTCTGGATTAGTTCATCACAATAAGGTAATATACAACCTGTGCTCAAGCTGTGATGCATTCAGTCTACAAATGTTTCAGTCAGCCCAAAAATACTGGTACTGCAAGAGCTGGGGCAAAAGAGACTGTGAGGTACAAACTTTGCCATATAATTTTAACCATTCTATGGAATTAAAAGCAAGGACTCAGTAATGATCACGGAGCTGCCCTCAGCCACAGGTCTGAAAAAATTGTTTGGATAGATCTTAGGGGTAAACACCGAGGGTCAAATCTCAGCTTCATTAGTAACACATAGAACCACTACTTCATTTCATGGACAAGGATTTTAGCCAAAGCACTCGTTTCATCATTGCAACATGCATTCTTCAATGCTGTCCGTTCCTTTTGGTACTCATCCAAATGCAGAATACATTATCATACTCCCTGTAACTTTCTACAGAGTTAATCCAGCAGAAGTGATATAAATTTTTAGGGGAAGAAGTTGCAAATGCTGCTCATTATTCCAAGGATGTGCTCAGCAGCAGTGACTTAAAGGCTCAATGTAAGCATAAAACAAAACCCAGACTCTATATGCATCTACTTTCTCACATGCAAATGGGATCTTTGGGTAAGTAAATTGCTATCAGACATCTAAGAACTCATCTATATGCATGCCCTCTTAACAGCTACACATGAAGAAATTATATACTGGTGCCTACAGAAAGATAGATAAAACTTCCTCTTCTACAGGGACCACCAAACAGATTCAACTTTGAATTTGCATTATAGATGTACATGTTTTCTAATGATTTCCATGTTGCACTGACAAGAAGCCAGCAGTCTGGGCTTTGAGGGTTTATTAAACCTTAAACATTGCAGATATTTCTGCTAATGGGGCACAGAAAAATTATATATATACATAAAAAAATGAAAAATAATAAAAAAACCTTCCTAGAGTCAGTTTTTTTCTTATCAGCCATGTTCAAGCTGATGACAAATTCTGACTTTTAGCTGGCATGATACACTTTAGCACAAGACAAATTAATAGAGCAAAACAAAGAGAAATCACACAACGTCATATTTCATAGTGAATAATATTTCAGTGAAGCTCTAAGACCCAGATGGCAGGGTCAGCCCATGTCTCTGTGCATCCTGAAATCCTCCAGAGCACTTAGCAGTGCCTTCAGAAACATTCAGTGCAGTGAATGCAGCTGACCCTGTATGGGCTGCTCCGCAGCTTAACGTACCCAGCAACATGTTTGGCAGATCTTCCATTTCCAGATCAAGAGGGAACTGGAGAGGTGATTCTTCTCCTCCAACAGAGAGTATTCCAGCCTCGTACATACTTGGATACTGAGCAGAGGAGTTTAGGAGCAATAGGCTGATTTAACTCAGAGTTTCAGGATTTCAAGGGGAAATGACAGACTGGATTCTTCCAAGTGCTGCAGGGAGCTGGAGCCAAACTGATGCAGGAAGCTTTTGTCTTTAAAAAAACACCCTGTGTTCAGGAAAGGCTGCAAAGTATCTTTCAAAATTCCCCAGAGACTGTATTTGCTTCAAAGTTATGGTATTTCTTAATCTGTATTTGTTTTGTTATTTGTGGGGCCACATTTAAGATACGTTGTCATAGTGTTCACCCTTAATATAATGAAAAAATATACTTTAAATGCTTGGTTGAGTAAAATGCCCAAATCTTAGGTCTTTAAAAATACTTATACTTTTCCTCACACTATTTACTGTTGCTTATGAAGCTCACTGTAACATTTTCTATTATTTATAAATGTCAAGCCCTTTAATGCTAGTAAAAATTAAAAACTATCCACACAACTTTTTTCCATGGCAAAGTATTTGTTAAGTGCAGCATTCTCTGTGATAGTTCATATCATTGTGTAGAGTGAGCAATGTTGAATTAGAGAGAAATTTTGTAAATGCAACACTGGGGAAGAGCTTAAAGGAATGTAATCACTTCAAAAGAGGATCTGGAGTCTTCTCAGCACATCATAGAACAGGAAAAAATAGAAAGTTCATTGTCCTAATTGTCAGGTTTATAAAACTATTAAATCAATTGTTTCTTTTTTTTCCTTTTTTTTTATTTTTTTTTTTTAAAACTCCATGAAGCCATATTGAATTCTGGAAGCCTAAAGAACTTGAAAAAATAAAATAAATGCCAATTTCAAAGTTGATTCTATATGAACATTTATGAAAATCCCAAGATATTAATGCTGCATTGAATGTTTCTTGAAAATTAGGAGTGATTCCTGGTAGATAAAAATCCACCCAAAAAGTAATAGTGATATGACTTCAAGTCCAAAATAAATTCTCTTTGTAAGTTATATTTTCACTGGTTTTCTAAAATTACAGCTAAAAATGTCATTGATAGATACATAAGATAGAATATTATATATTTAAACTGAATAACTTATTAGTAAAGGATATTTTATCTTATATTTAGTCTGATTTTGTGTTCCTAACTAAATGAAGAGTGCATTTCAAATGTTTCTCAATATTCTCATGAAAGCTTAAGTTTATCACTGCAATTGAAGACACTGTAGATTCAATATAAAAACCTGATGAAACATTAATATTAGAAGTTGCTCCTGACAGATATGAAAACTCAGAAGTCCTTATAAGAGTTTCAGAATATTAAAAAATAATGAATTTAAATTATTCTCTTGGTTACTATGATTTGTTTTCAAGTCAAACACCAAACTAAGAAAAAAAGTATTATTAGTAGATATTGAAAGACTGAATAACAACTACACAGCTGGAAATTTAGCATAGCATAGTAGTTATCTCTGAAAGACTGCAAGAAATTAGCTACTGTATTAAAAAGCAGAAAGAAACACAAAAAAGAGTGTAATGTAAACTCTGAAAATGAAAAGATATATTTTTTTTCTATATTAAAGAAATTTCTTAATAAAAGTTGTCAAGACACAATGCGCTTATCATGGTCCTAATTCAACAAAACAAACAATATAAGGCAGCATCATCATCATCATGGCTGGGCTTCGCGAACGAAGATTTGGGAAGGCTCTATCCACATTTGTTACAGGCACGCTGGGGGCTTATGAGGCCAATACAAGACAGACATATCCGATTGCAAAAGGCACAGCAGAAAGACTCCTTAGGTGGTGTATTCTGCAGGATACGATTCTTTCTGCGTTGTCTTTTCTCCTCAAGAGTGATCCTGCGTGCGTTCTCAAAGGAGACAGCTGCGTTATAGATGGTGTGTCTCCAGGACTCCCGATTGGAGGCCAGAGTAGACCAGTTAAGATGATCAATATGGCCAAGGCTGAGATGTTTCAGGGAGTCCTTGTATCTTTTCTTTGGGGCTCCTCTCATGCGGCAGCTGGAGGCAAGTTCACCATAAAGCAAGATCTTAGGGAGGCGGTGGTCCTTCATCCTGGAGACGTGCCCTGCCCATTGCAGCTGCGTTCTCATCAACATGGCCTCAATACTTGTGACTGCTGCTTGCTCTAGAACAGATGTATTGGTCACATAGTCTGACCAGTGGATGTTTAGGATCGTACAGAGGCAGCGTTGATGGAAGCGTTCTAGGAGACGCAGGTGGTGGCGGTAGATGACCCACGATTCAGAACCGTATAAGAGAGTAGACAGCACTATGGCTCTGTAAACACTGATCTTGGTGCTTTTCTTCAGGTGTTTATTACGCCATACTCTTTTGTGGAGTTTTCCAAAAGCACTATATGCCTTTGCTAACCTGTTGTCTATATAAAGCAACAACCTGTATAAATTACATACTTTATTTTAGATATATTTCTTAGATCTGTTATCTTAGCAACAGCGCTTGTTTCTTAGGCCTCTGTAAAGGATTTTGAAAACTGGAGCTAAGACAGCCTTGATCAACAGCAAAAAGTTAAGTAAAGCACTACAGATATAAACAAAACCAGGGGAGAAATAGCTGGGAAACAGGCTTTCAATCTATGATTCTTGAAATCAGATGCCAGTATGCTGTGTTCATCTCACCTACCTCAGAAATCTGCAACATGATTTGTCTTTCAATAAAAAAAAATCTTCAAAGCTTAGAAAGCTGGTTGAGCAACAGGAGATATCTCAGTCTTCATCAATTCATATATGGTAGACCTTTTTTTTTCTACTTTAAATCCAAACTTTCTAACCTGTAACGATCTCTTAGTTTTGAATCTAAAGATGTTCTTGGTGATATTTTATTTTATTTTTTAAGATATATGTGTATTATAGATATAGTTCAGATGCTATGAAATAGGAAGAGAGAAAAAAGCAGGAATTTTCCTTTGAATTAGCATGTCTCATGCACAGAATCTAGAAAACACCATATTCAGTGGAGACATAAATCGAGTTTTTATTGTTTGAATGGCATTTCAGATATAAATAAATGGCATAAACAAGAAGAGAAGCAGTTTTCCAGCAATAAAATTGTAATTAAATAACAGGAAAATCCATTTTTTTAACCAGTAATATTTAGAAAGAAGAAAGCTCCATTTTTCTCAGGTGATTTTAATAGAATTTTAAATTGATATTCATAGAGCAGGATTTCTTATCACCACAATTTGCCAATAGCCAATAAGAATACATAAGCAAGTGGTGAGGTTGCTATTGCAAACTTATTTTGTGGGTCCCCAGGGAAGATTCTGTAATTGCAAAGTCACTAACTTCAGCAGTAATTTCATTCTTGCTATACCTGCATAGCATAATTATTAACACAAGTGCTTTGGTGGTGCTTAAACCAATTGTAAAAGTTATATTTGGAAGTTAACAACTTAGTCATACAGAAACCTTAAGAATCTCCAAGCATTACCGTTCCTTACTGCTTAAGAGCCTCACTGGGATGAAACCCTGGAAGCCACTGAGAAGTATATCTTGCCTGTTCTTGTCCTGGACAGTTAATAAGATATTATGTGGGCAATCCCATAGGTTTTATCCATGAACCTTGATAGTCTTTTGCAGCTAAATGATAGCAAGGACAAAAATCGTGATTACTTAAGGACTCCCAGGTGGAACAGAGACATCAAGGAAGAAAGACTTTCATCAATCTCCTAATTTGAGCATTGATTTGCTTCCCCTCAGCAAGAGTAGAAACTCATCTCTCAAGAAAGGGCAGCCATTCCAGCCATGAGATAGTCAGTATAGATGTCATATACCCAATCCAAACAAGATTTCCTGAACTGAGAGAGCTCAGCAGTGGCACATTTTAATCTCATGAGGAGTGCTTAGTTTTATTTCAACAATGTGGTGGAAATAAAAAAAAATAAATACATAAATAAATTAATAAAAGTAGCCACTTTCAGAACTGAAAGTGAAACTCAGAGAAACTTCTCAGGCCTGGGCCTGGTTGCCTTCCCTGCTGGCACCTCAGGTGCACAGATGCTGTGTCATCCTTAAATTCGCCAAGGTTTCCATGGCGAAAAAAGCTGAGAATGAGACCGAGAACACCATGGTGAGGTCCTGACCAACAGGAAAAATAGTTGATGGGGCTTAAAGGCACCAAGAATCTTTGTGAAGGTCATCATGTAAGCAGTTAAGCAAAGCTCTCACTTTCTAGTTATCAACTGTCTACAGCTTTTATTTTTTCTTGAGCCTTAAGCTTGACTTCTAGTCAGCATAGCTGTGAGAAAGGATATTTATGTGAATTCCATTACAAAACTATTTGCAACAAATTTGGTCAGACTGTGTCTTTAGTTGCTACTTTTTTACCAGCGTCCTAATCTAATTTTTTTTTCTTTTATGATAGTGTTCATCCTTTCTTATTAATACCTTCATACAAAAACTTCCATCAATTTAAATGATTACTGATGGACCCAGGTAATGGTAGGGGAAGATGCCTGTAAACTGTTTCTTTTGATAACTGTACCATACGCTCTTTCCTCTGAAACTGGAATTTGGAATGCAAACACATGTAGAAGTTCATGATTTTGAGTAATTTTGCCTATCTGACCATGTTCAATGGTTTTCAGCCTGTCATCTGTAGACTTCTGGATTTATCCTTATAACATGGCTTCAAACTGGCATCCGCATATACCCTGGAACCTGTCAGGTTTTGAAATGGCAAGAAAAAATTGAAGATAGCTATTTTGGTCACTTTGAACCTCCTGTCCACTCTAAGGCAGCATCAAAACTGGCTCTACTTAGAGAAGTGGTCTCAATCCCCCCCTCCACCCTTGCTGTATCTGCTGTGATGCCTGGGGACTAATCCTTGCATGATTTGGTGAGCAGAAACAGTATAACAAAGGAGAAAGTTGTCCCAGGTGAAATCATGGGAAAGTTTCCATTGATTTTAGGGTGCCAAGAAGTCAGCTCATATGTAGACAAAGAGCAGATTGCTATACAGTGGTGATACGTCTTCTGATACAAATAGCCTTTTAAGGTCACCGAGTGCAAGGTGGAAAGAAGTCAGGGCATGTGTTGATAGTAGGTACTTGTAAATAGTTATTTGCATTTTCACTCTTCTCTGTTAGTTAAAGTACTACACTTTTTTCATAAAGTCATTTAAAAACTCGGAACGACAGCAAGAGAAGGTCCTTGGAAGATAAAAATACATAAAAAGCAACTGCTAAAACACTCCACAGAGAATGAATATGGTATAAAAATCCCTTTTGTTTGATCTCATTGTACAGCAAAACAGAAGAAATCATCACTTTTAAAAGTGGCTTTCACTAATAACATGTTAGTCCCTAAAGTGTACTTTACGGACAAGGCTTTTTAAAATAAGCTTTTAAGTTTAAAGCTGCAAAACTAAAAAGGTTGCCTGACATTTGACAATGATTAGTCCTCTGAAGTTCCCAGTAGTATCTATTTGTGAAAATTTTGTTGTTTTTAGAATAGCACTGGACATTTCTTTGTTTGTACAGCACTTCGGGGTCCCATCTTTACTGTGTATGCAGAGAGATATTAAACTGAATTTTTCCTTTTAAACAGATTTTGGAGTTTCTGACCACCAAACAGGTAGTGGTGAGTTATAGCTCTGAAATGCAAGGTCATGCTAAACACCTGCTGTTTTTCCAGGGGTCAGAATGTTTCTCTTGACTGTGTGCTCCAGCTACCGGAGGGAACTGTCAGACATTCATGGTGAGATACCCTGACTAAACCAGCACATTGTGCTGCTCTGCAGTAAAGGACACAGCACATGCCCATCACGTAATCCCCTGGTGTGGAGTCAGTTCCCATGTTGTTGGAAAGCACAGGCATGGAGTGAGAAGAGAAGTGATAAAATTATTATATTCCAAATTAGTAGGAAAGGCAGGGAATTAACCATGAAAACAAAAAAGGGGGCTTCAATTCCCATTCCCAGGACAGAGCTGCAGTGTTTGCAGGAGAGAGAAAAAAGCAGAAGGAGAGTCTAGTCCCTAGGATAAGGAAAAAAAAAAAAAAAGTGAATTCAAAGCTGTAAATTAGAGAAATGAGGAATCAACACTTGTGATCAATTGCTTAATCTGCAGTACCCCTACAGAAAGTAATAATTTCAGTTGAATTAGGTGTAAGGGTTAAACACTTTGTTTTCAAATACTTCTCACAACTTACCCGTGTCTCCCACGGAAATGTGTGTTAGTTAGCCTGAGAAAAACTGATGTGTCTAAGGTTTGGAAAGGAAAGAGAAGTTGTGATGAGATTTGACATCCTGAAGGGCTTGTTCTCTGATCAGGAAAGAAATGAAGCATTGAATTTTAAAAGAGATTTTCAATTGAAAATTTTAATTGGACTTCACCTTTAAAGTGTTTCAAATCCTCTCTGGGTACAATACAGTGCACGTAAAAGACGACTGTTATATTTGATGTTTCCTTATCTACAGGCTGTCCTGAAGTACGACAGAACATGGTGTAAATTATGAATAGCATGTGGGCACTCTGCTGCTGCACCACAGGAGATGTGGTTAGAATAAGATTTTAGAGTTCAGCATTTTGTGTCTGTCAATAACAAACTAAGCCAAAGGAAAAGATCTCAGTGTATATCTGCAATTTATTTCTACACAAGCCATGGCTTGGTTTCTTTGGGACATTTTCTCTCCGTCCTCTTTCTTTTGCACGACTGTAAGTGGAAGAGACGGAGTAAAACGTCCAGCTGCAGTCACTTCATTGGCACAATGGTTTTTATCTATGTTGCTAGTACATTGAACAAAGTAGAAGCTCAATGTTTTCATTAGCAATCTGTAAGTAGTATTTTTCTTCTTATATTGCCATGGTTTAGCATCAAATCTATCAGTGTTTGCATTGGTCTTCTAAGGAGAATCCATGCTTGACCTTCTAGAATAGTGACCTTTGCTCAGAAGGATAAACTGAATGGATATTGGTTTTCCTTCTTTTGAATCACAGAATAGTACCCTTTAGAGGTCACTTTTTTTTTTTTTAAATGTTTAAAATGTATGATTCAAGCATTGTTGTTCCCAGGTGACCAATGTATGGGATGGGACAAGACAGAGACAAGAGTATAACACCTGGCAGAGTAAGTTTGCAAATGAATTGGAATGATTTGAGATAAAGATAAATGACAGCTATAAAAGTAAGAATTACTGATACTGAGAGAGAAAACATTAAATTTCATCTATTTAAACTATTATTATTTTAAGTCACTATTTCTGCATATGACTATTATTAAATTCACACAATTTATGCAAGTAAGCATGCCCATTTAAACTGGCAGATGGTTTGTAGAGAGGAGTGGATCTCAGTTTCTGAAAAAAAAAAAAAAGATAAAAAAGAAAGTGTCTGTCAAAATCCTCCATGACTCACAGTCCCTCTGGGCCTCAGTTTCCTTCTCTGTAAAATAAATATAATAACCTGACTTTTTTTTTTCCACTGAGCTGCTATATTAATGCATCTTTTTGTAAATCCTCTAGAAGGTTACAAAATGTTCTAATGTTCTTGGGCTTGTTGTTTTGAGCATTTTCTATTTTGAATGCTTGTGCATTTTTAGGTGGAAGGCAGAAATGGGTCATTCCCAAGTGAGTTTATTATGGAATTCTTCTCTTATATAATGACTTGTAATTCTGCTGTTGCTCTTCTCCCTTATCAGTGACAGATTTGGCCATCACTTGTTTATCAGTACATATTTATTTTTATATTTCACAGTGGCTTCTGCCTACAAGCTGTTACCTGGAACTGTAAAATAACTTTTATTAGTATTTCTGTAGAAACTAAGGTCCTGTCACCAAAGACATAGTGGTAGCACAAAACATCAGGAACTCTGACCTGAGAAATCAAATCTAACTAACCAGAGCCTCCAGTTCAACCCAGTTAGCTGTTCACTGTTCAACAGCAATTTTGATTAGTAAGGCTAGAGGTAAATAAGACCTTTTTCTTCAGTGCTTAAAAAGAGAAGAAAAGAAAAGAAAATGCATGTATATATTTGACAGAGCTGGTGCATACATTGAGAATTACTTTTGTTTAGTCTGGGTGTCCTTGAATCACAGAACAACTTTAATGACCATTAGCAGCTCTCTCAGTGATTAAGTAAATGAACTCAAGAACAAGAACTGCTGGGTACATTCCCAAACACTCAGTACAGTTTATTGAAATGGATCAGTTTAAACAAGCAGTAAATTGAGATTCACTTCAGCCTCTACCTCTTTGTTGAATACAATTAGGGAGGACACTCCCTAGCTCATGCAGAAATGAAGCTGGCTTTCAGTACCGACAGAAAATGAAAATCTTCAATTCATCAATGTTGGTAGTTTACATTCAGTGTTGGAAATAAGAATTGAAAAGACATGGATGTCTTCTGGAGCTCCGGAGAGCAGCATGTACAGCTCAGCAGTTACTGAGCTTATGTGGTGTATGAGGAAAGTGTATTCAAGTAAGTGCCTAATGCAGTGAGAAATAAAAATTACAGTTGTTACCGCATCTTGAACTGAAATGATATCTGGGCCTTGGTGGAAAGAAATAAAAGACAAGAATTCTTAGAAAGTAGAAAACATACTAAGAAGCTGCCTTACCTCCATCTAGTTCTTCAGCTCCAAAATGGTTCCTGTAGAAGAGCATAATCTCTATCTTGTAACACTTGTAGATAGTCACTAAACAAACAAGCAGCAGCAGAATAGCACCAAGCCCACCAGCAAGCTCAACTGTGTACATCAGCTCTGCAAAGAATTACAAAATGCAGTAACAACCACATTCCAAACCACAGAAAGATTAGCAGCAGACCTCGCGCTTCTGTTAAACATTAAAATAAAATAATGAATGATGGGTCATTTATGAATTCATTTCATTATAGGGCCCTTGAAGATATACGTAATAGTATTTTTTTGTTTTTTCTTCTATAAACTGTTTTTTCTCTGAAAATTGCTGGGCATGTATGTGTGTGTAAGAATATGTGCATACACACGACATGTTTGTTAACTCTTCCTTTTCTCTTTCTGTAGATAGATCACAGTTTGCTTTACACAGATAAATGTTGATGTATGACTTACAATGGCATTAGATGTGAATATTTCCTTTTTAGGGACTATAATCCAAAAACAGCTTCTCCCTTATTCCACATACAAATAGGACGAATTTTAGTCTACTGGACAAGACCGCACTACGACTTTGATTATTTTTTCCCGAGTAAATATAAAAAAGTCAAAACTCAAAAAACTCAAGACATGTGAAGACAAATTACCCAAGGAACCCTGCAGCTCTACATCTCAGTTATATGTTCACATCCTTAACACAGTTTCCCAGAGATCTACATTTCATCTTTATTCTCACCTTTCCCCCAGTGGGCTTAGCTTACATGTAGTCACAGCAAACCATCTCGATTTGTCTGTTCCGACATTCCCACTCAGCCCTAACGCACTGGTGTCTTTGCTGCAGTCTGCTCACATGATGGATTGGGGTCACCACCACGTAACTCTGTTCTTGAGGGGGGGGACTCCGGTCAAATGAGGTCAAAAACTGCCTACCACCAGTAGTGGAGCCACTTATCAAGGCAAAGCAATATGCCATCATGGACTTTCGTCTCCCTTAGTTTTAAGTGTTGCACACTCAAGGAAGCTCACAGAGCTACGTGGTTTCCATCTTGTTGGTAGTTTTCATTGGCTCAGTGGCTGAAAATTGGCAATGTTAAAAAAGGAGGATGGGAGAAGAAGGAGAGTTATGAACAATTTTTTACTTTGAAATGAGCAATAGGTGGCAAATGTTAAGACTTTCCATACTTTTCCAAATCACTCAGTTTTGAGGAATTAAAAAAATCAGATCTTGGAAATCTAAGATGCAGAGTTTGCCTCATAAAAAAAAATCTGTGCTGGAGCAAGACCAGTTCTGTGTTATTTTCACAGTATCCTCTTCCAGTAGGCAGTTTCTGTCTGAGTGAAGCAGGGTAGCCCAGAACTAACCTTTTTTTTTTTTAATGTGTGTGTGTGGTTGTGCAGATATGATAATCCAGCACAATGCAATTCAATTAGAGAAATAAAAGGTTAGAGGAGAAAGTGACAATTCCATTTATTTTGACAGCGTCTACTGAGAATCACACACTTTTTTTTTTACTATTTTGAGGCAACTGTAAGAAGATTTCATTACTCTCTAGAAGACACTAAAAATGTAATAAAATAAAATAAAAAGGCATTTATATTCCATGTCATTCTCTCCAAAACTGTGCTGGAAACTCCTTTGTGTTAGATATTTTTAAGACTGACATGGTTATTTCAGACTTCAATACTTTTCTGGTCCAGAGAGGGGAATGTTATTAAAAACACCCATAAAAAATTGTTTGCATAGACAAGTAATACAATATTTTAGAATATAAATGGAAATGGAAATTACTCTGCACTGACTTACTATACTCTGTTTATCATTTTGTACTACAGGTGATGCAGCTGTTCAATGGTAACTAGAAGAAAGGCTTTAATATATCAGGTTCCTAGGCACAAAATTCTCTATTTATATGCCTGCTGTTATGACTCATTAAAGGGAAAGAAAAACTTTACAACTGGAAAAGGGAAGTTTTTCCTAAACTAATGATTTTGAGATTAGATGAAAAAAAAAAATAACTGCCAGTAGTCATCTGCTGTCTGTCACTGTGCATGAAATCAGACTAATGCACTGCATCACTTTTGCCATCAGTCCTCTTAGTTCTCTCTTCCCCCATAAAATAAGATTATGCCTATATGCTTCCTTCAGTAAAATTTATGTGAAGCCACACGAAGCTGTCCTTAATTAGGCAATCAAAGCAAACAACAAAATTCTCTAACTCAGCCTGAAACGTACTAGCAATTACCTTTTCACGTGCTGCTGCTGAGCCCATTGTGATTGCTTCTGAGGACAAGGATGACGTGGTTCTTTCTTAAACAGATTTTTTTGTAATGTAGGTTTCATGGTCTATTGATCTAACATAGCAAGCTATTTTTTTCCTCTGTGCTGGACAACATCTTTCAGCACATGTTTGTTCCCTGTCTTAGGTGCTGTTTGTCAGAGTTTAGAGGCAGAGAGGGCAGTGGTTAGCCCCGTAGACTGCTGCATCCTTACACCCAGCCCTGCAGATGCCTGAGCCAACCCCCAAAGTGCTGGAAGTGGAACAGCTACATCTCTGCAGCACTGTGGAAGGCAGGATGGATTGTCCTGAGCACAGTGTCATGCTAAGTTGATTGTTTTCAGGCCTTGAGTTTGCGTTTCTGCAGGATGCTAAACCGTGCCCTAAGGGCCCACTTGCTGGCTCTAATCTGCCACAGGATTTTTGGGAACAGTGTTACCCCATGATGAGCTGAACTCAAGGTGTGAGAAGCAGAATGCTCAGTCTTGCCTCTGCTGTTGGCCCCTCAGGTGACTGAAGCCATTTCACATATCTTTGCCTTGGTTTTACCAATGTGAATTGGGGAAGGTGCTCTGGCTTCTTCCTAGGAGAGGTTATTCCTGAAAGGTGCTCTGTGAATGCTAGGGGTGTTGGTGATGTGTATGTCAACAATTTCAGCAGCGATGTAGTGACTGCTAAAGCTGAATTAAGTGTACAGCAAGGTTAGAACGTATGGTTACCTTCACAATAACATTTTTTTCTGCTGCTTTATTCTGCCTTTTTCATTCTGATTTGAGCACCCAGTTGCTGCAGCAGGAATATACTCCCTTTCAAGTGTGATCTGTTTTTCCTGCTGAAATTCAAGTTTGCTGTAGTGGCTACATACTAAAAAGATTCAATTTCAGCACAATTCCACATCAGAAGGGAGAGACAAAAAATGAAAATTTAGCCTCTGTGTTGCTCAAATTACAGACCTGGTCCTCCTTAAGTAGGTGAGACTGAACATAAAAAATAGTAGAGGAAAATTACTTGACTAACCCTTAGGGGGACAGACATTCTGTTAAAAAACGAGTTGCCAGAAAGTTACATCCAGAAGCACAGCAATCATTTAGTTACAGGCAATTACAGGCAATTAACAATAGTCCTCCAATAGCACAGGAGCAGTTCTACTCCAAGGGAAAACACATTGATTACTGCAGTAGTAGTAGATTGTTTTCTGAATAAATAGCTTCAATTTAAAACAAGATTTGTTACAAGCATTTTGACCAATGGCTACATTATTTACCCTTAGCAGGAGGCTTTGCCCAAGGAACCCAGTGAAAAAGACAGCTAATTAAAACAAAGCACATGTCCTCTCCAAATATCTAGCATGATATAACTGGTAATAAATAAATGAACTCATTTTATACTTTTATAATTATTGGCCACATTTGTAATATATATCTTTGGTCTTCACCTGGCTCTAATATTTGATAAACTTTCTTTCCCTAGGTCATGCAGGTAATTCTCTTACTGTAGCTGGAATTATAACAAGAAAGTAAATAAAATTGTTCTGCCAAAGATTCATATCTTTTGACTTATATGACATGCTTCAGGGACTTTACATTATATGATCTGTGATAATTTGAAATTAATTTTATTCATTAATTAGTCCCCACAGCTGAGCTACTAAGAAAAATAATTATATTTCAAACATTCTTTTTTTTTTTTGTGATATATAACTCTTCAAGGACATGTGATTTATAGCTGTGCATTCAGTTTCTGAGCCTTTTTCAAAATCCAATTACAGTCTATCTAAGGTTTCAATTTTGCAATCACTTACAGATTGTTCAACTTCATGGACTATAAGTAATCCCTCTGAAGTCAACGGGACTATTAACACAGTTTCAGGTTAGCACATAAATAAATCTTTGCAACTTTGTGGCCTAAACTGATTTCTGTTCTCTGCTTGTCTTTGATGATTTAACTCACAGAGATATGCTTTGGTTAGAGGCAATTTTCAGTTTGTTTAGATATACTTTCATAGACTTCAATTATTGAAGGAAATGTAGATATAATGAATATAATTTGGAAGGGGAGCAGGGTCTGATGTGTTGTTACATACTACTTTGGTTATGAATGGGTGTGTTTCTTCTAAAGAAGGAAGGTGGCTAACACAGGAATACTCGACTGAGTGTCATTTCAGACATCAGCAGTAAAGATTAGGCAGAATTTAGGTTAGTAACAAAGAAACAAATACAGCTTTAAAATGGAGAAGTATGTGCATTTTTTCCTTTTCTTTCCCCCCCCCCTCCTTTTTAGTACAGTATTCATTATGGCATTGCTGTAAAACAAATTACCTTCCCAAAGCTGAGCATATGGAAACACAGCTTTATACACCGTATGCATATCCAATATGCATACTGCATATATATAAAATCTAGTCACTACTTTTTAGGATTTTTGTTTGTTCCAAATTGCCAAATAAAATCTGTTTGTGCTTAGGGTACCTGGATGGCCTTATGAGCACTGTTGTGAATAGTTACAGATGGATATTGTAGGACAATAATATTTCTGATAACAGTAGAAACAGACTTGGGCTATTCATTAGCTTGATTATGAAATCATTTCTTAGCACAAAGTATATACCTTCTGCCAGTATAGGCTATGTGTGCCTGTAGATGTCTGCAGAGTTCACTGAAGCTAGCTAAATTTAGTTGTGGTTTTCAATATGGTTTTCAATGCAGTAGAGCTATTTTATTTATTAGAGCTATTGAGACCTAGTTATCTTGTATTATTTTTTTATATCAATAAATAATATATATTCCTGATTTGTGTATGAAAAAGAGCTGGTCAGGTTTGGGATTATATATACATACGCATATATGTGTGCAAATGCAAGACAGGGGTCTTGTTAAGCTCTTCATTAGTATGGCAGGCAGGATATCTGAGCCTTGCTGCTGTTGGATTTCCAGTGTTATTAGAAGAGAGTCGGTAAATTGTTATAATAGAAGTATATTCTTACCGATGACATTTTTATTTCTTCTGAGAAGTGCGGGATACCTGTTCCCAGCAGGAGAATAATTACGCTGATTATCTCCAACAGTATGTTAGCTCAAAAGAGGATAAGGTTGGAAAAAATATAGTTGAAAGTAAAATGAAGTTTACTACATTTAAATACATAACACTGCATTTTAAAGGCAGTTTATAACATAGGTTGAAGGAAAGAAGTGTCATGGTGTGGAACTGCAGTAATCTCTGGTTAGTCTCCCAGAATTAATAAATTGTGTATGACTTAAAACCTTCCTGATTAAAAGAGCTTCTATTTGCTTATTGCACTACAGAAATCAGAGCCCACACAATTACTTTTTTTAGATCTTCTGAAAGAAATTAATGTAAAAAGCACTTGGAGCTGCTAAAAATGTGGGGAAAAAATTGACTACCGAGTTCCAAGGATGTAAGATTGTAAAACATACTGTTTACATTTTTTTCTGAGGATAGCATTAATGAATAATTTAGCTCTGCATGGGTTATGGGAACAATTTGTGACATTTTATTCTAAAATATTTTCGTCCTTGCCAATCAAGGTTAGAATTGCACTTAGAAGTTACGTAAAGAGAAGAACTGTGATAAAAGTGGTACAGAAGTTGTTTTAAAAAGGAATCTGTTAAACAAACCAACATGTTTGACAGATTGTCAGAAGTAAGATTCGTCAGAGGAAAGTTAGATTTAGGAACATGCTGAGTAATCTTACTAACCTTCTTACTGGAATTGTCTTAGTACAATTTTCTATGAGATGAGGAAAACCTTACTGATTAAGACAATGGTCTTATGAAGAGTTTCTGTCAGGCAGAGGTCTCTAGTATTCTACTTCCTTGACTGATTTTAGATGAGACTGAGTGTAGAAAGAGCAGTCACATTTGGTTAGATTTGGGACAGAAGGGAGCTGATATTTGGCTTTTGGTCCTATGTCATGAACCTCTTGAGTGAACAAACCTTTGCACTGCTGAGCACAGTGACAAGCCAAAGACTTTTTCAGTGGACATAGGTGGATGAAAAATCAATTTCCATCAAGTCCAACCCAATTTCAATTCCAATTCTAAAAGCCGTTGAGGATCTCAGAAAAGCTTTTCCTGCAGTGTAGAATGAAAACTGAAGGCTTTATACACTGGAAGATATACATGTGTAAGGTTTAACTGACCAAGTGGATCAGAGCTCTACAACAGTTTTGCTTCCATTGAGATTTGCTGCAATGGTCAAGTAATTAGGACCAAGTAACAGAAGCTGAAATATAAGACTCATTGCTCTCATATTTCACGTGTTGAGTTTCTATGCAGAAATTTCAGAAGCATTGTAAAGCCTTGTGGAAATAGAGAAATAACACCTGCAGTTTCTTTGTAGAGGTTAGAAAAGAACCAGTTTCTTTCTTCTTTTAAGTCTTGTCACTGTGTGAAATCATGTCCTAGTGATTGAAAATGCTCATGAGATCAAAAACTTAGCACATTCAAGTCTTTAAGTAATAAACCAGATTTACACTATTACGTGAATGACACCGTAATTTAAGGTGCTTGTCAGTAATTCAGTATCATTAATAACCAGAGAACTCAGAATTACTTTCTATTCTGAATTTGCCATTATATTGTACAGGAAATATTAATATGATGTTTATGCACTAATAAGTGGTGAGTTTAAAGTATGCCTACCTACTTGTTTCCTCAATACGCATTCCATCTAGGAAATATTAACTTCTATATTTTTCAAACATATATTCTCATGGGCAATTTCAAACAGATTAAATCTCTTTATCTAAACAATATATATCAGTGAAAATATGGGGGGTTTTGTCCTGATAGGAAAAAAACCCTGATTTTAACTATTCTTCATTAACTCATAGTCAACAAAATCCACATATGTCCATTGAGAACACCTATGAGAGAGGAAAACAAATCAAAAATATAAAAGAAGCCCAGGATAGGAAATCAGATAATACTGTGAAAATGGGAAGAAGTAGTAGTAGATTCTTTGAGAAAATGTATAAAAGTATGTTACCTGCTCTTAGTTCTGGTGTTTGTCCCAGGAAAAATACAGGTATATTACTAAGCTTCTATAAAATAATATCAATACCATTTCAAGAATAATGACAAATAATATTTGACATTATTTTGCTTTAGAGTTCTGCTTGGAGACATGCAGAGAAGAATTTCCAGAAAATAATCACATAATTAGATAATATTCTGTATTTACAACACACTCTATGATTAAATGAGACTACGAGGATGGTGATCCAGCATGAAAGACATACTTGTCAATACATAAAAATGCAGAAGAGCATTCTTTTCCCTTATGCATACATTTTTATCTACTACATTGATAGACTATGGGCTTTTCTTCTTTAATTGAAAAAAAATGGACAAAAATAGAATTAGAGTGTGTGATCCACCTCATCTCATTTTCAATATGTGGTCTGTTATTAATAAATTTGTGCTTAGCTGCTGTCAGTATCACTCTAAAAATTAATTTCTAGAAGGTTCCCCTACCTGGATGAAGATTAGCCTGAACTGCTACAGATGATCGATGGTAGCTATCACCAGTAAGTAACAAAATCAGCCTTGGATTATAACAAGTAGATTTTTTTTTTCTTAGACAAAAGAGAAAAAAACTTGATTATTGTAAAGGTGAAACAGATTTGGTCAAAAGCTGGAGGAAAGGAATGAGAGTTAAATCTCCTGAGTTCTGATCCCTCTCTTTTTCTGATTATCTATTGGACAAATTTTGTAGGAATGAACAAGAAAAGGAAACAGCATTGTCATTGTCATGCTTAAAATGCTCTACTGCCTTTAGCTTCGAGTTAAATGCTCCCTATGCACAGCATCTGAGGAAATTTAGGAGTCTAAAAATGGTTAGCTGGCAGCAGAAAAACATAGATCATAGGTTTTCTCTACTTGCATCAGAAAGCAAAAGAAGCTCAGGAGAAAATAAGGGCTCAGCTCCCCGAGATGCAGAGCACCGGTGTCCACACTAGAGGGAGGTAGAAGCGTCCCAGCCTTCTCCCGGTGCCGGATGCTGAAACGAGGTTCACTTTTCCTGCACAAGCGGTGTTGGAGTTGGGGGCATTATGTTCTGCTCCCTTCCTGAAATTAATTGATTTCGGGAAAGGAGAGGCTCTGGTTATCCATTCCAGTACCATGTCAGGGAAAGAGCAGAAATCCCCTCTCTCCGTCTGAATGTGCCAGGCACTGGTTTGTGACAGGGACCACCATTTGATGGGTCCTGCTTGCCGTTTCTGTGAGGAGAGTGTGTGTTCCTGCTGGGCTGACGAGTGGGAAGATTAAGGAAGATGCATCCAGGGTTTTGCTAGTGAGTTAGACTCTGGACTTCTTGCCCTTTCAGGGCCTGTTAATTGTAGGTATTTCTAAAATCTCCCCCTGGACTTTTAAGTTTACAGAGACTATACTGACCAGGTTGAAGCAGCAGTTGCAAGGGTGTTTGAAAGGCTTAAACTTTGTACCTGAATCGCCACTGCAGCGTTTAGCCCTAAATACCTCTTTTCCCAGGAACGCTTTTTGTTCAGTAGCAGAGCTTTCTGCTTTGCTGTCCCTTCTGATCCTGGTGATAATGTTCCATAGAGGAAGTTTAAGAAGGATTATAATTTCTTTTTCAGGTATGCAGTGAACATTCCAGATTCAGCACCTTTGTTGACTTATACTGCTGGAAAAAAAAGATCACTAACTAGAAAACCAGCCAAAACTAATACTCTGCAAATATCTTAATGTTCAGGAAGCAAATTTTCCTAATTGTTAGGTCCCAATTGTTCTAAGTCAGCCAAATAATCAGAAATTAATAAACAGCTAACTCATTCCTAGCAGAGACTAAATGTGGATCTAAACAAGGAAACCTAAACCGAAAGGTTGTCATGGTGATATACAGAAGACTAAGCAAGAAGTGTAAAGCTTCTCTTCCTAGGAGACCTCAGAGACTAGCTCAAATTTTTATCTGTCATGCTTAATTTATCATTTCACTGAAACAGTTGTCAACATGCAAAGTGTGTAGAAGGCTTGTATCAGGTACATTTTGTTTTTTGAGGGCACAACAGACTGTGCTTCCAAATCAATTTCAGATTCAGCTTTACTTAAAGAGGAAAAAAATATTTTGGGGAGTTTTCTTTGCTTTTTTATCATTTTACTATTCATAAGGGCAATTAAATATTGAGATTATTTCCTCTGAAGTATGTCATCATGAGGGCACATACTGTGGTGTGTTTGACTTACTGAGTTCTACAAAAAAGGAAACAAGGAAAGCAGACTCTTTCAAAATTCATGCCTACACTGTTAGATTAAAAATCTGGTGGTCATAGAACAGAAAAGAAGTATGTGTTGTCAGTGTTGCAGATACTGCTTGTATGGAAGAGAAAATAAGGATTCATCATGTCAATTAAGTATTGGTTTTAAAGTAATTTAAAGCCTTAAAAAGCCTTTCAAGTAATTAAGCCTTAAAAATTCTTTATTTTTGGTGTCTCATCAACTAATTTAATTATTAAGGACAAGCCATTGGATGTCAGTGGTGTTTTGGGTTAAGATCTTGCTCCAGGTTCAAATGTCTCTGAACGAGGAATATATGACTACTAACTGGTATATTGTTGAGGTTCAATTACTTAATACCTTAGTTTCTTACCTCAGTGAATTCAAGAAAATGTGGCAAATGCCAGGCTAAGCAGAACATCTGGTTATTTACATCTGCATCTTTTAAGAAGCAATGATGAGTTCAGAAAAATGGCTACAAATTAGTTCTATTCAATTAATTGGAGGTACATAATATGTTTAAATAATTTGGTCACACTATCTTGATTTATGGTTTCCTTCTAAACTTAGACAGACTTTGCATGCTACAAAAGTAAATTTAGGGAAGACATCACTGCTCTGATATAAACTGAGATGCCAAAAGTACTTCAGCACCACAATAAGAACCTGGTTTGCTCACCTTTACAAGCAATCTAAAAAAAGCACAGTAATGACACCAAAGTGCACACACTGCTCCTGCTCATTCTTTGCTCTCTTAGGCCAGCAGGATGCTGCTTGAGGGTGGGGAGTGTCAATCCCAGGCATGTGGAGCACCCTCTGAGAGGTAAAGTGGACAAAATGGGTCTGGGAGCCTTGATTTGCAAGAGATTCTCCATCTCTCTGTAATCATCTCTGTGGGAGATGGCTGTGGCTATTAAACAGGGTGGAATCATGGGATGTGAGTGGTGAGAAGAAACAGGAAGGTCCTCAGAAGTTTCTGTCATGATGTTTCACTTCAGAAATGTTGATGTTAAACAAAAGAGTTAGAAGGAAAATGTCCACAGTTAGGCAATGAAGGAACTCTCCTGGCATGGGGTTTAGGTGGCATTTCTGATAGAAGTGGAATGTATTTTTGTTGGTTTTTCAAATAATTGATTTTATTTCTTACAGAAAATTATAGCAGTTGTATTAGCTGTTGTTTCCTACTATTTTTCTCTATTGAACCTTTATTAAGTTCAAAACTAAGGAATTATTAAATGCATCTTTTATAGAGACATAATTAAAAGGTGTTACTGTATTTTTTTCCAGTGGCATCCATAATTAACAACATCCTTTCTATTTTGTTTTTCAAGCTGTACAAATTCCTAGGGGAAAATAATAATTGACTATTGGTTCTTAGGAAGCCAAAATTCATGCTTGCATCAGAAAGAAGCTCTGTAAAAAATGGATCTCCCCTACATTTTACCATTTCATGGAGAAAAGCTGCATATTTACCCCTTTTGTGTAGAAGAATGCTGGCATGTCGGCGCCCATTTCCATTCTCAACGTAGCATGAATAATTGCCCAGGTCTGCCTCCTCGACAGAGTCAAGAATCAATGAGATGGAAACCTCCTGCTCCCCGAGATGTTCCTTGAGAACCCTGAGAAAAAAAACCAACCATCATTGCTATTCCACTTGTGTCATAGTGGAGCACTGGATAACCATGACATAATAATGCTGCTCACAACCTACAGCTCTCTGGCTTCAAACTTGGCTATGGTTTGATGCAATCTTAATCAAATTTTGTCATGCCCTTTTCTTCCTCACTTCTAATGAGGAGGATTGGTTCCGTAAATGTTAATGAGAGCTTCAGTTCATTGTCTTCTTTAAGCAGAATGATATGCACACTGATAATATATCATTGCACACTCTGATGGAGACCCTGATCCATGAAGTCTTGGAACGTGAGAAGAGAAAAAAGGGAAAACTGTTGTTTTGGGGTTTAGAGTCACACTAGGAGTCTGGGCCAAACACAGTATTTGTGCTTTTTCTGAGGCTTTTCAATGTGCCACTCAGAAACAATATGTTCATGCCATGGTCTGAGAGATTATTTCTAGAATGCAGTATAAGATTTGATTATATATTATAAAACAGTAGAAAGAGCTGGTATGCCAGATGCCTCTAGTTCATACAGATGGTAAATAAAAGACTTCCTGTGTAAGACTCCACCTGTCTTCACATTACTTTCTTTCCTTCTTAGCAAGACCGTCAGTGGTTTTAGGAATCCAGGAAAGCAAATGACAAATTATTCCAGGCTGCTCCCTCATGTCAGGCCTGACGTAAGAAGTGAAAACCAGCCTTTCTGCTCCTCCCTTCACAAAAAAAGAAAGTTGTAACAGAGTTCTTTTCACCTTTTTGTTAGACATCAGAGAGCCAAGTCACTGGTAGAAGGGCTTGGGAAAATCTTTAGATGCAAAATATCTGAGTGTCACATGCCATTTAGTGTATTGGTCTTGACCTCGAAATGCACAGGGTGAAATGTGTTTCCATTTTGCCTATATCTGGCAATGATGACCTTGAGTATCAAGGTGGTCTTCTTGATTTTGTTAAAGGGAATGTTTCTGTCACTTTGGTTATGCTGAAGAAGTCCAATGTTAAGCTGACACTGAGCCTGACTTCATGTCTTTTGTTGACGCTGTAAATATCCATGTAAGAAGTGAAGTAAAATAGGCTAATTTTGTTCTCTTATAGACAATCACTATAGATAACACATCCATGATTTCTTAGTTTCCTTTGTAATGCACTGTCTCAGTTTTCTGGGATAGAGTTAGCTTTTTTTCTCAGTAGCTGGTACAGCGTATTGTTTTGAATTCAGTATGAGAATAATGTTGATTACACACCAATGTTTTAGTTCTTGCTGAGCAGTGCTTACCCTAAGTCAAGGACTTTTCAGTGTATCATGCTCTGCCAGTGAGCAGATGCACAAAAAGTTTTGAGGGAACATAACCAGGACAAGTGACCAGAACTGGGAAAAGGGTTATTCCATACAATAAGATGCCATGGCCAGTATATGAACTGGAAGTAGTTGACCAGGAGCCGTGGATCACTGCCTGGGGACAGGTTGGGCATTGATCAGTGGGTGGTAAGCAATTATATTGTCTTTCTTGGGTTTTATTCCTCTATCTCTCATTTTCATTACAACTATTATTAGTAATATATGTTTATTATTACAATTAATATTATTGATATTATTATAATTCGTTATTTTGTCTCAATTTTTAAACTGTTCTTATCTCAACCCACAAGCTTTACTTTTATTCTGATTCTTCTCCCCACCCGAGGGGGATAAGAGGGGAGTGAGTGAGCCGCTGTGTGGTGCTTAGTTGCTGTCTAAGGTTAAACCATGACATGCATATTTAGATGTGCCTTTATTTCTGGGTCTATCCATGATAAACTCAGTGATAAACACACATACAGAATTATAAATGAAAAAGGAATCCCTTCAGGTCGGAGCAGATGCTTCATATTGGATAGGAGTTGGTATGTCATGTCAAGCATGCAATTCTCAACACAAACCCACTTTTTTCCTTAATTTCCAAATGAGGTAGCACTTCCAGGAGCAGTAGAAGTACAAGACACAAATGCCAGTATTTCAGCAGATATAAGCAGCCCACATAACAGGATGCTTGGCTCTCACGGGCCAGATAACATCCCTGAAAAATCAAGTTTTTTTTCACGCAGAAAATAAATCAAAATATTCCAAAAGGGAAGTCAGACTTTGGCATTTCTTTAAGGTTCTAGGTTTGAAAATGCCTTTTTGAGATGTTTTTCTTGATGTATTTATTTTTCTTTATTTCATCTCACTAAGTGTCTTAACGGTTTTTATTGTGGACTGTCACAGTTTGAAAAAGCCACTGTAAATTCCAGTTGGTCAACACTACAACACTTTTTGGGCAGCTATTCTGCTTTTGAAGCTCTCTAATATCAGATCTGGCTGAGTAGTGCATTTTTCTATTCTCTACTTGTGGAGACGAAAAGATAAAATATGGATGTTGCAAAAATGGATCAGACCCAAAGTGCTCCTGAGTTAGTCTGTGATAAAAAGTATTACATTAAGTATCACAAAAATATAGAGTAAAAAAGAAAAAAAAAAAAGCTTTTTCTTTTACCTAATGTCACTTTCCCAGACTCGACTATCATCTAAATCTTCAATGAACTTCTCCCCTTTCATCCAGTAGATCAAAGGACTGACATCTCCACTGTATCCAAAGAAAGCTCGGCAGGTTAGATTAGCAGAACCACCTGTTACAAAGAATGTAAGAAAATATGTTATTTCAAAATCTGTAAAAAAATAAGTTTCATTTTTGAGTCAGTTGCTTTAATTGATTAAAAAACTATATTAGTAGAAAATTTTCAAAAGTATCTACTTGTCTTGACACTAGGTTCAATACATTTTCTGAAAATAAATACAATAAAAAGGAAATTATACATAAGAACAGGATGTTTTTTATTATTCTTTCACTAAGTTTTCTTTTTTGGTAAGGAAATCAAAGATTATGTTTTTCCAAAAAGACCTAGCTTAACCATGATTTAGCTTAACAAAAGTTATGTTTGTTAAGTCTTAACAAAACATTTCCATGTTTCCTCTGAAAAAGATAAAGGTTAGGTAAAATAGACCTGCAATCATATTGTGTTAGTTCAGCTTTGCAATGGTTTCTGCAGAAAGGCTGGTATATTCCTGTAGAGTACCATTCCCAAGGGACATCCAGTAGAAAGATGTGTGCTCACTGCTAAGCTATCTTAGCAGGAAGGTATTAAACACTGACACTTGAAAAAATGCACACGCAAACTCATTCTGTACATCGTGGGACGTGTCTCACATTAAAAATGGGGATAACCATTAGGTACATGCAGCAAGGAGCAGAAATTCTATATATGTACAGCGTTACTGATTTAATCATTATAGTGAAAATTTAAAAATGTAATATGCCTTCACTTTGGTTTATTTTCATTGTGCTTTACATTATGTTTACATCACTTGGCTTCGGGGTTCATCCAGAGCACATACAGGGATCGAAACAGTACTTAGTATACATTTTGTGTGTCATTAAGATTGGATAAAACGAGAGGACAGACACATAGTTAAAGATTTCCCATTCAGTGCTGTAAAGATGTTTGTCTCAACATGCATCATCTCTTCTAAACTGCTATATGCATTTCTTTAGTGGATAATACACAGCCATTCAAGGAAGTGTTGTGATTTAAGGAGTGTTTTCCACCCCACCCACCCCCCACGAAGAGTATTTTCATGGAGTTTGTATTACTGCTGAGACCAAATTCATATTTTATTTACACTTTCAGTTTTTGATTTTAGGATTTTAAAGCTCACTGTCCATAGCTCCTGGACAAAAAATAAGAATAAAACATTGTTAGCACTACATTCTGCATCAAGATGCCATAAGTCCATCTGGGTTCAATGAATTTCCTTAAAAATACACTCTTTTGGGTCAGGACCTGGCCCTTCTCAAACATATGACATTAATATTTGAACATCTTATTTACTTTTTAGCACGGAAACAAATGCAGGATGTACATAACAAGATGAGCAATGATTAAATATATGTCTTATTTATATGAAATGATTTATGGTTTTCTGTAAAAGCATATGACTCCTCTGTCTCGAACTCTCACATCCACACCATAAAAGGTGCAGAATTAAATGTTTGTGTTCAAGATGGGCAACATCAAGCAAGTACCATCTGTGCTGCTTTCACAAGCTGTTTAAGAACTTGGTTGCTTTTAGTCATTTCACAAAGTTTTGGTTGAGCCACATGCTTTGTCAGCAGTGCCTGCTAAGGAAACAGGAGTATCCCAGTACTTGAAACCAGGATGGAGAGAAGGATCTCTTTTGTAATCAGAGTATGAAATAGAATCTCTGAGTAATGAGAAATTTTTATAATCTCATATAATTTAGAGCAAAGTTACCAAATGTAAGGTGAGTAACTTCAATGAGAGGGCAAAAACTGTCTTTCTAAAGAGAACCATAGCTCCTATTTCCACACCTCAGGGAGCAATGATCAGGACACCTTCCTGGAAACTCAACTACTTAATCTCTACACAGCTCAAGAAGTGCCATTTGGAAGCACTGGGGGGAAAGATTTTTACAATCTTGAAGCCATTTGCAGGAAATGAGATGATCATCGGGACACCGCTTAATCTGCGTCAAGTGCATGAAAACCTGTAATAGAACATAATAAATTTTCTTGCCCAGGACATGCAAACCCAGTTTCTTATGGCAGTTTCATTGCAGATATATACCACCTTTTTTGTTTGTTTTGCATCAAAATTATGACACTTGAACTAGTGAAAATGAAAATATAAAACCTTAAAGGATTATGAATGTCTTGGCCACTGTGGAATCTGTTCACTCTTGAAGTGGGGAAAGGTACCTGCCCATCTAAAGCCAAGGCAGGATCCTGTGATAACTGGATAACCCCTATGACACTATCTACCAGTCTTAAAGGGAAGAGTGCTACCTAATGCATCACTGCCACTTCTTGGGCTTTTTCCAGAGCTTTCCTACCAAGCCAGGACCTGGCTGAAACTTTATAGCTTTTAAGAGCTAGCAAGATCACAGCTAGAGGGACTGTAACTTCTGGCCAATTTATCCATGATTCACAGAGATTAGACACCATATGTGCTGAACCATCAAAGGTCTCCAGGCTCCTGCATCTAACAGGGACCACCTGAGAGCTAATTTTTGTAACTGAGAGGGCTTCTGAGCCTTTTAGAGGTGAATTTCATGTGCATAGAAATGTTTTTTTTAAGAAAACATGCTCTGTGAAGGGTAAAAATATGCCAAAAATAAAAAGAGTTTGTAAGATTAAGGCTGTTTTCCTTATTAAATTCTTAAAGAAATTCCTCTCGCCCCCAAATAAAATATGTAAACATATTTTTCAACATAGAATCCAAAGCTTCCTTTCAACATGAAATAGTTACAACTGAGAAATAAATTAGAAAGAACGTGTTGCCACTTAGTAGTACTGTGTTGATTGCAGTTACTCAGTGGAGGCCGTTTGCCTGCCGGGGGTTCAGCTATAAATTACCAGTACTGTTTACCTTGAACAATCTTCACAACAAGCCAGTGGGGAGTTCATTAACAGGACACCAAGAAAGATTCAGTGAAAAGCTAATGACCAGCTGTGACCATTAATGTGGAGGTCTGTCACTTCAGAGCTCACAGCTCCTTGCAGAGGGCATGGAGCTCACTTGGTGAAGCAAAGAGGTTCACAGCTGCAGGCATATGTAAATAAAGGCTGACTGAAGGGCAATATTATGAGTGGACAGAGTATTCTGGGAGCACATCCTCATCTCTACTCCAGAGCTGCTGCCATGAGAGTGAGTGAGTGAGTGTGTGCTGGAGGATGGGCTGCATTTTTCCCTAGAAGTGCACCTCTGAAGTGAGCAGAGAGACGATGCGTAATTTGACACAGAACAGCTGCTCTGCACGGGCAATCTGCTTTTTAAGAAGTCTGCAGATTTTTAGAAAGCATGCAACACATAAACACAAGAGCTGCTTTGTATCGTCTTTAAGCTAATGTATAAAAGAACTTGCTGGTCAATTAATAGAAATCACTCGCAGCTAACACTATTCAGCTATTTCCCTCCATGTGTTTTCTGTGCTGAGAAAAACTAGAGAAGCGATTTAAAATCCATAAAAGTTTCATGAATGGATATGTAATGCTTTCTATGCTACTAATTTCTATTTTCCTGTAAATGCTGAATTATTACAGTTTTATAGTCTATCTTTGAAGGATTTTAAATTCATATTGTAAATTCACTAAACATTTTCAATTAAAATACTAGGGAAATTCATCTCTCTCTGTCTCTTTTGCTATGAGATATTGTAAATTAAAGTTACATCCTGGGTAAATGGCTTTGTTTTGGTTTTGTTTGTTTGTGGGTTTTTTGTTTGTTTGTCATGGGGTTTTTTGTTTGGTTTTTGGGTTTGATTTTGGTTTTGTTTTGTCTGTTTTTTTTTTTTTTTTGTGGTTTTGTTTGTTTTTACTTTTGTTTTTGGGGTTTGTTTGTTTGTTTGTTGTTTAATGGACCCTGGGAAAGTCCAAAGGCATGAGATTAGAATTATTAAGTGAAACTGGTAGTGTTGCTATTTTTATAACCACCCCCCTCAAAAAAAAAAAAATCCAAATGCCTTAAAGAAGGGCTAAAAAGAAAAATTACACTTTTGACTTCTCCGTATAACTTCCTAAACTGCGAAATAATGCAATAAAGACATGTAAGTCTTAAAGACGCAAAAAGTAAGTTCAACTGCATATTTCTTCATCACCCTCATTTCTGAAGATGAATATGCTCTTACTGTATTGAGTTTATTTTTGCAAAAATTGGAATACATAGCACTACATGTTCCTGCTGCTCGCTGTGATAAAGTCTCACTGTCAGTCCTAGCCAACAGGGTTCAAACTAAATTAGACAAAAGCTCTTTGCCATCTAAAATGAGACCAATTTTTGTTGCACAGTATGCTTCCACGTAGAGCAGAATGCAGGAAGGGACTAAAACAAAGCATACTTCCTCGAAACCAGCAAATCCCTTCTGCAGAGCAACACTGACTTTGTGTTCATTTTCACTAATTGACAACATTTGGGGCACTTTGCAAACTACTGCTATGGGAGCCTAAGTCCAGCAGAGGGCACTATCCAACTTCCAAACATTATTTTAAAAAACCCCCAAACTAAGTCAAATCCTAGTGTATAAGTTCTAATTAAAAATATCAGCCTGCTAAGAACCTGCTAGTTGTAATTAGCAAATAGTGAATGTTTTGTTGTTGGTGAAATGTCATCTAAATTACACTTGCAACATTAGTCATACAAGTTAACATACACCACGATAGCATCCTTTCTAGCTTTGATTTGACAGATTCTTCAGTGAAGTACAACCATTTTTCTTGGAAGCAATGACAATAATCAGACATATTCTGCAACTTCTTTTCAGAAGAATCCCCCAAGACATATTACGGAAGTGTTTTAGAACTATGCTCAATATCTAGGAATATTGAGGGCCAAAAGAGTGGAAATGTAAAGTGCACTGAAATGTGGGACTTTATTTTACTGTGCAAAGTAAGCCATTTATAAAACTTATGTATATGAAATACCTATACCATTTATTTGGAATGGTAACATCTAAAGATTACAAAAGGGCAAGACAGACACAATCAAAATCTCTCACACGGGAATTAAATACAATTCTTTCCATTCACATTTGAGAAAAAAATACTGACAAAATATCAGTCTTTCAAGTGGAGGGTTGTGAAAGCTGTTAACTTTCTATGTGTGACAGATCAGCACCTATTTCTCACAAAGTCAATTACCCTTTTGCTTTGCCGATGTCGCTGCCAAGCCCAGAAGGCAGGTAAGTAGAAGCTGCTCTGGTTTTCAGAGAAGTCTTGTATCCTAAAACAGTTCAATAGTTGTTGATAGCCTTCGTGCAAATGTGATTAAGAAAAAGAAAATAACAAAGGAAAATGAGGTACCATATAGTTTTCAGCCACGTGCCTTGATCATATGATCATATGCTCAAGATCTGTAAGTATTCTCTCAGAGCAGGCTGAACTGTAGAGATTCCTCTTGATTCCTTCCTTACCTGCAAAAAGCATCACCTACTGCTATGCAACCCTCCAGTTTACATACATATTTTTGCATCTTGATATCTTGTACTCTCTTCCCATAACGTAACTGTCTCACTGCGTGTTTCATACAGCAGGTCAGGACAAATTAAAGAAAAAAAAAAAAAGCAAATCAAAATGCTATTTTCTGAAATATAGCTGCAACCTGAGAGCTAATCTCTGGTAAAATTAAGCCCCATCACTGAGTGGTAGGTTTTGAAGTCTTTGGCAAGCAATCAGGTCTGGTATCTATACGATTGTAAAGACACAATCTGCAAATTCCCTCTGTTTTGAATTCAGTAGATGTAGGTTTGAAAGGGCTGGGTGTAATCATTCCACTAAGCATTATCATGCAAGCATCATACAAAGTCCTGAATGTGATTACACAGCTATATTTCTTCATTAATAGGCCTGTCCATATTTTGATGTGCTGCAAAGCTGAATGTTGATTACATGGAAATCTGAATTACATTTTTAATAACTCCTTCAGGCCATAATTGTGTAAACTTAGAGTACACACAACCATTCTTTCACCATAAAAAAACACCAGTGGAAAATTTTCAACCAGATCAGAGAGAGATTGTAGCTTTTGAACTTTTACTGAATTTGTAGATATTACTATTTATTGGATTTTAAAAAATCCCTTCAATTTCTGATTTCTTTTTTTTTAATTGAAAAGGAAAAAAAAAAGCCTAATTCTTGTTCATTAGAGTTTTCTTTGTTTTTTTTACTAAGAAAATAGTCCTCAATCACCATAGGGCTAAATTTGCTCACCTACTCATAGTTACCCACTGTTGTACGAAAAGCCTTTTGGCTTCCACGGTTTCCCTCTTCTGAATTACAGTTCAACAGCAGGACACTTCATGGAGGTGGCTGTAAGTTGCTGCTGACATGTTCCCTGCCATCAGCCCTGAGCTACTGGACTCTGCAACACTTTATAAGGTGCTATACTGACAAAAATACATGGTAAAATCTAAGATTTACCTGAGAGTATTAAAAATTTGTACTGGACTGCTTCATAGTGAAGGAAAAGAAACCAAGTCCTTTATGCTTTGAACGGGTTCTGTAGCAGCAGAACTGTCAAGAGAGAGTCAATGAAGACAGCAACCACCACAGCAGACTGCAGAAAAAGAAGTGATGTATGGGATTTGGGGATCGAAATGCCCAGAACATCTCTCAGATACATAGATTGTTAAACTTGCCCTCATTTCACAAGAGGTAACAAAACCCGTGAACCAATAATCTTGATTTTCCTAACAGCAGGCCTCTCCTCTTGATGGATGGTAATGTCAGGCTGATAAATTAGCTGTTCAGCAAGTATTTTTCACTCCTTCCTCTTCAGAAGTAGAGGCTGGAGTGGGAAACAACTATCCCAAGCATAAAGCAAGCATTACTAAAGAAAAGGAAAACCACTGCAATTATTTTAAAAGCTTGACTTAATTTTACTTTAGAAGCTGATATTTTCTCTTTTTTTTTTTTTTTAAAACAGATGCAATTACAAACTTTTTTTTACTATGTAGTCTCTATGAGATCAAAAAATAATTTCTGTTTTAAAGCTTAACTGTTTTTAGATATAAGTTCCAAGAAAATGTCCCAGGTAATGAAATATTTCCAATCAGGGAAAAAAAAAAAGAAGAGGAAAAAAAAAACAAGAAGGTGGCTCTAAATGTCAAACTTCACATGTTTCTTAGCTCTTACAGGCTTATGACTTGAGAGCGTTACGTCTGTTCACTCTGTGCACAGTTTAGTATTGTTCAGTGGTTTCTTTCTGGATTCTCTTTCAACCATACTGCCTTCGATTATGGTGCTGTGGTTTTTGCATTTTAGTAATGCTATATGGTAAGAAAATAACCTTTGGGCTAGCAACCCGAAGTTCCCATTGCATAAAGGACTCCCATAAGGGCTCCCATAGGGACCATATAGTCTCTTCCTGTACCTCGAAAGAGAGTCTGTAGGCAACACCCTGGGGATGCCACTGACTCTCAGCAATCACTGACAACCAGAAAGACCTTGTATGTCTTTAGCTTTGTGAAGTCCTACTCTGGGTCATATTTTGGGAAACTCCTAGAAAAGCAGAGAGGTTTCCTGTTTATCTTTTCACATTTCAGAGAGTTTACATTAGGAGGCAAAAAAAAAAAAAAAAAGACAATTATTCAATATGTGGGCCTATGGTAAAGCATATTTATTGATAAGAAATACCATAAAACCTGTAGATGACTATGGGCCTCAAGAAACTACTCAGCTGGAATACTTTCTGTGCTAGTTTCAAGCCATTACAGCACTCACTACCATATTCCTCCTTCCCGAACAGAATCCAGAGGCAAAGCAGCATCAATTCAAAGCAGGACTTTGATGTCTCTCTTGGTTAGAACACAGCTGTTGCTAGACTTGTTTTGCTGAGGAGCTTCTTGAACAACACACTTGCAATAGCACAGCTCCCTTTCCACCTCACTTTCTTTTACCTGTGAAAACTGTAGATATAATGGACTTTTTTATTTTCAACCTGAAGAGTGTTGTTCCAGCAGACAAAAGCATTCAAATGTCTTACTGTAGAGGTTTTTCTGTTCTTTCTTAACAGAATACAGTGGGTTTGCTTTGGTCTCTCGTGGGTGCTAGTCCGTGTCAAAAAAACCCGCTCATAAATCATGGCAACCAACTGCAGCCTCAGTACCTTCTCCCAGCCTCCCTCTCAGGTGCATTGCACAACCCTTTCAGTACAAAGAATAGCAGACATTGTTCTGGATTCTAGATAATGATAAATAACATAATTTTTGTTTTGTTTTGTTTTTTTTTTTTTTTCCAAGATAGGCTAACTCTTGGGAGTTCTAGCAAACAACTTACTGTGTCAGGTCACACTTAAATGCAAATATCGATAATCTTAAGAAACAGACTTGGCAATTCAGTTTACACTCAAATTCAAATTCTTGTGGCTATTTCAGCCCCTAACTGTTCATCCAGTTGATTTCTTTGGGCATAAAATTTAATGAACAGCATTAGAAAATGTGTTTTACTGGTATGTCTCATAAAAGCTGCTTTTCAACTGCTTTGGAAAGAGGGATTGTAGTGTTTTATCATCATTAGGTAATTTGAGTGCATACAGCAAATTCTCAGCTTTGGAGTTACACATATATATTAAATAATAAACTGTGGTTTTACTTTCCATTGGTCAGCCTGACTACTCTTGTCCTTGCTCTTTCTTCATAAGCAAGTCTACCATGGATTGAGTAGGCTGCAGGAAATTATTTGGGCAAGGAGGTATTCTGAAAAATTTTTTTTAAAAACAGAGTTTTTGGAAGTAGCATGCACAGTGTCACCTACACCTGCTAAGTGGGTATTAAGGAAACTGAGACTCAAATAACAAACAACAAATAATTAAACACTCTATCTTCCTCTAGTGATCTTTCTCTTCAGCACACACTGGAAACATTAGTAGTTCTAAGATTTTCGTTAAGTAATCTGTTCCATCAGATCAGACCACATGATTGAAAATGTCATTTGAAAAAGACCCAGATTAGTCTGGCAAACATTTGAATGGGGAAAACTACTGTTCCCATGAATCAATGTGGCACAATAGGATAAATACAACTGAAATAAACCACATCTATTATGTGAATCTAAATACTTCAGTTTGGTTCAAAAACACATGACACAACTTGTCTGCTCAAATTTGCTCCAGGAAAGCCATTAAGAAACACTGAAAATTTGAGCCCTGATAAACTGAACCTGTTGATTATCAATAAAACAGATAAATAAAATCAGCACCAACTTTCCATTTTACTGTGGTAAAGTAGTACTGATGGTAGAAGGGTATTTCATGTTTATTCATGCTGGTTTTTCTATGTGAACAAAAGAATGAAAAAGAGTAAATACATATATATAGTTTAAATGTGCTTCTGCTTTAAATCTTGGTGTTCCCACCTTATATAATGAAGATAATTGCAACACACAGAGAAAATACTAATGCTTAGCATATCCTTAGAAATTGTTTGCAATTAAATTACGTACCACATAGATTAATATCTGTTTATATAATTTAAAAATCCTAACACATCAAATATTTTTATTGCATAAAAATGGGAATGTATGCTGTTTGTAACAGCACTAGGTTTTCTCCTTTTACACAGCAGTCATTACATCATGTAGTTTTTCTATTTCTCTTGCATGTGTCAGTTAGTTCTGTTCTCTTAAGAAAACACTGAAACAAAATCCATTAAAAAAACCCACACCCTCCAGTTCACAAAGATGCAAATAGAGAAACTCGATTGCTTCTCCATGATGAATATGTTATACTCTTGGATCATACACATGCTGGAATCTACTGCTATTGTTCAGCTTCCTTTCTACATGAAAGGCAGCCAGGCATTTTTAGATTATACCTCAATATAATTGCATATTGATAGACAACACTTAGGGAAGGCAGCTCTCCAAGTGCCATCAATGGAATAAAAAGAATCCAGCTAGCACTGCATATGTGCTACCCGACTTTAAAGGAAATTAGTTTAGAAAAGGGAATAAGCTTGATATCTTGATGTCATACCCATACCCTACCTTCTGTGCTGTGTGTATACAAGTGGAGTAAAGGATTTGTTGTTGTTGTGATTTTTGGTTTTATTTTGTTTGTTTGTTTGTTTGTTTTAATTTTCTATGTTTTTTGAGAGACATGGGAGTTGTGGTATTTCTAAAAAGTAGAAGGAAAATTTCACCTTGTCCCATTCAAGCCCCGGGAACACAGAACATTGTCTGGAATGTTGTTTGTGCTTTTAACAGTTTTTCAGGTTTCAAAGCAAGGACTAAAAGCAGGGTTTGAGTGACAATAGAAATATAAGGTGTGACAGCTGCTGGTTACAGGAATAGAGACAAATATTCATTATGCAATATTTATGATACAAACTGTGCAAGGAGAGAGGTGGCAGGCTGGTCTCTTTGACAGCACAGGTCTCTGCAGAGGTGCAGGTGCCACCACTCAACTGGTCCTCTGCCCCACCAGAGCTGAGGCTGCCGGTCATCCCAGGCTGTATGATGGCTTTATAATGTGGACACCTGTACACAAGGGATCAGGGTAAGTTTGCAAAACCCATTTGCACTTGTGACTTGGAGCTAGAATTTTAGTCCAGATCTATGGAAGAAGAAGATGGTGTGTTAACCCTTGCACTACACAGCCCATCACCTGGTCTAAAGAATACCACTGCAGCTGTAGGCTTTGATTTTTATTGAGGCAATAATTTGTAGGTGTTGTTACAAAGTATTGGAGAGTAAAACAGAGATGGATTTTTAGAAGGTACTTAGTATAGTGTTTGCTTTCAGTCCTTTGCCATCTAAATGGCATCCACTCACTTAAAAATGTGTCATAATTGCAAACATATGAAAATTAGTATTATTTATAAAACAGTCTAAAATTAATGGCCTTAGGCATTAAGTATTGCATAATTACATATCCAGATAGTTTCCTATATGCATAGTGTACACTTTCAAAGGAGTTTAAATCCCTATGTATCTTAAATTAAGTCATATGGATTATCTGAGATGAGAATAGGGAGGAGAAAAGAACCACTTTAAAACACTTTAATGTTAATTTAGGATCATTGATCTTCAAGCACACAGAATGGGAAAGAAAACAGTCATCCATATTGAATCAGAGCAAAGATCTATTATCTCAGCATCCTGAACCTGTACAATTCCATAGCATGAGGCCAAACATCTAGATAAGAGAGTCATAGTCCCTGAATCACAGAATCACAGAATATGCTGAGTTGGAAGAGACCCACAAGGATCATTGAGTCCAACCTTAATTTTATGATGAAAATTTTGACAGACTTTACACTACAGCAATTCCAATAATAAAAGGCAAGGTCGTATTGCTGTCCTCTGTAAGCCATTTTTCTGTTCTAACAGGATGTGCATATAAAACAGGACAAGGAATCAGCTTCATTAGGACTAGGACTCAAAAAGAAAAAAAGAAAAGCCTTCTGAGAGAAATTCAGCAATGTGCTTTTTAAAGAAAACACGCATTTACATGAGAAGTTAAAAGATGTAAATGTATTGGTATGATAAGAAACAGCTAAGTGATCTTATCCAATTGAGTGCTTCATCTCCAACTTTTTATTGTTTATTTTCTCCCGTTTTCAGGGTAATCAGAGATAGCTATAACTCAAATTTGGAAAGAGATGTTTAGGATTTTTTTAAAATGCATTAGATTTTGGATAACAAGTACATTAAACTATACTTTACAAAAATTATTATCCTAAAACACTTCATAGTGTGAGATGATAAAGCTTAATTTTTAATTAATAAGGTAATTTAAGAAGCATGAAAAAACAGAGGACAATAACAAAAGGCAGAATGAAAAAGGCAAAATTTTGCCTATTCTAGGTGGTCCCTTAAAGATGAAGTGAGTATTTTTTTCAAGACTGTGATGGCAGGCAGCACTTCTTTGGTGTCAAAGGCAGGTAATAGGATGACAAGGGGTGGTTGGTCCTGTATCTTTTCTATTTCCTCCGAGTCAGTCTCTAAAACTGATACCTGTCCTTATGAATGTGAGAGAAAAGCTAATTCAATAGGAACGCTGGTAACTTTTCAATGTCCTGCTCATTTTTTTCTCCTTATGCTGCAATAAGGAATTCTTGTAAAAGTTATTTCCATTCTGAATGTTTAGGCTAGTATTGTGTGGAGGGAGTAGCTGGTAAGCAGAAAAAGATTGCTGTTGAGGTTAGAACCTGAGCTCTTCAGGAGTGTGTACATGGAGAGCTGGACGATGTTAACGAGAAGATATCCTTTTAGAGATGGGCTACTGGCACCTACCTGGTGACACTGCAACAGATTAAAAGCATGTTCCAGAAAAAGGCTGAGCTGAGAGAGGCGGATAATGCTGTTTCTCCTCAAAAGCCCCCAACATTCCTGTTGCCCATGTTTCCACATCCACCCTGTCTATCCTATCCCTCCTCTCTCCATCCTAAAGGTCCCTTGCAATTTCCAGTACTTCCCCTCCTGGAGAAAACTGCAGGCCTAAATCTCCAGTACCCAGGTCAGGTGAGAGGCAGCCTGAACCTTGTTAACATGGAGATTCATTTTGCACCTCTGTCTTCATACATAAATTTAAGAAGGCTGAAATATGCAGGCCCCTAACATAAGAGATCATCAAATACTATGAAATTACTTTGGGGACTGATCAGGAAAAATTAAAACGTCAACAAAATGAAGCAAAGCACTGCAAGAGATGTGAGAGAACTGGCTGAGAAGAGCCACTTCATCCTTGAGAAAGATTTTCTGCTGTACATTTAAGAGTGGCATTACAAAAAAGAACTAGCTAAGAGCAGCAGTTTGCCATTCTGAATAAAATGAATCATTCCTAATATGATTAGCATATGTTGCACATTAGAATGAAACTGAAATTTAAGTTTGAAAAGAGCATTTGTTGAAAAGGTAGAAGAAAAAGGTTGACGTGACATTTTCTGCATAAATGAAGACTTTGAAGGAAAAAAAAAATCTGCTTTTTATATTCATTTTAGAGATATCTCTATTAGAAAGCTATTAGTTACTCAAATGTCACTTTTATGAATAAAAACTTACCTTAGTGACATGGGAGATATTGCAGTTGAGCTCTTGTTTGTGTAAAGAGCTGTAAACCCCCAGATTTTCACTAAGACAAAAAATGCAAAGCTACTAGCTACTTTCACTAAGTGGGAACAAGAGAAGTTTCAATAAATTATTTAAAATTACAAAGGTAAATTGTTAGATTGAATAGAAAGGAATAAAAACATATCTCACATAGAATTTTTACAGTTTTATTTATCAACTGATTGTAAATGAATAATTCATGGACTGGACACACTGGGTTCTGGACACACAGAATTAATTTTCTGTGGCTTAGATAGTGGGATGAAAAACAGTGCAGGAAACAGGATTTCTGATAATAAAGACTTTTTATTTTTTTTATTGACTTTTTTTCTGTCTGCTAGTTTATTTAATTTGAATAGTTTAGCACCTCAGAGCTGTTAGCCCAGGATAGTCACAAAAGCAAGGCTGACCTGTTAGATAGGATGCTGATATCTCTCCCAGGACTTGTAGAATCTGAATTCAAGTGATGCAAGAAGAAGTTTGGCAGCCTTGTTGGATCTTGACCCACCTATGTTCTCACAGTTTTAAAACTAGGATAGTAATCTAGTTGGGGCTGGGCATCCCAAGACTTTTCCACTAGCAAACTTCATATCAATGATCTTGGAAACTTATATGTCTTTCTGCCTGGATACATCAACCTTGAAAGTCCATCTTGAGCTTCTCAAAGCTCTAGCTTGTAGACTGCCTCCCTGTTGACCATCTCAAGACCCAGGATGCAGGAAGATTTGCATACCTGTCATGTCAGACAGTAAAGCTACTTCCAAGATGACAACCTTAGCCCACGGGAAATTCAGACTTGCAACTTTACTAATCAGGTACAAAATATCCCTCATGACTGTTTGTATTCAGGACTAGGAAATTGTAAACTTGGGGATCTCCACTGACTTGCCATAAACCTAGAGATGTTTGATTTTCCAAAATGTTGTGAAGTTCATTTGTTCTGGGTGAGACTATATTTTCCCAAAAATTCCTGACCTCAGCATGTAGGTCTAGTTCCAGCTCTGCTAACGTGTTCTGTGGGACTTTGGGATACTTACTGACATTTTCTGTTCTAATTTACCTGCCACCAGGTCTCAGAGAAACTTGTCCTCTAGTCCTCTGTTTTGTATGATTAAACTACAATGACAGCAAGTCAAAGAGATTCCACAATAGAGCATCAGCTGAATGAATGAGTATGCCTGGATATGTCACACAATAAAGCAATATGCAGATATAATAGTTACAATTCTGAAAGTAGTATAGCTGTAAAACGCTGTATTGGATCATCTGTACTGCTTCTGTACCCAAGCTCATTTGTTCTGAACCCCATAAGTGTTATAACTGTAGGATGTGTTGCTTACTGTAGCTCTATCAATACTTTTTCTTCTGTAAAAATAAAATTAAAATTGCAATGGATCCTCCTTCTGGTGGAGACCATTAAATGTCGCTGTGATAACAAGCACTGCTAGTTACATTTGTGATTGCTCATTTCTTTATTCACTATATCTTCATCTGTTCCTCAAAGAGGTTACTTGTTTTGGCAGGCTACTTGAAGAAGTGTGAAGAAAAGGGAATATTTATCAATGCATTTATATAGGGGGAGTCAAGTTGAATTCAGTATAATCTGTAGGGTAATATTACTTTCAACTTACTAGGAAAAGAACAAATAAAATGCCTAGACATTGGAAAGGGCTCTAAACAAATTGCTGGTGAAACCTTAGCAGAAAGCACCCTTGTTATCACTCTGGTCTAAGCTACACTTGTGCAATGAGGAAACTGCTTAACACTCTATAAGCTACAAGGTGACTCATATGCTTCAAATTAAGCATTTACATAACTGTTTATAGGCTGGGGGCGTTGCATCATAAGCTTCATGGGGGAAGAGAATAATTTCTCTCATGCTCATTATGTACCTAAAACTTCATTCTTTTCTAGAAATCTTCCTACTTCTAGTAGGAATGTTTTTCCTTGCAGTATCTGTTATAACATTCCAGATATCTTTTTACTTAATTTTCTTTTCACTACTGAATTATAGCAAACATAGTGCTTTTAGGATGCTGGAAAGAATGAAAAAAGGCTAAGTAGTGAAGATGCAAATCAGGGAAACCACTTCGTAATTTAATTCATTGTATGAGGGAAAGAAACATATGTGGAAGAAAAATGGGTGCTGGTTACTACTCTGTCAGTCTTAAATTAATACTCCATATCATTACCCTATAATCAAGATGAAAAATCTAGCTGCATATGATATAGAAATAGGTATATGTTCTTACATGGATGTCAATGTTTAATAGCTCAGGTACTATTATTTTAAAAAGTCTTGTAAAATACACCCTGTAAGCATAATTATTTCTGTGAGAGCTATTGTAATAGGGATGAATTCAGACCCTAACAGTCTAATCTGAAAGGGTTTTACTGGTTGGAGGCAATATTTGCTAGAAGATAAAGATACGAAGAAGTTGAAACGTTTGTTGGAAAGTTACAACAAGCACTTGCCCTGTCTGCCTCTAATCGTTCTCACTTCCATGCTATATAACCAGTGTGTTCCCCATATATTAATCCGTGGAATCATAGAATAGTTTGTGTTGAAAGAGACCTCCCATGACCATCTAGTCTCCTATTTTTTTCCCGGTTTCACTGTTTTTTCCTGTTTCTGCAATCTACTGGAAAAACCCGTGTCTCCAAATTACATAAACTTTGACCTGTTTATTTTTACAAAATTATTAGTTTCACATGTTTTATGGGTAGCATTTTGTGTTTCTGTATTGCATTCATATAGACCAGCTAAGATATTCTACAGTGCTTTTAAATAGCACAACAATTTTTCTGATACAAATGTCTGGCTTTATGTTTTCTGTCCAGTAGAACACAATTAATACACTTTTTTATATGATTGTTAGCATTATGAGAAACCAGTTGCTGAAGTACTATCCAGGCTGACATAAGAACTGCCATCCTAGTCTGGGATTTCACCCACTGTCTTCACAGCACCGCAGCAGCGTTTTGCACAGTAATATGCCATCTGTTTATGGCTGGCAAAATAACCCTCAACATTACCACTGCCCAGCTCAACAGCTGTAGTAGTGTAATGAAATATAAAACCATTTAAGGCTCCTATTGCTGTGTGATAAATGCATGAGGACAGTCCCTATTACTCGTTCTACGTAAAGGTGCATCACTTCGGAATCTTTTCTTATGGGTGAACAGTAGGGAAATGGAATCTGGGTGTTTACGTGGACTAAAAATAATGGGCTTTAGTCAGTCGTTCCTCCATGGGTCACTGAACAATTTTCACTGCTCACAACAATTAGTGGTGTGCTGCTTGTATTTCTGGCTCACATTACCAAGTAGAGCCCTGTCCAATGCTGCCTGTCTTCCACCACCAAATGCTACTGTGATGACCACATGAAAAAACCGTGTGGTGAACTGGGAAAAGAAATATGAGAGTAATTCCTTTGAGAGCCAAGATGAATGGTTAAATGGAGAAAGTGGCTAACTGTGAGGAGAGAAACACAAAATCAACCCATACCTTGCAAGAGAGGATTTTATTGTTAGTGTTAGGGGATGGACACTTACTGTTAATATTAAAGGTAGTCATGGAAACACGGTGGCTGCAGCAGAGACCTTTCAGACCACCGAGTCCACATCCTTCTTGTAGGATATAGTTTTCATACTTCTAACATACTTAGTAGATATTAAGCTGATGTTTCACTGGAGCTTAGCCAAAGACCAGTAAGAAAGTTGCATAATTATGCAAGAGATTTGGGCAGAAGCCAAGACAAATACTTTTAGATTAAATACTATATACTCAGTTTTCATTCACTACAATGCTTTAAAATTCTCTTGAATGTAGCCATTTTATTGGTAGATTGAAGTAAATTCCTTTTTGGAGAGTATTGGAGGGAATATTTGCCCTCATGAAGTAAATACTTATTCTCATTCTCTTCCCAGCTGCCTGATAAAACAGTTGTGGTAATGGTTCCTTTGCCAGCTTTCCAGTAATCTCCGTGGCTTGCTTGGATTCAATCCATGTCTTCTTGTGGGGGGTATGGGTAATCATTCACTTTAAATACTAATTCTTTCTTCCTTTTCTAAATTCACAGAGAGTATAAGGTTTCTACCATTAAAGACACAGTAAGAAAATCCTTTGTTTTTTATGCATAAAATGGAGGACTATCCAGAGACCATAACATCATGGGAATTGACCTATTTAGTAATGCTCCCTAATTCTTATCCTCCCAAGAAAGGCATCTTAAGTCAATTAGAAGGTTCACGTATATAAATTGCTTGCAGTTATTCCAAGGATGGTGATAAAATTAAGGTGAAATTTGTAATCATGTTGGTAGAGAGGAGAATTTCTTTACTAATGGAAGAAACCGGAGTGGGTAGAAGGCAGAAATACCTACTACAGGCTCGTTTGTAAACAGAAACATTCTAAGCAGGTTACATTAGCTCTCATTCAGAATTGTGACAGTTCCAGTTACCCAGAATACAGCAAAGAAGAGAATTCCCAGTGAAACACCATATAGATCATGACTATGTCTTCTTCCTGAGATGTACACAAAGTTTTTATACAATTCACTTTGCCTTGACAAAGGCAATGTTTTTTCAGTGAATATCTAATTTTAGAAAACAGAGGAAGACAGATACAAAATCGCTTGCAAATTCAGACGGATTTTAGCTGACAGACTAAAGTAAGGTAGAAAATATCAAGAGAGTTTTTTTGACATTTTCAAATAAACTTTGTCAATATTTCTTATTCTAATTTATTTTATTTTGAGAAATTACCTACCCTGACAAGGGAAAGACTTTTCAAAGGGGATTAAAAAACTGGAAAGGAAATGCAATTTATTATTTTGTGCTGAATGAAAGTGTTGGCTACTCCAAAGTGAGACACTGCATGACATCATTGTTACACCAAATATTCCTAGAGAAGTTATTTAACTTCAACCCTAAAAATTGCACTAATTTCTTAGCCAAGTATTGATCCTGGACAGATTCAAATCTTGAGTGTTGAACTGTGCTCACTATTGTGATAACAGACTTCTTTAATGTATTGAGTTCCTGTATCTAAATTGTCCTTTCACCATATCCTACCCTTTCAGGCAAACAGTATTTTTTAGAGCAAGCATATCTAGATATTTGAGTTCTGTCAAGTGGTGAGACGCACAACCCAACTCTCCACATTCCTTCAAGCCCCTCAGACTTAGGCTATACTGTCTTCTGTGAGTTTTAATTTCCTTTAAAATATGCCATGTGAGTGACCTGTAGCAGATTGCATGGTTGCATGATCATTGTCATCATGCAGGGATGAAAAGCAGCATATGGACATCAAATTACAGAGAGCCTAGGAAATCATGGAGGAACTTGCATGGATTTTACTTCTCAGTATTCTAAAACCAACACACTGAACTCAAGAACTTGGGAAGACTATATGTCAAAAAAATTTCTGTAAATCCTTCCTGATTTTTTTCCTGGGCATAATATCTCTAGAAACAAAAAAAATTTTACAGTATTTTAGCTAATAGAAGTTTTTCTGTTACTATTTATAACACAAAATACTTCAGAAAAAATTTTTTGGTGGTGTATCAAAATTGAAATGGACTATGAATCCTTAGACCTGGAACAAAATATGCCATCACAGAATATTTTCTATATAGATTATTGTATTTTCAACATCTTAAGTTCAGGACATTTTGACCTTTGTTTTAACACTTCTGTTCTATATATAGCCAGGAGAATTGCTTGTGAATGTCACAAGAATATACAAGAGGTGTTAAAATTTCCAGAGCCACAGAGACAATGGTTTGTATTTAGAGTTTGACTTGAATTTCAAATAAGAAAATATTTTCTGCTCTATTCCATACGCCTCTGTCATTCAGTTGCAAATAGTGTATTAACTCTGATGAATGACTAATGCCTGCCATGTGGATCACTCTCTCTGTTTACACCCTATATACCTGCACTATATGAGCTAGATAGAACAATATTTTACATGAAGTTTTGCTTAGGGATTTTTATTTAGTGTTCAGAGTACTCTGGGGGTCATACTACAGAAGCTGGGTTGCAGAAGTATCCCAGGCACCTGGAGGGGAATGCTGGGATTTCTGCCCTATGGTTCATCAGAAAAGTCTTAACCACAAAACCTGTTTACAAAGAAGTTATCAGTGTAATTGTAGAACTAAAGTTGAAGAAAGTTTTGGTTTTTTGGACAAGTAGCTCACAGTATTGAACTTTCCCAGTAGAGATTCTCCATAATTTAAACTTCATCAGATTTATCAATTTCAAGTGTTCTTCACTGTTCTTGATTCTGGAAAATTCCTTTCATTTGTTTCTGAAACCTTCCAAGAGTGGTCTCAGTCTTACTCATGACCATTACCGTTGCTTAATTAAGAATAAATTAATTCTATACATGAAGACAAAAAAGTTAATCCAATAGAATATTATACTTGACAAAAATAATTATAGGCTATTTGCAGCACCATGAGAAAAAAATACTATTTTTAAATCCAACTCAAAACTTTTTATTTATGAGTATTTCAACATTTTTCATTGTAGTTTGAATTCATATAGTGGGAAGATAACCATGCAAAACAATTTTAAAGCCTAATTTACTATGTTTGACATGCCATACATCTGAGCATAGCAAAGTAGTGCAATCTTTCCAAAAGGCGAATGATAAATAATCAGTAAAAGTTACATTTTTAATCATGCTCAGATTAACTAAAGCAATTTCAGATAATCAAATTATATAGAATTAAATATGTAGTCTACAGTAGACTACACTGTTCTTTCATGAAGCGTATTTTAGTAGTACATGTCAAGAAAATTAAGAGAAGTACAGTTTAATGTTCTAAACATTGGCTTATTTAATACAGATCTTCATAATAACAGGAGACTGTCCTTGCTAATCACAAAGTCCCTCCAAATCTATAGACTATTAATATTCTTTTTTCTTGATTGAAGAATAATTATCAGCAAAAGAATAAATCATGTATTACAGTAAGCCTCCAAAGGCAGAAACTTAAAATATTAGGCTTAGCTGTGCCTGCATGGTACCCCTTTTTTTCAAATTGTAGGTGCAAAGGTAAAGACACAATCTACTCACATGCAGATTACTCTGAAATATTTAGTTTTCACAGTTCTGGCTTTCAGTGACTAAAGGCTAAATCTTCAGATTATTAGTATGTCTGCATTTAATGTGCCCTTTATTAAAGTGTGAAACATTTCAAATGAGTGACAAAAATGTTATAAAAAGCTCTTTAATTCTTCTTTATCTTTCTATCACATCCTGAAAGGTAAAAGTCTATTAAAATACTATTCTCATAGGACACCATTCTTGAAAACAGGCAACATTAGTCTTGACACCTACTGTCATTAATAAAATTCAAAGCAGAAAGTGATATATATTCTGTAAAAAGGGGATTTCAGGAAAATAGATCTGAAAATTCTCCACTGCTTGGAAGTTATTATCTTTGTTGGTGTCCTCCTAAAAAAGATTCTTTATAATCACAGTGTGGATATGATGTTGGGTTTACATTGTTGTAACAGGAAATCTGAAAGAGATTAACATGGTGTGGCAAATGCTGCTACAATCTTCCTGTGTCTAAACACTTGCAGAAATGTTTCTGTTGCCATTGCATGACATAATTTCCTCTGAATGCCAGGTACAGTTTAAGCAGGCACACACTCACTGGTCCCTGCTCTTTGGGTACCGAAGCTTTTTTCTCCTTACCTGTTGTTTCTGAGCAACTTTGTAATAGAGTGCTCCAAGGAAGAAAGACTTCAGGCAGCAGCCCAGAGAAAGAGGCAAGAAAAATGTGACTGCTCCTTTTAGCAGGCTCTAGAGTATGTAATGACAGTAACTAACTACTGTGGCCATATAGCTCATGAAAAGCAACAAAAAAAGAAATCTCATAGTATGGAAAATATTTTCATTCAAAGTAAATTCTGTGCAGTCACAGTTTCAACGTGACTGCCTAAAACCCCAAACATGTAGAGTCAAAAACCATGGACTTAGAGCACTGTAACTCTTTTCCATGGATGTCTGTGAAATCACAGTCAACTAAAGAGAGAATCCATAATAATCTGAAATCAATTTACATTACAAGAGTCATTGGACTTCTCTGTCTCATCATTTGTCACTATATGAGGCAATCTAATATTCTGCCTTAGCAGGTGCTTCGCTCCAATTATTGAACATAAATTGCAAATCCTTTCCTATTTCTAGACTTCCTTTGAAGTAGGATTTAGCAAGAACAGTGACCTCTAGTATCCCAGGTCTTTGAATTAAAATGTTGTAAACATGCTGCTCATAAAAAAAATGGAAAAAAAAAAAGACTCCACAGAGTGTAGATGAGGGGTAGAGCAAAAGGGGAAATTACATTAAAGAAGTCAAAAGGAAATTGCTTAGCACCTTCAAAGATTTGGATATTTAGACATTTCTAATAATGAGGAAGTCAGAAGTGGAAGAATTGGGTGAAAATACCATTTGCTTTCTGTACCCATCCATGGGAAAAGAAAAAATAGTATGGCCTTTGACTGATGGCAATTACTTGTGTGTGACAGAAGGAAAAAAATTGAGAACATTCTTTCTCTTACATTCTTGCCCTGAATGTATAATGTGCCTAAATCTTGTGTTCTTCTTCTGTGGCTTTTGCAATATCTGCCCTTTCCAAACATCCCTAACCTCTGAAGATCCACTACATCTCATTTAATTTCTATGCCAGCCTTCTCTCCAGCAGTCCTGTAAAACTCACCCATTGTCATAAAACCTGATTACTAAGATCAGCTTGTTTGAAAGCAGTTTTGATTATCAAAACTCCTTCATGGTCTCACCTGCAAGGCTATCCAAAATCACTTTTATTCTCTCCTTATTCATTCTCCTCGAGTTTTTTTGTTTGTTTGGTTGGTTGGTTATGGTTTTGTTTTTTGGGGGTTTTTTGTTTGTATTTTTTGGGGGGTTTTTTGTTTGATTTGGTTTTGTTTGGTTCGTATTTTTCTTTGGTTTTGTTTTGTTTTTAATTATCAAAGCAGTTTGCCACTCCTAAATTACTCCAAACAATAAAGTCAGACATAACCTTTTAAAAGGTAAATCTTTTGCTGGAAAAATAAATGGAAGTTTTGCTTAAAAATGGAAACGAAATTTTAAAAAGATCCACTCAAAAATTATGGTGAAAAGTTTTGACTGATCTGATTTATCTTGAGGTTTTAGTTCTTAAAAGCTTTTGTGATTTTGATTTTTTTATTCCAATTGAATAATTTGAGGGGAAAAGTAATTGTAGAACATGAAAACTGCCTCTAAGTAATTATGGCTCCTTGTATAGATACTTGATTTTAAGTGGATAGGTACACTTCCACTTGATAGAAAATGCTTTTACTACTTTCCTTTCATCTTAATCCTTTCTATTGACCAGGTTAGGAGGCATTTCACTGGCAGAACAGAAATGGTTGATATATTAGCACGGTTTCAACAGACTCAGGATAAAAGCACAAATATCTAGTTCATGGTTTTAACTTCCTTTCTCCTGTCTCATGCTACTAGTCTAAGGATTTGTAGTATCAAGTAACTTGTGTTTCTGGTTAAAAATTTTTTCAGAGTTTAGTTGTGATAAATAAAGTTTTAAAAGTTCCAAATTTTCAGTAAGAGAAAGTCTTAACTAGAAACTTGAAAGAAAAACATTAATTAGAAGCATTATTTCTTCATTGCTTACTACTGGGCTTTAATGTTCATTAGCAAATGGATGGATGGGTATAATTTTCATCTATTCAGTTATCTATCCAGAAGAAATATTTTAGGACAATTTTACTACCTCCTGAATTTGGGATGTCTACAGCACCTATTTTATAACAAAAATAATCCTTTCTGCAAAGGTGCTCACAATGACATGTACAGTGGGCAGAGCTGGCACCATGGAGGCAAAGGAGGAGGCAGAAGGGCAATGTACTGCACAGACCAGAGATGTGAAAGAGGTGGGGTATTTAGGACTGCACAGAGAAAGTCAACCAAAACTAATCATCCACCTCCATCAAAACTAATCATCCACCTCCATCTTGGATTATCAGTAAATTGCTCTTCAGCTCTTGATACCACGGGAGAAACCAGACAGTAGATCTTTGCCAGCTAGGGAAAGATTTGCAGTTATTAAATCATCATCTGATTGTTTGCAGAACTCACCTACTATCTGAGCCTTTGACTTCAGAGAAGAGGTGATAAGTCAGGAATTAAGCTATCATGACCATGCTGGAAATAACCCAAGGAAAAGTGGCATAACCTGATTAGCTTTGCTGAGTGGAAATGCCTTTTTTTTTTTTTTTCAGACTGTGGTGTTGTACTCTTATAGGCTTATTGTGCCTTCCATTGTTTAGGTCACACATACTCAGAAAAATAAAATGAAAATTAGTATTTGAACTACTTAGCTGTATTGGTACTTGTGTAGAAATAGATGACATTTTCATTTTTTCCTTCAAAGTGCAGCTGTATTGGCTCACTATGGAGTTAATCTCACACAAGTTTATCATACATAAGGTAAAATTTGGATCATTTAGACCAGTAGTTTTAAAACTGCACTGTTTCAGTTATCCTGAAATATTGTTTTTTCTTTGTATCAAAACTCACTCAAGGAATATTAATATTGCCAACTTTTTCTGAACATCAGCTTTCAGTTTGAATAAGATGTAAGTAGCTACACCCTGAGAAATGAAGAGAACTAGGCTGCCTGTGTATTTTACAGCACAGGGTTGAAATTAAACGTGCCATTTTTCACCAAAATATTGTTTCCCATTACTGAAGAGAAGTGATGGGCCTGAGGGCCTCATGCATTACAAATCTCATGTGCTTTAAATTGCTAGTAAATCACTTGCAGTTTTGCCTTTAGTAGTTTCTGCCGAGCTCAGCATTTATTGCTTACAGCTGAATACAGCCGCCTAAATCATCCATCACAATTTTATAACCCACAGTCACTTTCCATTTCATACACCAAGGAACTGGCACATCTTCAGAACGGGAATGGGCGAACACAGTCCATACGCACTGAATAGTTCTGTATTGGCAGCTTGATGTAGTGTTTTTAATAGCACAGGGAGAAACACCCGGGAGTTTCAGCCATCAGCCTTTGAACTCACACGAGGGGATAGGGATCCAGTGCGGAGCCTCCCCCACAGGTAGGAGTGCAGATCTCTAGTGCTTGCTGCCGTCATGTTGCTTACACCTACGTTAACATTTCTGTCCCTCATCGGCCCCACACAAGACATAAGATGAAACTTCACCCAGCTGTACCAGAGACACTGATGCCCAAGGAACACTGAGCAAATACACTCAGATCTGGTTTGAGTGATAGGCCAAGATTTTGCCAGGTTTAAACTTCCAATTGGCATGGCAGAACTCCAGTATGGGCCAAAGTCTCTCCCTCACTAGCTGTAAAGTGTTTTGTAGCTGTAGATAGCAAAGTCTGTTAGCATTTAAGTCCCTAAGGAGGTAATACCTTTGAGACCAGTGACCGAATAGAGAGAGGGGTAAAATTCGGTTCTGTGCAAGAGGCCAGCACCTCTTTATTCGCCTGGAGGTACTGCACAAATCACAAATCACACAGGAGTTGAGATGTTCAGAGGCTTTGGGTTTCTGGAGCCTGATAGAGCAGTAAAGAGCAAAAATTAAAAAATTTCAGTGTAGCCAGTGTTTTACCAGGTCCAAATTTGATGCCACTATGTAGTGCTCAGAGATCTAATTTAGCTTCATCGCTTGCTGTTGAAGGCTCTCTTGCTATATATATATTTTCTTGGGATCCAGCCATATTGACTCTAAAACATCTAGTTTATGGGATTATTTCAAAGGATCTGATCCAAATTCCTAAAATGGACTTTTTTCCTTTCTCAAATTGCACATTGTCCTTACGTAGCAGTGGTTGATTTTAAAACTCTAGGGTTACACCTTATTACTTCATCTCTGAGTTTTTCAATGAACCATTTAGACTGTGGAATTTTTCAGAAAATTTTGCTACAAACTTAATTTTGATGTCTCATCTGTCATGCTCTTAAGAGCTGTCATTTTGTATTGTGTTGAACTGCCTTTTTCCCCCCCCGAATGGGAAACTAAATGCATAACATAATGGACCTTTCCACACTTCTATTATAAAATAGCATTTTAGATTATTACAAGCACACTACTTCAACAGCAGAATCATGTCCTGTTTGCTTACAGTTGCTAAAAAATTCCAACAGAAATTACAGAGACTAAATCCAAATGCATATTACAGACAAACCAAAGGCTCCATCCATTTACCCAACAATTGTAAAGTCACCTAGATACATGAGAACAAGAGGCTTATTTCCATGTAAATTGACTGATATGTATTTTAGATTCAATGGGATGGAAAGGGATAAATAGTTTTACTGGATGGAAAGGGATAAACAGTGGAAAGGGATAAATAGTTTTACTGCAGATAAACTATAAATGAAATTTATAATTATAATCAATAATAATTAATAATAATTATTAATAATTAGTCGATTGCTAATCATTATTTAGCGATTAATCGCATCCACCTAAGTATTAATTATTCATTAACTGATCATTATGAACCAACTAATAGTTTATAATCTGTTATTATTAATTACCTAAAAGCGATGATCTTCACAAAGGGATAACTCATATTTTTCAGAACTGCTTTAATATTTATTTTCAACCTCATACTTTCAAAGGGGGAAGACCTGCTCCTTGGATCCTTTCGTTTAGGTCAGTACTAGCCTGCCACAAACAGACCTGTATCCTTAATATTTTCTACTTAATTGACTCCAATGGATGAAGATGCTGTAAAATGCGTAAGTAAATCCAGGAGCCTTCATCATGAAGACTTCACTAAGGAAAAATAAAACTGAGTTTTTTTAAGGAAAAATAATATTGATATTCATTTCCATTTTTTAGTTCAAGATACTTCTGCTCACTAAATTCATATAAAACAAGATAAAAACAAAGGGACAGTGAATAAACTGTAATAAAACTGGGAACTCTGATTTCAAAAACCAATGTGTATTACTCAAATTTAGACTGTGTTCATAAGTGCATGCGATTCACATTTTAATATGACTAACACAATTTATTTCTATTGAAAGACCATAATTTCAATATGATGACTCATTGATTTAGGGGGAAAAAAACCCCATACCCAAAAATGCAAAACCAAACACACAAGAAATAAATTTGCTCAGAACAAATTCCCATTTTTAGTTGGTTTTCTTCAAATAAAATAAAGTTTTAAATTGTTCTGAGCTGAATGTGCCTGTTTATATGGTAGATGATTAATGACACATAATGTGAGGGCGATCTCTGAATCTCCGATTAACTGACTTCCAGTTGTAGTGTGGGTCTTATCTTTTTATTCAAATAATAGAAATGCTATAGCCATGCTGGATATGCTTCAAACTATGTTTATTCGTCTGCTGTTTAGGCCGTAGTAGCTTTTCTGGCTACACCTTCATTCAAATAATAGGAAAAAATAGAAGGAATAAACATGCTTGGTCCACAGCTGGTATAAATCAGTGCAGCTTCTCTGTCTTCGGTGGAATGACATCAGTTTATAGCAGCTGAGGATCTGGCTCTTGGAGCCAAGTTATGAGCCAGATGAGTACAATGGGATGCAAAAAGAAGGCATAATGTAGCCATAAATTTGCTCAAAGGCTCTTCACATTTCAATGATAGTCTCTTTGTAGAATTCAATTAGCATTGCTGTTTCTACTCATAAAATATATGCTCTTCCTGAATAATTTTTTTCTTATTCTTTTACACTATCCAGAGGCCAAATCCTACAGCTGCTGCTGAGGCTAAATTCTATTGATTTCACAACATGCCTTCAATATGTAGGCTGGTCTATTTGAATTTCTATTTTAAACAATATGAATTTGGAAAGCAGTCTGGTAATGTTCTTTGGAGTGAGGAATCTAACATTTGTCAGATGTCTCAGTCCCTCAAAGGTTCAACCCACAGTGTTGCCTTTTTGCAGTTATTTTATTTTTGCAGTTTATCAATTACATTTTATGTCATGTTGGGTTTTGTGTTCTGATGTATTAAAAAAGGGTATTTGAGTGAGTGTGAAGCATATGTTATAAAAAAACAAATAACATAAAAAAGAGTCAGAACCACATTAAAAAAGAGTTAGAACAAAGTATCTTTTATACTGAGTGATGACAGTATAAAAAAAAAAGAGAGAAAACTACAGGAAGAGGTTTTTCATCTTTGTTGTGAAGCAAGAGAGAAAGTAATTTAAAACAAGTTTCTGTTAGTGTGCCATTTGTAAAGACCACTGCCTTTAAAGATTTATTAGAATTTTTAGTAGATGTAAAGTTCAAAACTAAGAAAAACAGATAGAAAACCCAGCAATATATTACTACTGTATTCATGCATTTTCCTGCCCATTTATTCTTAATAGCTAGTTGGAGCCTTTTGACTGAGTCAACAACCTAGGAGGAGCAGGAATTGTGACAGTCCCTGCTCTGTTCCTCCTGCGCTGAAAAGTCATGGCAACTGCAAAGGTCAGATTGTTATTGTCCTTACACGCTGCCATTAGCTGCACTATTAGATGCTAAATCAAGACTCTTTTTCCTGTCTAGCAATATCTCTAGAGAGTGATATCTGCATCCCAGGAGTGTCTGACTTTCTCTAGCCTCTTCTATATACCATCCTGAAAGTTTTTCAAAAACGTACTGCAGTCAGATTCCTTGCGCCACCCTAATATTCCATTGAGGGTACATTATATGTTTGGCTTTTTCCAATTACATCTCAAATTTAATCTTTCATTTTGCCTGTCCAAATTTCTCTTTCAGTTCATTATTTTTTCACACAGTTGCTAACGCAACATGTGCCCCATCTTTCCCTTTACTTTCAAATTCCTCCTCAACAACCTTCCTTAGAGATGATCCACAGACTCCAGCCAAGTGGTTTAATGGCATTACTAAGGAACTGATAGGAATGTAAAAGTGCTAGAGTAGCATAGTCCTCTGGATATGAACCTCTTTAAGAGCATTAGGAAAGATGAATTGCCATAATTTTTGTGTCTAACATGTCTGTCCAGTCCTTGCCCATCTGCTTTGTCTGTGAATTTTCAGGACAAGACCTACACATTTTTATATATTCTACAGCATGCAGAGCTGGATGTGAGTGCTTCCCAAAGAAGGATCATCACAATAAATGACAAACAGTGTTCAGGCTCCTTAGCAGTTCTTGGGCTGGTAACACAAACAGAACATTCCAAAAGAAACAGCAAGAGCTGGAGCATGTGACTACACCACGACAACACAGGCCACTGAATTGTTGAAGAGAGAATAGATCACAGGGTGTAACATTAAGGAACAATATATCCTTTAAAATAAAAATAAAAATAAAATAAAAGAGTATGTTGGAAAATACCTGTTTAACATAGAAAGCTTCAAAAAGAAAATTTTTTAACCAAAATTGGAAAGTATGAAAAACTTATTATAAACAATTCAACCATGATAGAATTAACAATATTTCAACAGAAAAAATAATGACAAAATGAATTGTGTAAGAATTCTTTATTAAAGTCATAGTTAGCTTTAAAATGGACTGTACGAGATTTTCTGTTCTATTTTATATGAGCAACAAAGTCTTCTCAGAAACATTTAAATCAATTAATATAAATTTCCCTCCAAAAAAATCTCCTCTGATTTGAAGGAGTAAAACTACCTTTGCTTTTGTGGTTTTAAATTTTTAATTATGACTGATTTCAGTTTTTCCCATCATGTCTTGTGATTTTGCAAACATAGAAAAAAGCATTGCAAATTTTGCAGGTTAATTTATGCTAAACCAGTATTAGGCTGTTACATATAGCCTACAGCTATTTTAGCAAACATAAAACTATAGCAATACAAATAGCTATTTTAGCAAACAAAATTAGTTATGTATATGTGATCTTACTTTGGTCTTCATTCTTCATTATCTGTGGCCATTAAACTCTGTACAAAAGGAGCTTAATGATTCTGTTTCATTTTGGTAGGAATTAATTCCTATGCTACTCAGTAAGCAATCTATAAGCAACAAAGATTCAAGCACACTTTCCTCTCAGCCCTTTTTTGCAGCTTGGGTATTAGCCGAAGGATTTTTACTCTTCAACAAATACATGGACAATCGCTTTAATAAAAATCCCAAACTAAAAAAATAGGGGCTAAATTTTAGTTTCCATTTATTTTTATTTTAGTGATACCTATTAGGCTCAGAAAATCCAGACAAAAAAAGCTTTTATTTCAGTTACCCATTCTTAAAGCTTTGACCCTGTTCCAGATTCTAAGTGAATTTGTTCTAATGCACTGCCTAGATGCCCCCAAAAAAAAAATTACAGAAGAAGCTAAGAAGAGAAGATCTTCTCTTCATCAGGCAGAAATAGAAAGATTATTTTATTTCCTCTGATCACAACCCTCTCAACTGCAGTATTTGCCAAAAGAATATCCTCCAATTCCATTTGATTTTCAAAATCTGCTATTTCTGATTAACTAATAAGTTTGAAGATACTAAAAATGGAAAATAAATTATTCACCAAAAACATCAAAGTCAGGTGAAGATTTGACTTCTATATTTCACCTGAGGCTAATAAAGTCTGCAAATGACATATGGTTAAAAAATTTTCAAATGACCATAGTAAATGATTGGGATTTGCTACTAATATATACTTATGTCAGTTTTCTGTGGGTCTGGATTTTGATCATATGGCAATTTTAAAATAGAAAGTTATATGACTTTACCAATTTACTTCCCATAACAAGTTTATAAATGATTTTAAGTGAAGATTGTGAGTGAAGCTGTCAGTTTTGATGTCCAAATTATTATTATTTAAGAAGAAACTTCAATACATAGTTGTGACTATATAATTACACAGTCACATACACAGTTGGTTCATTTTCTGTCATTTTAGTGATATTACTCCATAATTTTTCAAAATAATTATATACCTAATGTAATTGATTTCTTCTTCTTTGCCAAGGGAGGTTCCTTTGAGCAAGAAGAGCCTTGCTCATGAGGAATACATCATTTTATATTGTGTGAGGTGTGAAAGAAGAACACTATGGATTATGTGCATTCTTAAATGCAAGCAGTTAAATACATATTGAGGTGCTCTGCTAGACTGCCTCTGAAATTCCTGTGGCTGTAGTAACATGGTATTAACATATATAAAGGGATAACTAAAGAATATCAGCAAATATTTTTTGTCTTTTAAGCAGTTTCCAACTTTCAAGAATGAAGGAGAAATGAAACATTGAATTTGCACAGTGACATGACAGATCCTTAGAAAAACAGTTTAAGTAATATTTTCATGTAAATATAGATATTAATTAGACAATAGTTGGAAAAAATAAAAGATTGATGAATTTACTAGATTAATAAATGCTTTAGGGGATTTTGTATTTTTTACTTTAAAATCTTATGCTCTTGTGATTTTTATATCCAGTTCCATAAAACAATATTAGTCACAAAAGCCACACCATATCCACTAGTATATTAAAGGCTAGGTACATGTTTAAGCATTTTCTTCATCCAAGCTCTTCATTTATTGCTGCAGTCACACATCCTTGTACTTTCTGTGCTTCTTTTGTTCCTTTTTTTCTGTTTTTACTCACAGATCTGTTATGTATTCTGAGAATTACAGTTGGAAAGAGGCAGCTCAGTCACAAAGCTCCCTGTATCTGCTTGTTGTCTTACACCTCAGTCTAAGCTTTCCTGGGGACTGTTGATATCTCTATAATGTACTTGCCTGTTTAGTACAATTGTTCCAGGGCACTAACATAATATGAAGAAACATATAAATAAATAAACAACAAATCCAATATTGCAACTCTGTTCAGATGTTTTGATATGCCTCATTTTTTGAAATCTTGTAGGCAATTGGGATTAATAATATGTTGCTAAAGTTTTACCTTAAAAAATCAGACAAATATTCTTGTGATTGAATTATTTATAAATATGATTTATTATTCTTGCGTTTGATTCTTGTTGCTTATATCATCCTTTCTTTGCTTTTCAAACAGTTTATGAGTATGGGAAAACTTCTTCTCCATGTGTCAGCATGATTATTTCCAGTCACTGAGTTCCACATAAACTGTGTCATCTTGGTGCATTGGACTCACCCAATTTTTAGGACCCCTGTGTTGAAAATCTGTCTCATAACAGCTGGATTCTATGCACAGGCTGCTGATTTCAAACAGGTTTCTCATAAACTCTGTGCTTTTTCACCGTTCGTTATTTTATGACACTTATCTGCATGAAACACTAGGGACTTCTTACAAGCTATTTCATAACTTTGGCTACTTTAAGCATGAATGATGTTCTAGCACTGGTTTTTAGCTATAAAAGTGGTGGAATGAAACAAATTTTTTCTCTAAATGCTCAAAATTTTAGAAGGTAATTTAAGGTAAAGGGATCCTAGGAAGAGCCTTAAAATCACCTTGGTTTCTTTCATTTTCCAACCAAAATGAATCTGTTATTTTATGATTATGCTGCTAAAATTTTTAGTTTCAAGGACCTGAAAATTGGAACCATGTTGTTCTTGATTGTGGGAGTGCTGCATAAGCTTTTGTCTGTAAGAAGCAAAGAAGTTTTAGGGAAGTATAGACTGCTAATGCAGATATTTCTTTGATAAATGTTTATCACTCTCCTACATAAAGCTGTTGCTGGATTCATGTATTGATGCACCAAGCTGTCTGCTCTTTATGGGTGGGACTACATGATGAAGATGGGACAAGATCTGGAAATATGTCCTCCTGACATATTCTTATGCATTCAATGGTAAGGGTAGAAAAAAATTGTGTTAATAAAGAAAATGATGATGTTTTGTGAATAATTCCTAGGATTCTATAACTTTTATAGTGAGGGTTTGTGTCATTGTAAGTTTCAGCAATTTAAAAAGACATATTTCTTATTACCCCCAATCTTGTTTGGTGCTTGCTCAGGGCACTGTGAACACTGTTACAACGGGTCCTGTAATCTGAAAGATTCTGCATGCTGGCAAAAATAGCAAAAAAGCTACTCTGGGGCTGGAGTAGTGGGCTTGTGGAGAAGGATTATATTGTACTCTTCTCACCTAAGCAGAAAACTTCTTCCTGGCTTTCCTTGAACAGCTAGGGAACTGTGGTAACCCACTTGATACAGGTAGGTAAAGCTGACACTGCCACAGGTAAGGAACATATCCATATTTCAGGACAAATGAATTGAAATTATTGTGGAGCTTTGTTGAAGCTAAAAATCTGTAATTCTCATCATGGCTGCTTCTGCTGCCTGTCCCGGGAGGTGCTGTTGACAGCATGATTGTTTATCTTCCATATCGACTGTGAAACATCTTTTGTCTGCTTTCCAACTGTCTCATGATGAAAAGCTTCATCTTGAGTTCATCTTTTAAGGCTGTTATAATGACACATAAACAACTTAAGGTGGTCATTAAGGATGCAGTTTTATACCCTTTCTGCAAGGAGGAAAGAACAGATTGGTATTTCACCTCAACAGTTTCAGAACTGTTAGTTCTCTTTTGGAAGATGTCTTTACCTTGCTCTATAAAATCTCTGGTTTTGGTAATATTTGCTTTAAATTCAACTCTTGCTGTGGATGATTGATAACTAAAATGAGTATGCAGAACGGAAGGATTATGGAGAAAAATACTGTTACATGTAAGAGGTCTGAAGGGATTGACATACGAGAATAGATTAAAATTTTAATATGTGTAGAGTAGCTAAACAAAAACTAAGAAGGGATTGATAGTCATGCAGGGAGTAAACACAATAACTTGAGGCAACTGAAGGAAACTAATCAGAAGAAAAATTAGTCAGAAAAAAATTAGGAAAAGTAGAATTGATTAATTTCCCAGAACAAAAAGGGAATTCCCAACACTTTAAGCCTTAAACCCAATATAGAGGAAAAACATAATAGGATGTTCTCTTGGGAGAATTTCCTTATTACAAAGAGATATTACTTTCTGACCTACTAGACTGCTAGACTAGACTCTGATTCCTTTTTATGACCAATTTTTCTGTACATGTAATTAACTTTTGGAAGAGTGCCAGTGAAAATACTGCAGAAAATCCTGTAGAATACTGTCTCCTTATTTTCATATGGGCAAAGGTGGTAACTATTACTGTGACATGGAATAGGAAATATATACTGATTCTGTGATTTTTAAAAAAATGACAGTAGGGTATAAGCCAGGCTGGAAACTTCATTAATATTGAAATTAAATTATGATTTTTTTTCTCCTTATTTTCCCTACTTTGCCACCTGTACATTGTAATATCTGTTGCTCATAAGGTTGCCCAGAAACAGGCTTTGGGAATATACTGTCCCTTGAGAACTATAATTAATTACTATTGTTTCCCCCAAAGGATTTCACTTTCAGATCATTTATTTTCTAGAGTCACTGATGAGCTGACTGGGAAAATGAAACACTTGAGTTTAATTACCAGTTAAAATTATAGCTTTCTAAGCAGGTACTTCATCTCATACCCTTTCTATAATTGTCTCTTCTTATGATATAATATGCAGTTATATCTGCTGTCTTTTACATTGTTAACAATGTCTTACTACCACTTTCAAGGCAAAAAGAATATAAAATGATTGCAAGAAACTTAAGTGTGGCTTTAGCATGCACTAAACAGCACAGTTTAATCTCTCACAGATGCTTACATATTTTCCCAAGACCAATGAAGAAACGAAGAAAGGAAATGAATAAGTAAATTCCCAGAAATAAATACTGACCTTAAAACTTTAAGGTAATTTCAAATACAAGTTTATAAAATATAATGCAAATGAGACAGTGGATATAAACTGCATTATTAATTTCAGTGACACAACACCATGACCACCGAATGTAGCACTTGAAGACAAACGCCCAGAGAGGAGACCATACCCTCTGCTCCACAGTGTGAGCATCTTCAAGGGAAGGTCACTTACAACAAAATACATATCAACACTGTTAGCCACAAAAGACTAAAAATCTCAAGAAGTAGTATTTTAATCACCACTGGTTTTATAAAATCAGATTCTGTTCCTACAAAAAAATAGCTTTTTTCCTCACTATCTTGCTTGGGTATTCACAGGCAGGTTATTCTTTACATTGCTTATACTGGATAATTAAATGGAGTTGCATCTGATTAATTGGCTGAACTAATAATTCCTCAGTATTTGACCTCCATCTTCTCTGTTACCACTCTCATATTGTCTGATACAGTCTTCGCAGTATTACTCTTTCTCCTGGGAGATGGGAGAGAGGAATTCAGCCTAGATGAAATGGTGAAAAATCAAACTGAAGAATCGACCACAATACAAGCCCAGCTCAAAATGCAATATTTGGTCTACTCCAAGTAGGAAAATGTTTATTGCTATGACCTTTACCTTATAAATCTTCATTAATTCTTGTATGTGTCTAAACATACTTCAGAAGTCTTAGTCAGCAATTTTATTTTTTGCAGTTATGAATTAGAATTACTGGAGCTAAGCAAGCTGCTGATGAGATGGAGTTGCCATAAAGCTAATAACTGCATATCTTTAAAGATGATAAATATTTTCTTTTTCAGGCATGAATACAATTTATTTTTATTAATGGAAGATATGAATGAATGAGACAAATATTATGATTTGAAACCATGTCGTGTTTCCTTTTGTATTATCTGTTGCCTAGAGAGAGTGACATCTAAGAGAAAGATGTAAGACCATGCAAATATAAGGCCAATTCTTAGGATGTTGACAAACAATTTGATTATGTGCAGTTAACTGAGTTTTAACAAATGCGTGCACAAAGTAGAACTGAAGTCTTCAGTACCATCTAACTACAAACAACAAAACCCACTCATTTCAAACTATTGTAATCCTTCCACAAATAAGAAAAATCTATGATGCCCAGTTGTTTACTTATGTATCACTGACTGTACATCACTTTACTCTTGTCTCCAAGAAGAAAATTATATGTGCTTTGATTTCCTTGGAATTCTCTGTCTTCTCCACTGAAAAAAACCCACCAACACAAATCCACCAAAGGCACAAATGTCTCTCTGATGTACTGTCTATAAATTGCAGCACATTTCTTATTGTCCGCATTATACAAATAACCATAGATAAAAACTGTCTCATTTATCTCTTCGTTTTACTTTTGTTAGTTTTGGGTCAATATGAAAAAAAAATTGCCGAAATCAGCTGTAGAGATGAGCAAAGGGAAAAGCAACACACACACACACACATCCCCTCTCTCCTTGATTCTGGGATAGTTATTCTTTTTATTTTGATTGTGTGAGATTACCAAGGATTTTTTCAGTTTGGTTCAGTTCTATGTGTGTGTGTGTGCGTGTATCTGATGCACAAGATATTTCTTAAGTTTATCACATATAAAATTTTGTTTCATGTAGTTGTTTATTTGCTTTTCTAGATTTGAGGTGTTTCAAGTGAGCAAATGCTCAGAATAGGGAATTTCTCAACATGAATAAGGGATGCTGTAGATAGTTTTGTTTGTCATCCCCTCCTACCTCCTTGGTCTCCTCTTTGGTTTTTATTAGATTACGCTTTCAAATTATGAAGGTTTTATATAACCTGACTACTAATATTTTTGAAGGTAAAAGTAACTTTTTCATTAGCATTTATATTGTGTTACTTTCAGAAGATGGTGGAGATAATATTATCCTAGTCATCAGGAAGGATAATAAAATCTTAAAAATACAAGGATCCAAATTAAGATGACAAGAAAAAACACATTACATGTGAATGTATTGAATTAAATAGAATCCTCTGAAACAGAAGGTCACAGCATATGTTATATCTTATAAAATATTTTGCACAAAGAATGGATTACATGTCTGTTCTTCAAGATCTTTATAGATTCTAGATACAACGGTGACAACTTTAGGAATGAAAGTGCTTTAGAGAAATCTCTACTTAAGATTTTCATTAGGAGTAATTCATGAACAGAACAGAAGGAATGTCTTAGGTAAAGAAAATTTAATTCTCTCATCTTGTCAGCAAATAGAGCCAGTAGCCAAAATTCAGCACTCTTTCCTTAGGATGTGCAACACCTATACCTTTAGGTTTAGATTAAAAGTTTTGCTAAACAACAGAGACTCAAGAATGAACAGTAACTTTTAACCAAGAGACATAAATGAAAGGACAGGAAATGTGTTTCCAGTCCTAGTAAAAAATTTGTTTTGTCTCAATAGATCATTACTGACCCTTGCAAATGGCATATCCCTCATTCAGAAAGTAAGATTTCCATAAGACATTTAGAAAGCCAAATTTCCAAAGCACCTTCTCCTCTTTTCCCACTTCCATTACAATTACAGTGGGTGAGAAATAATCTTAAGAATAAGTTAACAAATTTATAAAACTGTTCCAGTCATTGCAGACACAACAAGCTGATAAATTTTATCATCCATTTTTATATGAAGATACAGCAATGTCACCTGCTAGGCAAGCTAGAAATAGTTCACATTAACCAAATAAGGAATGCCTTAACAGGATTTCTATCTGCCTCAGGCATTTTCTGGTGTTTACTTGAAACCCTAAATCTGTTATTTTTCTTAGTCATGCCAGACAGGAACACAGCCGTTTATATATATGTAAAAAAACCCCAAACAAACCCTATGTTCTTTCTTGTTTTTCCCACCATAACAAGGGAAAACAGCATAGCACCAATTTTATCATTATTTTGACTGTGGTAGCTAGGCAGGATGGCTGCCACATTTCTGTTGGCAGTGCATAAGCACTGGGACAGCATATTCCCTATCCCTCCACATCAAAAGTCACAAGTCACTGAGTGGGAATCAGATCCAGCAGCTTCTCATTTCACAGGAATTTCAAATCTTAGGTAAGAGATTCTTTGGCAAAGCTTAGACCTCCAAAGCTTTCCTTTGCCTCCTGTTTTTAGGAAGGAAAACTCTCACCTGCTGCAATGTATTTCAGACCTAACTTGTTTCCTGCGTGGCTCACAGAGGGGTGTATTTTCTTTACCCCAGCCTACCTCATTTGAATGTGCTGTTGGAGTGATCATATACCATCATCATTAATTATTAATTGAGGTGCAGTGAGTCAGTGTCTTTTCTGTATTATTTTTCAGCTCTGATCTTGCCCTGCAGAGGCAGCTGTTGAGCTACCAAAGGCAGGAAGATGTTATGAGACCTGTAATGCCCCGTAACTTTGACGTGCAGCTCTCCCTGACACCTCATTCAGGCAATAAATATTTTAGAAGGGAATCAGAGAAATAAGTGAATAAGTGAATTAATTCACATGTTCTTATTTATGAAATGCTTGCTCCCAGATTCTGTTAAGAATTTACTTATTAGAGAAATGGAAATTTGCTTTCATGAAATGACCATCAGCCTCTCTCTGCCGCAGAACTGGCTCTACAAACAGCACACAGACGAGGGCACAACCTCCTTTTGAAGATTAAAAGCCCCAACAAAATTGTCCCAGTCTCGTAACACCATTTGTGTGAGCAGATATGACTATCATTTAAGAACAAAAGAAAAGTAATTTATTTTATTTATGGCTCATTTTCCTTGAACTTTAATTAACTTACAGAGGGTCAGAAATACCGTTTATGCTTCAAACAAAGCTGCTTTACCCCTTTGAGATACTTGGTCTCTTTCAACTTGTTCCCTGATAAAAATAGGGTTGTGTTGAGGCCACCCTTCTATGAAATACTCTTTCTCCTTTCTCTGTCTATCTGAGACTTCCGTCATTTGGAATATAGTTATTTTCTGCAAAATGTTTGTCTATCACTTCATTATTGGATTTGATTTGTTATGGAAACTGAATGTATTTCCATTTCTCAATGTATTTACCAATGAGACTTAATAAAAGATCTTTATTAGGAGCCAAAATTAACTCCTTTTAGACCATTCTGTTACATAAAATGAGGAGGACAGACTGTCTGAGGGAAGTCTTCCCCTGTTCCTACAGCAGCAGATATGTCTGCACCATGCAATGCAGGAATATATTGTTACTTCTGAACAGGAGGATTTATCAGTATGGCTCAGCTATGCAAGTGATGGCAGCTCTTATAGGCATGCTAGCAATTTGTACATGAAGTTTTTCACCCTGAATGCAGTTACTAATGCTGATGCCAGCTCTTGGGCTAGTCCAGGTCTGTTCATGCAGATGTTGTAACACTGAGTGCAGATTTGCTCAGAGATGTGACCTTTCTTCCAGCCAAGGTTATTTGCCTGAGTGAGAAGTGATAGTACCACAAGTGACATGCCTGAACTTCTGACTGTATCCCACTGTAATCATATTAATTAATGTAACTTATTAGCCAAAAAAATATCCATAGAGCTCTCACTGACTTCATATTTTGAACTGTATTTTCTAGAAAGATGAATGAAAGATGGAGGGCTAACTGGCAGATAACAAACAACAAATTTTTAGCTACATTTAGAGTTAATTTATGTTTTTCTCTGTACAAAGATAAAGATGATAACTTAATTTTTCATTGACTTTTAACATTTTGATGTTAAAGTAGATGCACAAGCATTATTTTTTGAGCATAAGTCTCTAATTAAAACTTTGTCCACAGGACATCTGTCCCTACAATGTATAGGATGTGTAATGTTTCCCTATGTCCCATGCCAAATCTTCCGTCCCCACATTTCCATGACCCATCTGTCGTAGCAAAGCTTTGAAATAGAACTGACTGTGAACAGAGATCCTGGAGCTGAAATAGCCTAAATTCTGAGAAAATTCAGATTTGGGACGTGGCGACATTCTCCAAGTGGGTATTTCAATTTCACTTTTGGTAAAGGAATTGAAGAACTTCATAAACATATTAGTCTTCAGTTCTGATTATTTCATTTTTAGTAAGCCAGTAACACTGAGAAATGCTGGTTCATTGTAGCCATCAGCCAAGGACATTTTATAATTTGTCTGTAACCCTTTTTCTTCTTAGATTCCTTTCAAATTGCAGCATGGGCAACAAAAGCATCTCTTAATTTGAATTCTCTTGTTGAGACTTTCTTTTTCTGAACTCATTCAGTAATGATGATGCAGTGAAGGTTTCTGATATTTCCTTCACCACACTCAAGGTCTTTCTTTCATATTCCACGGGGTATAAATCAATATTATAATTTAAAAAGAAAATTACAGCTGAGATTAAAGTCTGGCAGTGGGAAGAAGTAGAAAGTATTGCAGATTTGTAAAGATTAGATGGGACAGAGATCTTTGCTTCAGCGATATGTAAAACCCAGCTGGACCAATATTTTAAGAGAGAATAAATGAAAGAATTCTTAGTCAGCTGAAATTATTTAAATTTATTTGAAAAGCAAAATCTTGGATTTATAGCTACTATGACCAAAAGAATAAAATACGCACATATTTTTTAAGAAATTCTTCATTTTAGAAATATATTGATATTTAAGTGTGCAACAGTCAAATCACATAGGCACTATCTTGAACTACTGAATCTAGAGACAAAGAAGGTTCTATGTCAAGAGCTGAGCTGTGGTCCATACCCCTCCCCTTTCTCCATTTTTATAAGTCTCCACTTGAAACAGTAATGATATCATGCCACATTTTGCATTAAATAAATAAATAAATAAATAAATAAATAAATAAGTTCTGCAGATTCCAAATATGTAATGCACAGATACTCCAAAAGCATGTGCATCAGATGAATTTTTAGTTCAAACTCTCTATATTTTTAAAATAAATCTTTGGAAAAAGTTATGCTTCCCTTTTCCTATAATACTACAAACAAAAATAAGCAAGACAGTAAAATGCCAAAAAGAGAGATGTCACCTAAGAGCATATTAAGGGCAACAAATACATTGCTGTGAATTCACAGCAATATTTCATTTCAAACAACTTTCCATTCTTGAGTGCTAGAAATGACCCATTGTTGAAAAGCAATGTGATTTGTGACAGTGGTGGTGTGAGAGTTCAATGCAGGAATCTGTAAACACATTTCAGTTCTATGTCAGTAATTGCTGAAACAGGCATAAAATATCATTTTTAAAGATTTATGTTTTAAATATTTTTTTTCTCTTTCTTAAGTCCATATTTAGGCAGGCCATAAAAATCTTTACTTTTCACCCTCAATGACACTCCTCACAAATGACACCACACTTCAAGAGAGGATAAAATTGACAAGTTGCAACTAAATCTCCTCAAATATAAACACGTTGCAATTTTTTCAGGGACACAAGCATGTCTCACCTTGTCAGCTTTCAGACTGTTGAGCTGAGAAAAACAGGTGTAACTTTCCATTAAAGGTCTGTTTTTAGCCTGGTAGTTAAGAGCATAAAAATGGTACCTTACAGACAATTCCTAAATCCTAACTATGAACCACTTAGAGCATTGATTTTCTAAAGTGCTGAGCACTCTCCTGTTCAGGACAAGATAAATGCCTGGTGATGTCTGTGTGTCCAGCTTTAGATGTTCATATGTATGGGTGCTTTTGGTATTTAGGCTACATGTGTAGGTGTTTAAATAGACTTAATTTGTTCTACAGGGATTTGTAGGCTAAAGACTGCCTTTCCCTGCTTTTTGAGATGTCAGATGGTGTGGTCTGCTAAAAAGCCATGCCAAAAATTTTCAAATGTGAATTCTGGGAGTGTAATCAGATGAAAACATGCATAATGCAGAATGACTGCAATTTGTTTTATTGTTCGCCTGATGATATTCACCACAGACCAAGCTGCTTGCATGCACTTATTCTGAGTAAGTTGCAATACCTATATACTATTCTTGGTGTTTATACAACATTGTACAAATATATTACAAGGTACTTTATCAAAGAGCTTGAAGTGACAGTCAACCCTTGACATTAGGCAATACTGGATTGGATGGTTTTTCATGGCAATGAGGAGTGACTGGCTGAAGGGGAGTGGTCTCTGAATGCTGAAAAAGAACAGCTAGAAGAGGGAGGCTGATTTAGCTGGAGGATGAGAGAAAGTTAAGAGAAGAAGAAACAAAGGGAGAAGCAGTAGTAAGGAACATGCAGATGGAAAGAAACTAGAAACAGAGAGATCAGTGAGATTGCAAAGAGTTTTGTCATCAAGAATTAATAGCTTTACCATGATGGGAAGGAGAAAAACAGTCAATAGAGGAATTCAGAAATAAGAATGACATGATCAGAGCAGGAGATAGGAGAGGGAGATTCATTTGTCATGGGCACTCAGAATGGAAAAGAGTAGCAGGTAGTGGGGGTACATAATTGCAGGGAATCAAATCCATCTATGTTCAGCTCATAAACATGCATGGATTTCAGAAATGTAGTATTGTGGAACCAGTGGCTCCCAGAGATGTTAGATGGGAAAAAAATTGCAAAGTGTCTGAGTATATTTTTGCTTTAAAAACACAGTAAAAACATACCACAAGAAGTACTGTACTTCCCTGGAAGACACATTTACAGTGTAAAATTAAATTTCTTCCAAGAATCGTGAATCAAGGACATACTTCAGTTTGTCATTTTGAACTCTAGCCCTCATTACCTTAATGGATTTAACTTAGACTCTTAATCACATATAATACTGTCCATTGCTGTAATGATATTTCTCAGTCATGGAAGGAAGAGAGGTAGCTGGCAGCCTGCTGACAGTACCATAGCCCACGACAGGCTGTTTTGGCTAGTGCTGAGTGTCTTTGCCATGAGTTCAGGGGAACGTGGCCAAAGCCCTCATGAGTCCTGCTATTCAGCAAGGAAGCTACACTATGTTTGGCGGCCCAGTACCACATTTTTCTATCTGTTAATTAGGACTGAATTAGGGAAGCTCTGGGAGAATTGTAGCTCTTATCTGCAGGAGGTGGTGATGCTGCTGCTGCTGCTTTATGCTCCTGTTTGCCAACTGAGTGAGTTCCAGGTAACAGCCACTAGTCTTTACACTCCAGACACCTCCAGCCTTGTATTGGTACTACACTGAGATTTCCCACAAAGGAAAAAGGCATCAGGGGAAAGAGGTTAATTAGGCAAAGACTCCTCTCCCTACACAGTGAAGTAAGTGCCATAATGAAAGCCAATATAATGAGGCAAGTAGGATGGACTTTGGCACAGCGATCATGCCAGGTGAGTAAAATTAGCCTGCTTTCCTTGTTAAATCATAAAATATATTTTTAACTACCAAAAGCCTTAGCTCAAGTATATAGCTTGAGTAAAAAGTTGCTTCTTTCCTTTGTTGTCACTTTTTAAAACATTCTTTCCTGTACTCTGAGGATATGGTCCACAGGTGAAAGGAAGATTGTCATTGGGTCACGAGCATGAGTAACCTGGAAAAAGATCTGATTGTTAATGCTGGTGTACAGCCTTCCTGGCGGTGGCAGGGATAGTTATAATCCAGCCAACAGGTTTGGGAAACTTAGGCTAATTGAAATCATTTTGCTCAGGTGAGTTGGCTCTTTTAACTCTTTTGGTGTTTATAGAAGGCTTCTCTGTGAAATCCTAACATGTAACTTAGCAATATGGTTTACATTCAGAGAATCTTTTCTACCACAGAAATACCTCAGATACTCCTACGATGAATTTTATTATTCAAGTACACACAAAAAAAATTTCAGTGAACCATGCAAGTATGTTATTATTGACTTTGTTAAATAGACTCTAATTTTTGAGAGCAAAATTAGCAAGGTAATAAAGTAACCAAATTCCATCCCCTTTTTGAAACACATGGAAGGAATCATTTTAGTGTAAAAATAAATAGGGGGAAACACTGTCTGAAATATCTGAAGTAACTAGCATTAAAATAAGCTACAAGAAAAGCATTAAACTAAAGTATCAGAAGAATCTGGCCACCACACGTTTTCTCAGTCAATTCAAGAAATCACAGAACTTGCTGTGACAAAACACTGGTATGACATGACAGCTTCTGCTGTATCTGAAGCCCAGTCAGGTTTCAAGGTTAAAGCCATATTTATGTTTTCAGAGTTTTTCTTCCTAAATTTCTAAGGTTACATCTATGAATATTGTAATATCTAATCTGAAAATTTCTAATAGGTTAAAAGGCAATATATCATCATCTTTAAAATGTGATGTTAACAGCTTTATAGTTAAATTAGGCCATGAAAGATGGCTAAAGGTTGTTTATGAAAAAAACTCTTTTTTATGACAGAGATAATTGAACACATAGAGAGGAAAGTATAAGCTGAAAATGATTTAGAAAATTCATCATGAAAGTGTGTCATTATATAAATTTAGAAGGGAATAACTTTTTTTTTATTTACCTATCTCTAATGAATTCATCTTTCTCTGAACAGACAGGCTAAGTGAATGTCAAAATGTTAATGATGAACATGTCGAAAGTTAGACTTTAACCTTGTCACATTCTGCATGAGGCTTAGCAGTTAAAAACAGCATTTCTGATGTCTTTGTAATGCAACATGAGATGGAGCCTTTTTTTTTTCTTTTTTTTCTTTTTCTTTTTTTTCCTTGAAGGATAAAAGAAAGGCGTTTGGGAAAAATTGAATTCAATCAATTTGTTTACTTTTTTTTTTCCTCATATCAATGTATTATGCAATGAATGAGTGTCCTAAGAGAACTCAAAATTTCACTTCAGCCTGCATATAAAATGACTTACATTGTTCTCAAAACGTCATTCTTTATCACCTCAAGATAATGAAGTTGACAGAATGGAATATGAAGAAGGGAATTTCAAGTCCTGTTACTATTTTTTAGGCCTGCACATTAGCTGCAGCACATATCGATTCAAAATTTTTCCATTTTATTAGTGTTTGTTGAGTAATTTATAGTCAGTGTCATTAATTGCCCAAGTAATGAAACCAATGAGTGTACCTCCATAGTGAACAATAATGAGGCAGAATATCCAAAGTATGATAATGATAACTAAACTGTGTCAGGCCCTGGAACATGTAACTTCTTTTCAAAATGAGTGTTCAAATATGATTTAACTGTTCCCTTAGACATTTTTCCTAATGAACCTTCATTTTAGTTTTTGATTTTCTTAGAGTTCAAAGATTAAAACAATTTTGAACATCTCTCTTTAGTGTTAGGATTCCACTTAATTTTGTGAGTTCTCATAAGAAAAAGGCATTTTCTTTTAATGAGTTTTAAACAATGAGTATAGACAATGTTTGTTTAAAAAAAAAGAAGGAAGAAAATGAAAAAATTTGTTGAACCTACTTGATACTTTAGTAGTGTTCAACATTCATTAAACATAAATTTTGTTTTTATTTTGCTGAAGTACTGATTCAGTCAGGAAATAAGTTCTGAAAATGAGATTGACAGATCTTCAGCTTCGACAGATTAAAAGAAGAAAGGCACATATTTGGAGATATTTAAGTTTGAACTTGTATGTCTCAAAAACTTCCTAAATGTAATGTATTATGGTGAACTGATGACACTCAACAGTAGAAAATTGGGGCTGTTTCTGCTCTCATTTACATTATCTTCATAGGGGTATATGTTGTTTACTTCTGTTAAATCCATTTTAATCTGCATAAGTGTATGTGAATGTAAAAAGAGGCCCATTTGGGTTGTTTCTTTCCCTATTATGTGCATATTTCCATACATTTCATTATAACCAAATCACAGCTGAGGAGCTGTTGTAATGCACTTGGTCAAAGTTCAGGGCTGTTACACCTCTGTATCACTCTTCCCCAGTTTGCTAAATAGAACAGACCAAAATAAAACTGTTCAGAAATGGACAGAAAAATACTGTTCTGCCTGTGTTTCTCTGTCAGTGGCTGAATGCAGTGTAAAGGAATAACTGTGATGATTCTCTAGCAAGTTATTGTTCCTTCACAGAGAGAAAATCAATAGTTCAATCAAACCAGCTGCTAGGACAGCAGAGGATATGGTCCCAAGACACCAGGAAGAAATTTTTTACAATGACGGTGATGAAACACTGGAACATATTATCCAGAGAAGTGGTAGGTGCTCCATCCCTGGAAACACTGAAGGTCAGGCTGGACAGAGCTCTGAGCAACCTGATCTAGTTGAGGATGTCCTTGCTCATTGCAGGGAGGTTGGACTAGATGACCTTTAAAGGCCCCCTAAAACTCAAAGCATGCTGTGATTCTATGATGCTACGAAAAGAAACTGGTCTGCCAAAATGGCTACACTCATGCATTGCATAATTTTTTGGTACAGATGGAGTTGTGTAGAGAGAGACAAAAATAAAAGTGCATGTCTTCCATGCACAGTGGATTTAAATCTAATGTTTGTCACTGAGGTACATAATTAAAAATGCATTTTTAATCAAGTTAAAGGTCCTACGGAGGAAATTATATAGAAAAGCACACAAAACTGTGTATAAAATATAAAATGTGTATAAGAATATACGAACTTACCTCAAAGAAGAAATGCCTCAATAAAAGATTCATTCCCTTTTTTCATGGATGATATTTTACCATAAATGAAGGTTCAAATGAGCAAAAGATATTATCACAAGTATAATTTGGGAACATCTATGATTTATTTCTACAACAAAGAACTATGCATTAAAGACAAATGAGATGTTGCACCCAACACTTTCAGGTGACACTACCTGTAAAGGAGAGCTAGCTGCAGATACTGAATCAATAACCCACTGCTTTATGAAGCTGAATTGTAAGTTAATACACTTATTCAGACATATATTTTGAGATCTCTATGTAAACAAAAGAAAACACAGTTCAAAGTGGTAACTAAGGTGTTTCTCATTATCAGATAGAAAATAAAAATATCACTATTGAAAACAAACTACACGTGAAGTACTTGTGACAAAAAAGAACCCATCCCCCTTTATTTAAATCTGTGAAGAATGGTATAATGCAAGAGAAAAGAGAAACTAGGAGTTTACAGAAATTATCTTGAATATGTTTTCCTTTTTAATTAGAAGTAAATAACCTTATTAGAACAATGTTCTTAACCATTCAAACTGGTTTTCTCAAGAAACACACTTACTGAAGTCTCTGCATGAGTTACTGACTCAATTCCACCAATGAAGAAGCAAAGGAAAGGTCATCTTTTATGTTTTATATTAGGCATACTTTGTCAGTGCTGTTAAATTACTTTTCTGTGGTTTAGATTCCTATTAATTGGTTGATTTTTGCATTTTGTTAACTCAGAACATTATTAATGTCATGATAAGCACTAATGGAATACAGTTTCTTTCACTAATAGCCCATCATAGTGATGCTCAGATAGATCTTGGTAATCTCTCTCTCAGATAAACCTTAGATGAAGAACAGCTAAACCAGCAAGAATATGCTCTAAAAATATGATCATATCCCTTATAGTTGTGCCTTCTTTCATATACGTAGAAGAGCAGGAAAGCCACATCTTCATCTGTCTTCAAGAAAGAGGAGATAGGGCACAACCTCTCCTCCATTGGCACAATTTTGTTGCTAACGAACAGGGAACGTCTTGACTTACTTCAATCTGTAAGTTTCTGTGTTTTTTCCAAAGATGCTTGTAGGTGGATAAAATGTATGTTTTGGAGCGTAAAGAAACCATAGAGGCCACTATCCTGTATAGTCCAGTAGGCATTTATGTGTATTTTGGATATCTGAAAGGTAATGTTGAAGTACGTGTACATAGATCTCCTCACATGAATTTTAGACTTATGAGCACACCTATTAGGAGTGATCCCATATATAAGAAATTTTTAAGATTTTCCAGATAATTTTTCTCAAAACTACTTGTTATTTGAACTCTATTACATCTGAAATCGTAGTAAGCGCAGTTCTTCTAAGCGCCTTGCTTTTCCTTTTTCTCTTTTTCAGATTTCATTGTGACAGTCTAGATAGAGGAAACATTTTTTAGCATTTATTTGAGGTTTCTCTTTTTTTTATCTCCTACTGCTCCAAGGGCAGCTTTACTAGCGTTCCCTAGCATCACAAATAGGAATGTTGCTTCTGGACTTAGTTCAGTTTTTCTATTTGCTTCAGATTCATCTTCCCCAATCTTACTAAAAGTCTTTGGATGATCTATTTTATTGGTTGCATTTCAAACTTCAGACCCATGGTTCTACTGTTCCAATCCAAGACCAGTCACAAAGGTGTCTATACAAACAAATCCTAAAATGTAAATTCTATTTCTGATTAGGATCAATTAAAAGGAATCGGAGTGAAATACTATGGATCAAGGCCAAAGTGGCTTTTGTTTTCCGTTTGAGATTTTTAGAATCCAGTCGGCTCTCTGTGGCTATGTCATCAAAGACCACGGTGATGTTGCCCTGAGAAAAAAACTAGTCTGCAAAAAAGGTGATTGAACAAATGATGTCTTGTAAATCACACGTTTCCAACATCCTGTTTACAGCCACATGAACATTGAGGTTGGTCAATTCTTTCTGCAGGTGACTAGGTTTAACTTTGCATGACATAAAACAGCCATGTTCTCATTCTACCTTCCCCTTTTCTTTGCACATGGCTTTTATAATGAAGACTGTTGGATGAAAGAAGGCACTTTTCTTTATATGTAGTTGTATGTTTTACTGAATGGCACCATGCTGACAAAGAAACAATGGCTGCCAAGTGAGGATGACTTTAAGTAACTGAATATAAATAAAGTTTCCAAAACAGAAGTCTTTAATCGGGTTTCTTTGGCGCATTTTATTAACTTTGACTTCTACATGCAAAATTTTTAGTATAAAAATATTGAAGTTAAAATATATCTTAACATAAGGGATTATTGCAATACTCTTTTTGTTGTTGTGTTCATACGGTTCAGGCTTAGAAGGAATTGAGAGTACCTGGCTTCACCTTCTGCATACTTAAATGATCACTAGCTAAGCCACTTCATTGACTTAAGTGACAGTTTGCTCTTTTTCCCGTTCATGTTTTACTAATATTTCTACTGCATGATCAGCACTTAGTTCATTTGCTGCCTGACTGTAGAGCAGATAGGAGAAAGATCTGGGTAACACATGTTGATGAAAGTATCTGTATACAACAATTAGTACTTGTCTCTTTTCAGCATTTGACCATTTCATTACAGCAGGAGATGGTGCCTACAGCTCAGTTCAGATAGCAACCCATATACATCAAGTGCCATTTCAGTTGCACTTACACAAGATGCTTTGAGGGTTTGGGAGACCTATGTCCTTGCAATTGCAGAAGGAATGGTCATAAAGGTCAGTGAATCCTTCCCTACCTATCTGAAAGATCCATTCACCATCCACAATTTCCCCTTAGTCAAGAATCTGAATTTTAAGCTGATTCTTCTGTTTAAATTGCAGTAATATTTTCCTACTTACAAAAATATGACTGTTGTTTAAATCCTCTTTTAGAGAGACTTAAAAACTCATCACCACTTATCTCTCCAAGGAGAAGATTGAAACTAGATAGGTGGTTTGGGATTTTTTTTTGTTTGTGTTGTTTTTCTTAGACACATGAACCAGAATATGCTGGAAAAGACACCAGTCCCTTCTGGAACTTTAGTCACAATGTAAGCACTAGGAAAACAGTACCACTGCCTTCACAGTAAAGGACTACACAGTCAGTACAGAGTTCAGGACACAAATTATATGTGTGTATATATATATATATACATACACATATATACATATATATATACATATATTTTCCAGAAAACTTTGGCACTTCTGATGAAATTCCAGATTGACAAAAAATGCAATACTAGTGAGTCTTTTAGTGGTAACTGGCACTCTCCACAAACATTTTTAAAACATCTATTTTAAAGGTTACCATGATTGACTAGGGCTGAGACTGCTCATACTAGGTCAGTTCAAAGTTCCCTCTACCCCACTACCAAGGCTTCCTGGGGGGCAAATAGTGGGGTACAGAGATCAAAACTGAAGCAGAACCTCTGCTTATTCTACGACTACGAAGATACTGCAGTGCATGTTAGGGCAGGCAGGTGCTTGATTGATCCTGCTTTCTGTTAAACTTGTGAAAGTCTCCCCTTAGTATTTAAAACTGCTCATCCTCTGCTACTTTCTATAGGGTGAATAAATACAAGAAGGACCATATTAATAAATTATGAATCTATAGCCCGTTCAAAAAGTTCTTCCTATGGATTTGACCAAGCTGTTTAGAGCTGCAGTGTGGTTCTACAGTGCAGTGCTGTCATCTGCTCTATTTACCATGTATAGACAAAATTTGCAGAGAAGTCTCTACATGAATTAAGGTCCTTTTAAAGAGAATCCCATTTGTGCACCAAATCTGCTCCCTCTGGGCAGCTCTGAGCCACATACATGCTGAGGGCATGCAGTCACAGGGATGAGTCTAAATCTATTCTGAAGTAAAACTCCAAAATATAAACACACAAAATTCAGGCCTCGACGCAAACCAGCTCAGTCTATTTGACTGCTGATATTGCACCAAATGGTTTGTTAAGGTAGAGATACTCACTGCCTCCAAGCTTCTGATTTCAGTTTATAAGCTCCAGTATGAAAGTGATTTTCGGCTTCTTAAATCTCAGAATTCCCCACACTGGAAGGAAAACATTAGGATTGTGTATGTTGTATCTATCTTTCAACTGTCAGTATTATTATTAAACCATTCAGGGGCACAAATACAACTTTTTATTTAAGACCAAAAACCAAAGAAGATAAATGGGACTCTTGATGACAAGTCGTATGTTCAAGTCCTTCCCAATTCCCTTTCAGATTGTTGAATTCAGTCTCCATTATTCAGCTTAGATTTGAGCACAAAACATAGTATAATTGTATGGAGGTTAGTAAATTTGTACTTGAACAGAACATTAACTGCAGATATAAAATCTCTGATGGAAACTGGTTAAAGGTAAAATTGATACATAGGAGACACAAAGACACTTGAGAAAAGCAAGAAAGCCAGCAATTTAAAAGGTTACATTTGAACATCTATGAAGTTCTGAGAGAAAAAAGAAATTAGCATTTCTTCTGGAATGCGAAATATTCCTCCATGGGGAAAGGGTGGAAAATGTAGTAACTTAAAAGTATACCAGTTTTCAGATCTTTAGAGAAGATCCAAAAACATTGGCGAGAATGGTGGATTACAGGAGGCATTTATTCTTTTTTTTTTTTAAATCTCTAATACTTACAATTGTTTTACAACTAGGAAGTTATGGATACATTGATTACCAGCTTTCTGAGTGGCATAGTGTGTTGCAGTAACAGCTATAGCACGTTCTCCTTTTTAAAATTAATTAAGCTTTCTTAAACCTAAAGTAATTTATTTCAGGAAAAGGCATATGGTATCTTGTGAAAGGAATCCATACAGATGTTGGAGGAACTGCAATTGGAACAGTTATATGCAGTTTAACATAGAATATCAATGTCCTGTGGATACTCTCTGATAGCATGAGGACATTTGCATTCCCATTGTTTTGGTTGGTGCTACTTCACAGGGCAATAAAGCAAGAGACATTGCAAGAGAATCTTCACGTATCAGGAGGAAAAAAGTATCTACATAAAGGTGACACTGCAAAAGGTCACAAGTAGTGGCAGTTAAACAGTAGCTTTTGAACCTAAAATAACAGCACGAAGAAATAAAAAACAGACTGTTGCAGTCCTCAGTCTCAAATTCCACTAGTAATGGAGAAACAGAGAATGTTAGTAAAACTGAAAAAATGAACAGCAGCTTTCTTGGCACCATTCAAGTTGACTTAAATGGTATCAATGTAAAGCAATTTGCTTATTTTGTTTGTGCTCTGGAGAAAATGTTCAGAAGCAATTCATCCTTCTGTTAAAAATTTGCAATTTAAGATTAATTGTGTAATATAGCCAGTGATATTTTTTTATCTATAACCTGAACATGTTAAAGTTTAGAGACGTTTTTCAGACTTTCTTTTCTCAGAAGAACTCATTATTTTTTTATCTCCCTTTTCTTTCACCGTATGTTTTAGACTGGTTCTTATTCTGTACTTGAAAAAAAGAGAGCATTATAAGGTTCATCAAAGGCAAAAGTTGGAGTTGTTTGTCATAAATGTGGCCATAATTTTAGAGAGACTAATCTGCAATCACATCGTCTCAGTTACGAGCCCATAATGAAAAGAAGTATTAATCTCCTTTATTTGTATAAATGAAGTTTGCAAAAATCATAGCTGTTGTTTTATATCTTTTGGTAAAGCATAAAGTATGACAAATGGAAATAAACTCAAATTGATATATCTGTATTGCTGTAATAGAAAGAACATTTTGCTGTGAGAAAGAACATTTTACTCATAGGTTAATGCCTTGCTAATTGTTTAAGGAAGAGAGAGGAAATATCTGCACTAATTCTGTCCAAAGGACATTAACATTTCAGGAGAAGTAAGAGCAACTGGCAATCCAGGAAAGAAACTGCATGATAAAATGTCTGTCATTATTTTCAAGAATAAGAAGAGATTTTGAAGTTAAATAAAAACATGGCATAAGCATGCAAGTTAGCATTCTGTTCTGTCCAAAAGATATTTTTTATGAAAGTAGTCTGAAGACTTATAGCTGGCAGGAGGTACAAGTTCCCAACCATGCAGGGTAAGTATGTGTCTGCAATTTGGTACTAACCTTAGGGAGATCTCCATCTAGATTTACAGAGATTTGATTTTGAAAGAATCCAAATATTTTCTTTTGGGCCACTTCTATCTTTATAACTTCGGATGTGTTTATAACTTTGGTCGCTTTTTTTTTGTTTTGTAAATTAATTTGTTGTTCTATTGGCATGACTTTCATTTAGAAAGATTTCAGAATATATGAGTAACATACACTCGTAAGATACACTTCCAAGACATTCCTACAGCACACCAAATTTCCACAGATAATCCATAACATACTTCTGCACAGATGAGTTTGAGAGGCAGTATTGCAATGTCTAAAGGGATCAACCATGAACTGGCAACTATTCTTAGCTAAGAAACGTCTCTTTTCTAAAGCAAGTTACACTTAAGGAGTACACTTGATTCTTGATAGGCCTAATGGAGTTTATAATATAAGTATGCAAAAAAAGAAAACTAAGATGAAAGAATCTCATAAAAATTATATATTTCAAGTGTGTTGGATATTCTCCAGCTAAGTCAGGGGACAAAGATGTCATATAATACTTCTGAAATTATACATTGCTAGAGAGGAATAACAGTTACTTTTCAGCTATATAAAATAATTAGTCGACAACACTAATATGAGTGTTTTTTTCTGCAAATATAATTTGATGCATTCTTTTGGATTGCAGTGTTAAAGAGGACATAATAAAACCTATAGTTCTGGGGAAAAATACTAGAGACAAAAGTTGTCTTTTATATTTCTTTTATAATTAGTATGAGCTAAATATGGGCAAAGAACAGTTTGGCATTCAGGAGATTTAAATTAGACTGTATTACTGATTTGTCTGTGACAGTCTAATGCATGGCATGAGAGTGGGTTTATAACAATTGCTCTCAGAAAAATGACTAAGGATTAAGTCACTTTTAGTTAGGAAACCCTGTACATTGTCTCCCTAGGTATTTTTAGGTTTCTTCTCTTTGATACAAAAGAAAGCACTGAATGTATATGGGATGAGGCAGGTCTATTATCAGAAAAAATGATATTTAAAAGCACCAGATAGTTTGAGTGCCAACACATTTGCATATTCACCTTGCTATCACTTTTTCTAAAGTGCACCTCGTCAAGACTTTTTTTAAGCAGCCCTACTGTTCCCTTAAGTTACCTTAGGAATTCCTCAGTGTAGACAAAGACCACACAAGTACTTGTTGTTGAACATCCAGGCCATAATGTACACGAACACTGAAACACGAGAGTGAATAGGGATGATAGCTCTAAACTTACTGAACTAATTCTATTAAACCAAATGTCCTTCTCTTTCTTTTTATTTTTTTCTCAAGTACTTCCAGTCTCCCAAGTGGGGAGAGAACAGAAAAATAATAGGCCACTTCTAATCCCAATGAACAGGGATAAGCATATTCAAAATTTCAGGTCATAAAAACAAAAAAATCAAAAGAGAAAATATTAAATTAGTAGTGGCTTCTCATTGCTTCTGATTTCTTTCAGTCTCAGTAAAACTACCACTTGGAGAAGTCAACACAAAAAAACAAGAAAATATGGGGACAGAGAGGAAAACTCGTGCAAGTCCTAGAGCAAAAAACAGCTCAGACAACAGAAATAATCATTATTATTTGCAGCAGGTTTCCCAGGAGTGTCAGACTCTAAAGCAGATGAATTTGCAGCAGGTTTCCCAGGAGTGTCAGACTCTAAAGTAGATGAATCTGGAAAAGTGACAGTAGCAATGGCCTGCAAAAATGCTAGTGACAGGAGGTCTTCCAGGCTGGTGTCCAAATGTTGGCTGATGCTATATCAAAATAAACCATATGCAACAACAATTTCTATTTCAATGTGCTAACAACCCAGAAAACCAATTGAATCAGGGGCTGCATCAAAAGGAGCATGGCCAACAGGTCGAAGGAGGTGATTCTCCCCCTCTCTACTCTGCTCTTGTGAGCACAGTACCTGGAATATTGCGTACAGTTCTGCTGTCTCCAGCATAAGAAGAACATAGAACTGTCAGAGCAAGTCCAGTGGAGGACCACAAAGTAGATAAGAGGACTGGATCACCTCCCCTTCAAAGACAGGTCGAGAAAATCGGGGTTGTTCAACCTGAAAAAGAGGAGGTTGCTTGGAGACCTGATAGCAACCTTCCAGTATCTGAAGAGGGCCTACGGGGAAGCCGAGGAGGGACCCTTTGTCAGGAACTGTAGTGATAGGACAAGGAGTAATGGGCACAAATTGAAAGAGGGGAAATTTAGATTAGATATTAGGAAGAAATTTTTCACTGTGAGGGTGGTTAGACACTGGAACAAATAGCCCAGGGAGGTTCAACCCCGGCAGTGTTCAAAGTTGCATAAGGCCTTGAGCAACCTGGTCTATTGGGAGGTGTCCCTGCCCATGGCAGAGAGGGTTGGGACTAGATTATCTTTAAGGTCTATTTCAACCCCTTAACATTCTATGATTCTATGATTCTAAAACTGTAGTGTAAACCTTTTGCATATACGTAAGTCTTACCTAATCTCATGTACCAGTACTGAGCTCATAATTTCTTGAATCTCCACCATTTCTTGCTCTTTTTCATCTCTGTGGGCAAATCTCCCCTTCACACCCCCCATAGATGAGAACTGAGCCAAGCCCTGCAGTGGAGCCCTGTCACTATCACTTTTTGATCATAGACACTCAAAGGATATCTAAAAAGCAGTCTAAAATCATATTGTATATGAGAACTACTGCTCTGGATCAGACCCAACCTTGAGTAAGAATAAGTAATATGTAGAGTGTTACTCCCCAACTATAATTCCAGTTTATAAGTCTCACCAGTTTAGAAACTTTGTGAAATAGCCCTTGCATCTGGTGAGGAGTGCTTCCATTAATTTGCTTCTCCGTTCTTAAAACAGTTTATGTTTTTGCTCTCAGTCACATCCCAACACACTGATCTTACCGGTGTTGACAGGAGGTCAGTAGGAAATTCTAGGTACAGAAGCAGATTATTGTATCCAGCAGCATTCAGATATTAACTATGTTCTGTGATTTGTTCTCTCCCAGTACTCAAAAATCTGTTTAAAAAAACCTAAACCAACAACTTAAAACCAAACACAACAACACTTTCACACATCCCCCACACCCCTGCCAGTTTCTTTTCTTCTTGAAAACCATGACAGTATAAATTATTTACAATTTAAATGGCTCAATCCACTCACTTCCAAATCACTTCTTTTGTCTCTCTTTTTGTCTCCTTGATATGTAGGCTAAACCACAACTGGTTTGTGGTCTTGAAAGAATCTCCAGGTGCAAGAAAAAAAATAAAATTATGGTTCGAATGTTCTTTATGGTCCTCTTACAAGAGGAGGATAAAATGAGCTTTGCTTATACTTGGGAAAGTATACAATATACCTTTAACAGACTCCCTTGGGGTTATAGACGTTCACCTATAATTGCTCTTGCTGTGCTTGCTGAGCTTTTACAGACAGTTTCACTCCCTCAAGATGTGAAATTATATAAATGCATAGATGATAGTCTAAATGGAGGAGATTCCCCTGAAAAGGCAGGGGAAGAACCAACAGCAGCATGACAAGTGCTACATAAAGCAGAAGTCGAGATTTCACCTGAGAAGTGGTAGGGTAGAGAAGTAAAGTACTTGGTGGACAGTGCAGGCAACACAGTGATTCTTCCAGGGGCCTTCAGAAAAAATTGAACTGCAGATGCCCTGATGTAGAAAGAATTACAACAGTTAATGGGAACTTTAGGATATTGAAGGAAACACAGGCCCAGATTTTCTACCACTGCTCACCTACTGTGTTTGCTTTTACAAAAGGGAAAAGCATTGAATAGGGACTCAGAACACGAAGATGCAGTCAAAACCCTAAAACAAGAATTGAAAAACTCTTAGTCACTGGAGCCAGTACATCCCTGTGACCTTTTTACGGCAAAATAGGGTTTGCTGAACATGGTACTTAATGTGATCTATTTAAAACTGGCCCTGATGGACCAAAGCGATCTTCATTGTTCAGCCTGACTGCATGTAAAGAGACAGATCAGAGATATTAACAGTGGGAAAAGAGACTTAATCTGAACAGTAAAACAATTGAGCCACTGAGAGGCAACCTGTCTGGACAAAACCCACTGAGTCTTGCACTGTTTTCTCGTTCCAGAAATGATACTGGGAATGATGCCAGCACACCTCTACTAGAGATTGGGTTAATCCATTGAGGAATTGCTTATCCTTCTTTGAGGAACAATCACTGCCAGCATGAACCAAATCGGTTCATTCATCAACAAGCTTGACCCACAGGGTAAAGCTCCTCACTGCTTTTATTTATGCTAATAAATATGGTAACTACAGCATATTCTGCACTGTAAATGCTTCCCTGTTGTGGATACAATCTACTGTAAAAGCAATTATAAGGGAAAGTGATGAGAGCATTTTAACTATTGAAATTCAAGCTGTAATCTGGGATAATGCAACTAAATTTGAAAGGGAATTCCAATGCCGGTGGCATTTAATTAATTTCACAAATGACCCTACTGACAGTAAAAGCACAGCTTCTGTTTTGACAATATGCAATGCTTCAGTATACACCATATACCCAACCATTGCACTGGGATTAAATCACAATGGAACTATAGCCAATAGAACACAGAGTACAATCCTAACAAAATGGGAACAAATGTTAAATTGTTGATATTGATGCATGTGTTGTACGGGAAAAGCAAGGATTTATTTGTGAAAGTAATACCATCAAGGCCCAAGACATTCATCTTTGACACCGAACAAAATGTTTGTCATTTTGAAATACAACCTGATGAAACTCCTGAAATTGTACTCGTATATGTTGGAAATAGATGTGTTTGTATGAGAACTATTTGTAATGCTATACTTATAGACAACACCACTGTAGAGACAAGTAATCACTCAAATATCTGTAATTTTACCAAAATTGTGGGATGCAACTTTAACTATTCAGCTCCTGTCACAACCTACAAATTGTTACAATCTAGCTGCACATCATATCAAGATTTACTGCCTACCCCCGTTGGAACAAATTTTACATTGGTAAAGAAACCACTGCAACAGAAGACCTGTGTCAACTGCTAGAATGTGTCCAAAACAATGGACACAAAAGTCTAATCACTGCTCATCATGACACAAGAGAAGAGATACTATATCCTAGAAAAAGTGAAGAAGGATGGGTGTCACCCCTGGTGGGACACCTTATTTGTATGGTCACCAACAGCAACAATAATTGTAAATCCAATGCTGCACCCCATACTAATGTTGCTAATTTTTATTGTATTATGCTTGTTAGTGCGTATTATTCTGTATGTTAAAATGTGGAGAATAGCTCCACACAGTTGCAAAGACCTCCTCCTTGCATACATAATACTACTCAATCTCGTTTAACAAAACCTTAATAATTAGGTAACAAAACCAAATTTCCTCAAATTATCATTGGAATAGGGCATTAATTGTTTATAGGAACAGAGTCAAGAGGCAACCACACTGCCACTCTGTGGAGCAAGGTCGATCGGCTTTCGTCACAGAGTGGACTGTGGGAGTGCATCCCCTCCCCAGTTTTAGGGCCTGGTCTATAATCTCAGGAGTTCCTGTTAAGTCTTGACCAAATCAGTTGGATGCTGAAGCATCCTTTGACTGTATGTTTGTGTCAGGGATATCTGTCGCCTGACCAAGGTGGGGAACTAGAGATAATCAGTTATGCACTGACAACGTTGGAACATTGCTTATTTGAATTGTAGGCCACATGGAAAAAAACAATTGTTATTGGACTTCTGAAAAAAAAACTTTCAGTAGTTACCAACTCTGATTATGATCAGGATAGAAATCCATGGATGACTAAAGCAAATCACTTCACCACCCTATAAATGGTGGTCCTAAGTGAAGCCCTTTGAACTCTTCTGCATCACACACCTCTCTGCCAATATCTCCCTCTGAGAGGGATGCCTCTCAGAGCTCACAGACTCTCAAGTGTGTGATAATCAGAGGGCCATCATCAAAACCTGTCAATGGGACCTGGGCTAATAACCCCACTACTCAAGGCTCAGTCCTCACCCACTGAGAAATGCCATTGAATTTGATGCATTTTACTGAACTCAAGGGGAATTTTTAACACGTATTTCTTTATGCATTTAGATGTACAAATCTCTATATCCATGTGTGATTGTGGATTGATTTAAATACCCTCTAGCAAGTATAGTATGAATGTTTCCATTAAGTCACTGTTGCAATTGTAGTAAACTCTATCAAATCACTTCATAAATGTTAAATTAGTCAATGATTAACGATTAGCTGCTGTTAAACCCTTTTGCACCCTTAGCCTTTTGCAACCCTGGTTTCCAGGTAAATCATTCTAAATTACTTGTAACTTGATTTCCATTTTCCTTTGTATGTTTCATCCTGTAATAAGTAATAGAGTGAACCTTGTCATAGAATGTTAAAGTAGCACTTTCACGAATTTATAGCAAGACCTTCTTTGACCAATACCTTTGACAATGATTCTTTAAGGGGCCTAAAGTGTTCACTCATGAAGGAGAGGAGAGAGAGGCTCCTGAGTTTAAGTTAATCATGCTTGTAATCCCTTAATGTAAAACACTGTCCGGAGCCAGGGAATTTCAATTCTTTTCATAGTAAAAGAATAATTAACGCTGGACCTCACTTTTTTAATTTTTGTAAAGTCTGCATTTACACAATCTACCTTGAAGCTAATTGAGTTGGTCAATGGAATTAAATAAGCATTAGTAAAATGTAACTAATCTGATGCGTTTTGGACATCACTTGTGTTTACTCCAAAGGATATCCAGATCAATCAATCAGAAGAAACTACCTACATTACAGATTCCTTAATTTGTTCAGATGACTTTTACGCCTTTTTTGGATCCTGTAGGACTTGACTTCACTGTATAGCAGAGACTGTTCTGGGCGCAGATGTATAGTCACAGATGAGGCTGGTAAAACCAACTAACTGCTCTCAAATAAAGTTGAGGCATTCCTGCTAGAGGTAGCAATTAAGTGCTATTTCAAAGACTACAACTGTTTCTATAGAAGGTCTGAAGATCCCCTACATTTTTCAGTGCCTAAATTCTTGTACCAGATTCTACTGTAGCAGGTTTTTTTTAGGTTTTATGAGTTGTTTTTTTTTTAATTTGGGGTTTTTTTGTTGTGTATTACACCTTCTTTTCAATCTGGTGTCACAAATGGTCACTACAAGAGAGAATTATATTTGGCAATGTGTCAATATATTGCAGGCAAAGTACTCAGAGGTTAATGATTTGGCCCTTTCTCCATCCCATTGTCTTCTGAGACTATTCTACAAGCATGGGTTTTGTTATTTAAGCTCAGCCATGAAAAAAACTATATTTCTTAGCTGTAAGAACCAAGCTGAAGAACTATAAAAATCCTTCAGCAACAGGTGTTTTTCCTGCTATTAGGTAAAATTCTATTTTTTATTATTTTAATTTTAATATGTAATAAAGATTAGAAAATTGTATTCTCATACTCTAAAATTGGCACAGCTAGAGTTTGCTGTATATTCTAAAGAAGACAGAGCTGCCTCATTTGGTTTTAAAATGGACACATTAAATATAGCACATGTAGGGAAGAATTAACTAACTGTAGCAGAATGTTTTTCTCAACTGCTTCTCTCTGCTGGAAATCCCACTATCATACTTGAAATCTAAGATAATGAGAAAGCCTCTAAGCTGAAAAAGTACTACCTTTAATCATTTCAATCCAAGTATCATACACAATTTTATAAAACAGAACAGCCTTCCTTGTCCCAAATTCAGACTGAAATATTTTCAAATTTTAAGATATTATTTTGTTTCAGATCCTTACAATGCACTGCTACCCACAGTGGCATTTGAGTAACAGCAAACAGACTCTCAGTATGCTCAGGACACAATAGTGACTATGAATGTACAACATCCCACTGAAAAAAGCTGGAGGGGTAAGATGTAGAGTGTGCACTGAGGTGTGACAACAATCAGCACAGAATTCCAGCAACAGGAAATGTAAAGATCACACAGATGTACACAGTAACAGAATCTAATCTGAAATAGCTGGGGTAAGCAAGAAATACTGCCAACTCCACTAAGAGTTCACTTAGTTGAGAGGAATTTCATTCAGCTGCAAGCCCATGATACCCCAGTAGTGCAGTAGTGGTGACCTTCCTTCGGCTATGTCACCATGGGGCCCCGGGGACAAGTACAGAGAGTATAGGAGTATAGGATTTTCCATGTGTGCTATTTACAGTGCCTGACAATAGACATTTAAAGATTTTGTTCCTGGTTAAAAAAAAAAAAAAATCTACGTTCCTTCTGTTGTTATTATTAGTAAATATCTGCTTCTTGGGGAAAATTTAGACTTTTCGAGTTCATGTCCAAGATGGCATGAACCTTTGTTGGGACAAGTCCCTCTCTTATCCCTAAATATATAGCACTTCTAGATGCTAAACTTCTAGATAGACAAAACTAGGAAACTGAATCCTGTTGAGTTTGAGGAGATAGAGCAGGGAAGCAGAAGATGGGATGGAAGAGAGAAGGAGGTTTCTCATTAATGTTTCTGTTCTTTTCCTCCACTATCTAATACTCAACTAGTAAAGATTAATATTCATTCCAGTTAATAGCACATGCAGCACATGAAATAAATAGTATCTTATTTAAAACAACCTTGTAAATATATTGAGAAACATTAATATATCAAGATGAAAAAAAAATGAGGAAACTCTGCATGCCTGAAAAACCTGGAAGCCACTTCACTTGTGAGTCAATTGACTGCAAGTAAAAATAACTTTCAAAATCTAGTACTGTTCCACATTTTGTACTACAGGGTGACAAAATGGAAAAGGGAGTGTATATGAATAATGCAGATGAGGTTTCTGAGTAAATCCAAGGCATTCAGCACACCTCCCCACCTCTCCACTGAGGAAGCATGTCAGGAGTTTGGCTGCCATAGTGGGATATGGACTGGAAATTTATTTATATGCAAAGTAGATCAACCTAACTTCCCAGCACATATTAAATTAAATATTAACTGCTTTGAAAGTAGGTGAAAAAGGTAAAGAATGCCTGATGTGCTAGTCTTCATTGATGAACGGGAAGGGTATACCTTTTGTTGCTTGATGGCATAATAACTTTTTTTAAAAAAAACCTTTTTTTTTTGTCGTGAAAGGGACAGTGTTTATAAAAGTTTGGTTTGACACTATATTTGTGGAAATTGTGTTACTGAACTTAATTATTCCCTTATTATGAAGTTAGGCAAAACTATGTTTTCTCATTGTTTTGGTTGGGATAGAGTTGACTTTCTTTTTAGCAACCCATAAGTTACTGTGGTTTGAATTTGTGCCGAAATCAGTGTTGATAACACAGGGTTGTTTTAGTCACTGCTGAGCAGTGCTCGCACAGTGTCAAGACCTCCTCTGTTTCTTGCACCACCCCACCAGTGAACAGGTTGGGGGTGCACAAGAAGTTGGGAGGGGACACAGCTGAGACAGCTGACCCCAGCTGACCCAAGGGGTATCCCAGACCATACGGAGCTCAGGCTCAGCAATAAAATCTGGGGAGACAAGAAAGAAGGGGAGCATTCAGAGTTATGGGATTGTCTTTCCAAGTCACTGTTATATGTTACAGAGGCAGAAATTTTACATCCAAACATGTGTTACAGAGGGAAATTCCTAGTGTGAATGTATCCAAGATTTTGATGGGTAGATTTTTTGCAGTCAGTTGTGTGCAGAACATTCAAACATGACTTCATATAAATTCACATAATTATGTAATAATATCCAAATCTAGGGGAATTACTGTTGAATTGCACAACAAATGTTAAATAGGATCAGATATTTATGCAATAATTAGACTCTTTAAATTAAGAAAATACAATAAGGAAACTTTAATTAACATAAAAATTAAAATAATAATAATTTAACTTAAGGATAAAAGATATAACGTGCATATCTGAATATATTGTATGTACAGGACTTGGGTTATGTGCTGGTTTTCACATTAAAGTCTTTAGAGAGAGCAGCATTATAATGCCAGTATAAAACAGAGAGGAAAGATAATAATATTTGTGCAGTATATTCTTTTAGAAGAAAGTGTATGAGCTATTTCAAACCATGTTGGCAGTTTGCTAGTTATGCCTTCTGGAAGTAGTCCCATAAAATGACTGCAAGCTGCCCTCTAAATTACAATGTAATTTTCTTTTTTTAGTGGAAGGTAAGCACTTGGAATGCCATCTTGTTTATTGCAAATAGGGAATACTACATTTGCTCAATGGAAAATTTTAATCAATTAAGTGAAGTTTGTAGATTCAATTTAACCTCTGTTAGAAGTCTGTTTTAAATACTGTACTGCAGAGTATGCTTCAGTTTAACTAATTAAAATGACCTGTCTGCAGAATTATCATTATTGCACATGTGAAGTTACTGCATAAATTTTTTGTACACTGCAATATCAACCCTGCCTACTGGATGTATTTTAGCCAGTTACAAGAGAACATTACAGAGTATAAAAAAATAGACTCCCATAAATGAGAAATACTCTCCTCAGACCCAACACGTCTTCCATCTAGTTTGGGTTGTTTTGTCTGGGTGGGGGGTAGAGCAGGGATCTGTCTGTCCACTTCCTCAGTTGGTGTACATTTGAGTATTCACTTCTCTGTGATGTGTCTAAGATATGTTGGACCTACAGTACTTGTATGACACTAATTACTATGAATAATTTTTCATTTACAGTTAGTCCAATATATTCACCAAGGCAAACTTAATGAGCATGGTAAGATCACTCTCTTTTGAGTGTAAACAACACCTACAAATCTCCCCAGATATGTGACAGCCCCCTTCACTATGGGGCCCTCTTTGTTTTATGCACGCTTTGTACATAAGAAGTAGGTCTTCTTTGTCCTAGAGAAAGCTCATTATATATGTACTATTCTATTTATGTATATAAGATCAAGGCAGAAATACTGCATTCCTGTCTGGAGGAGATGAATCATTACTCTGGGCAGTAATGTTCGGTCCACTGTAAGTGGACCACAAAAATTGCCATTATCCAGCTCTTGTAGCACTAAAGCCCAGAGTGTAGGAAAGGTTACCCTGTAAAAGGGATGTCCTAGTGGCTTCACTGAGTGGCACTCAGGATGCTACAGTGGCTTCAGTAACCCTGGGTAAGCTGGGTTATAAATTCTCACAGGGCTTTCTTAGCGAGCAGAGGTCAAACATTACCCTGCACAAAGATGTACCAGAGAGGAATACAAGTGGTCAAATTATGAATTAATACTCAAGTCTGTACAATTATTTCAGTCACAGCCATAATACATGTGAGAACTACATGTCTTACAAATGCAGACATTATTTCACTTACTAGTGCTAACAAAGAATGAGGTTGCAAAATAGTATTCCTGAGAACTGGATTCTGTTACACACACTGGACGTGCAGTGCCAATGTCTTCAAAAGAGGAAGGAAAGGAAAGGAATGTAACAAAGGAAACGTGCAAAGGAAAATAACATTCACTATGAGAAACAACAGCAGAACGTAAAACTCAAAAAGACATTTTACGGGTTTTTATCCATAAGGAACCGTTATGATCATCCAAATTTCATTGCCAGTAAAACAGCCCCAAAGATGTTGACAACTAATTCCTTCATTGAGCCCACAACTCTGGTGGACTTTGAGCACATCTTTTAAAATGACAGCTAATCCTAATTTAAAGACTTTAAATGGTGGAAGATTGCACAGTTTAATTACGTTTTATTGCTGAAGAAGTCTACCTCATTTTGACTTTGAATTTATTAAACTTCTAATTCCAGCCACTGGGTCTCATTCTCCATTCATCTATAACATTAAAGAGTCTTCTACCACTGGAAAACTTTCCTCATGTGGGCAGCTGCAGACTACAAACAATTCACCTCTTAACCTTCTTTTTGTTTAGTTAAAAAGATTAACTTTTTTGTTAGTATTTTACAGTTGAGACAGGTTTTTCAACTGTACACTATTCTTTGAGTTCTTTTCTAAATCATTTCCAAACTGCTGACATCTGTTTTATACTCTTTAAATGGGAACTGCACAAAGAATTTCAATAAGTTCTTCTTAATATCATGGATAGCACTAATCATCTTACAACTGCTTGTTAGTCTCACCTTTATTAAAACAAAGTCCATGTATGGCTTCAGAGCCGCAAAATCTCTTTGTAACCTCAAGTTCAGATGTTTGTGCCCTGTGACCTCCAGCTGCTCTATGGGAACTGCTAAAAGTCCTTTTGAAACCTTTAATTTTAGATAGAGATTTCTTTAAGCAATACTTCTAAACCTTCAGACAGATTAACCAATACCTATATATATATATGTATGTATATATATAATATAAAACCGTTATACATGGAAAAAGCCATCTACTGTTATGCATGTATTATCCCAGGAATAAAACCATTCATGAGCTGATTAGGTAAAAATTTAGTGCTAGATATTAATATTTTTATTGATTATAATATGATTGCTTAATTGTCTAGGAAAAAATCAAATTATTATAAATCATTGCTTAATAGAAACAGTTTCCGCTTGGATAATGTGAAAGTTAAAATCAAGGGGTTTAGCTCTTAGCCATTAAAGGCAAAAAGAACTCCATGTTTACTAAGATAGGCATTGAAGGATATGCTGAATGGGTCTGGCAAGAAGAGATTTTAAACTAAAAATGCCAGTCCAAGAAATCTGTTAGTGATATTAAATATCTTCTCTGTATCTAGAACCTTTCCATTTACACTCAAACTGAAAGAAAGCGTTACTTCTCCTCCAAGTGAGTAAGAAAGCCAAAAGGAAAGTAGATATTTTCAGCTTTCCTCTTATAATATTTTTACCACCCCTGCTTTGGTCCCCCAAGCAGCAGAGAGATATTTGTTACTGTGGTTCGGTGGTTACTCATGGCAGGGGTTTTTTATAGAGCAGAGTTTCTGTCTTCACAGAATTTTTGATGATTTATTCTACAAGGCAACTTCTTGAATATGAGTTAAAGTTTGAATCAGTGCCTGAATAAGTTTTGTTCCAATGAAAACAATTTTAAACATGATTTTATAGTTCAAAATCTAGTGATAAAGAAACATTGTTCTTGGCTTCTTCTATGATAATTGTCCATTTTCCTGATGACTAGACTAATCCTTTTCTCAGCATACTAAGGATTTCCTTCTTGTGAGTGAGAATCTAGGGAACATATTTTCCTTTGTATCATACTTCTGCCTAATTCCTTCTCACTCTGCAGGACTATGTCTTTTGAGGGATGGAAAAGGGCAGTTAGTTTCTGCTGCAGATTCCTTATGAACACACACTCCACAAAAGAGTCACTAGGAAAACATTATTACTTTCCTATTCCTGCTTTCCCTATTATCGTAGACATCCAAGGAGAACCTACAGGTTAGAAAATCCAGGCTCGTGCAGATCCATCCTTCACATGTTCAGACCAGTCCATAGAAAGCAATATTATGGTTATTCTGCAGCTAGTATTTCTTCAGTGTAACTGCTGACATTTTGATACTCTGAGATAACCTGCAATTTTCACACAGGTAAGAGACGCTGCTGTACATCTAGTGACTAGTGACATTTGGTAGATGAGTTGTATTTTTTCTATTCTGCTTCTAAAGAAATTACTAGAAATTTCTTCAATGCTACAAAAATAGGGCTATTTTCCTTTCTTTCCCCATGACTTTTGGCAATTATTTAGAAAAAAATTTAGCTGCTTTCTCAACAGTTAGTAGAGCTGTGTGAAACTGAATTTCTCAGTTGCTGGAAAGAGTGAATTCAGTTTTTCTTTATTTTACTTTTTTTGCTGGTGTTCTGCTTGCACATGTTGAGGAACTTCTGTGGAAGGTAGATTCTAGCAGATCCTAAACCTCAAACAAGATTGACAAATTTTGCTTGTCTTTGCATATGAAACTCTGAACTCCTCACAGAATTGCAAATATCATCTTAGTACACAACTCAGATGCTTTTTAGAGCACAGTCAAATCTGGATGCATTCCTAGGGGTTGTGCAGCCCTCCAGCATCCCTGTAACTCTGGGAAATCACACTTGGCCTAAAGTTTTGCATGGTGCTAACAGGTAACCCTTTTCATAGAAAAAGATGAATTTGCAACACTGAAGAATATTAAGGTACTCCCCGTGGGGCTTATTTTGCATATATGAATTGCAGTCAGTGGTACAAATCATAATTATAAGCAATGCTGTTGTTAGAAAGATATCTTGATCTTTGATCTAGTAACAGAAAACAAAAGCATTTCTGTTAAGAAACATGCAGAACCACACAATGAATTCCAAGTGCAAATATTTGCTGTTATTTGTAAGGATTACTTATCAAAACATCACAGGATGCTCATCTGTTTCATTGTCCCTGAGCAGTATCGCAGACTGAGTGCAAGTTCGGCACTGCTCCATGCTGAGATATAAATAATTCCTGTCAGGCTCAGAATAAAGTTTTGTAAGCCTTCTGAGCACCTGTATTACATGGAAGATTGACTTCACCTGCTGTCCATCATTATGGTCTCTGGAATAAATTTCAAAATGTTGCTAGACCTTGCTTCATGTCTTTAATGGATAATGTGTTATTTTGGTGGAAGTGTGTTTGTTCACACTTTTTTCCAAGCTGATCTTTTTAGGCTAAATTTCTAATCTTCTTAAAAATATTAAATCTCAATATAAATTTTATTATTTCTTTGTAGGAATGTTGCCACATATTAATTCTCTCTCCTATTTTAGGTATCATCAGTAAAAACCATTCATGTAAGAATCATTCCAGCTTCCACAGCAAAAGTTAATATATTAATCAAGATGGATAATAAATTTTTTCCTGTGGAAACCTGCTTGACACTTCTAGTCAACAAAATACTATTTATTCTAATTCTTAACTTAGGAAAAATGAAGTTATAATATAGCTAAATTATATAAATAAATTAGCTTGGACTTCTGAACAATGTAATTTGTTGATATTTCCTGTACAGAATCTTACCCTCCATAAAACAACCAGCATCCATTGTCAGGAAAGAGAAAGGCAAAAACATTTGTGAGAGTACCACAATTAGCTATTTACAGTTACTATGGAAACAAAGCAGAATCAAATAAGCATCAGAGCTCGTGTGATTATACTTTGTTCATTTGACAGGCTATTGAATCATAGACCTGGTTTTAATAGTATTTTCTTTCAAATATTAATAAAATTTGGTGTTATGGATTTTACATTCAGGTGTACCCCGTTTGATGATAATAAGTAGAGACATAGGAAGGCTTAAATTATTCTAACCTATATGCAATGTAGAAAGTTTTACTTGTCTAAAAGAACAATTTTCAAAGTAGGCTTTAGAATAGAAAATGTTGCTGCTCATTGCCAGGTGTCCTCTGCTGCAAAAAACCCAAACAAAATCAGAACAAAAACCACCCCCAAAAAACCCAACCCTTGTTTTTCCAATTCATGATTATGATTTTGCTGTCATGACAAAAAACTACTTGTGTAGACCTTTTTGGGCTGTGTGGATTAATGTCACTGGTAAGAAGCAGGAAGCTTCTCAAGTTATGCTGAATCTGAAGAATATTTATATGAAAGGAAGAACTTAATCAAAATGTTTTATCCATTTTAGATTCTTTTTGCTAATAATCCTGGTCGATGGCAAGTTGAATATGAGTCAGCAGTGCCCTGGCAGCCAGGAGGGCCAATTGTGTCCTGGGGGGCATCAGGCAAAGCATCTCCGGCTGGTTGAGGGAGGGGATTGTCCTGCTCTGTTCTGCACTGGGGCAACCTCACCTTGAATATTGTGGCAGCTTTGGGCACCACAATATAAGAAAGGTATGAAGCCATTACAGAGCACCCAGAGGAGGGCAAGGAAGATGGTGAAGGGCCTTGAGGGGAAGCCGAACGAGGAGCAGCTGAGCGCACGTTGTCTGTTCAGCCTGGAGAAGAGGAGACTGAGAGGAGACCTCAGTGAATTACAGTTACAACTTCCTTCTGAGGGGAAGAGAAGGGGCAGACACCGATTTCTTCTCTGTGGTGACCAGTGAGAGGACCTGAGGGAATAGCCTGAAGTTGTGTCAGGGGAAGTTTAGGCTGTGCATCAGGAAAATGTTCTTCACCCAGGGGGTGGTTGGGCACTGGAACAGGATCCCCAGGGAAGTGGTCACAGTACCAAGCCTGACAGAGTTCAAGAAGCATTTGGACAATGCTCTTGGCCACATGGTGTGACTCTTGGGGATGGCCCTGTACAGGGCCAGGAGCTGGACTCAATGATCCTTATGGTTCCCTTCCAACTCAGCATATTCTGTGACAATAATATATGGAGGATAGATTCTCAACAATACTTTTGTTACGGAACATATTTTTTCTTTAATAATGAATACTTATTTAATCATTACCAAGTCTGTATTGCAGATGCTCATGAAATTAACTCTTTAGCTGTGTAACAAATTGACTGAGAAAATTAACTCAACTGTGTGAGAAATTTTTATCAAGAGCAACATAATAATTGCTTTCTTTGTCATACCTACCTATATACAGATTTTTAATTTTAAAAAAAAGTTGGTTTTAGCTTTCCATATAATTTTCAGGAAAAGAATACAACATATAAAAATTATCTATACACATACATAAAAATTGCAACAATAATATTTTCTTTGTGGACCAGTTTTCAAATAATTCTATCATTCGTGGTTTGTATCCTTTACTTGTACTATATTTTTATATTATATAAGTATATTATATTTTTCACATATATAACTTGTATGCAGTAATAATGTGTGCAAAGATATTAAAAGACAAGTTTATCCAATAGCTCCATCACACTCAGTAATACCACTCATTGTCTCTGATCCCTCTGAACTCTGTTGATAATTTGACAGGAAAATTTGTGAAGGGTGCTAGCTAGATTTGTACACAAGAGTCTTCCCTGCAAACCACAGAAATTGTTTCCTAGCAAAGAAATTAAGGATTGTTGGGTTTGGTTTTTTGTATGCAGTGAGGTCACCATCAGAACTTTAAGAGTGTCATTGCACATCATTCTGAATCTTTACTTATGAAGAACATAATTTCTGATTTGATTCTTGAAAAATTTCCAATGTCACTTTATTGAAATAAGCCCAGAAACAGTACCCACATCTTTTTGTTGCGTGGAAATATATTTTTATACAATGTTTTCACCAATTCTTTGGGAAGTAGATTTACCATTTAATAACTTTACAAACAATTTTTTTACTATTCTGGTAACAATTCTGATATTAATTTAATCCAACTCTGAAAAATGTAACAATGAATAGGACAATAGGTCAATATTTTAACTTTCCCCCCCAGCTGAATGTTTTCTAAACAATGCATGGCTATATTATATTTAAGTGTAACAAAAGATTGTGAGTTCATTTCCACAACAGCCAATTGTCTCATTTTTTGGGCTTTTTAAAATTCAGAATAGTTATATATCTCTAGGAAACAGTAACTTCACAAAGAACCAGAAAGACTGGAACTATTCAAAAAACCCCCATCAATCATGAGCAACTGCTACCTATTGTAAATGTTAGCTCAAGCCCTGGAATGTGACATTAACTTGAAAGGGAACTTGAAGTTATTTGTAAAAATAACATCTTAACATCAGTACAGAGAAGGTTTTCTTAAATGTGTAAGGAGGGCTGAAAATGTCATGCTTTCTGACACCTCAAATAAATTTGCTTTTTTGCACTTAACAATTTAAGTAAAAAAATTGTATAATTATTTTACGTTTAGATTATGCATTTAAAAATTTCTAAGATTTCACAATGCGCCTTTTTTTCATATTTTACTAAGTTCCAGATAGGCAAAGGATGTAGCGTGCATTTTTATTTTGGGAGGGGTCGGGTGAATCTAAATACAAAACTTGGAGAGATGTGTAAAGTAACCTAGAATGTTATATAAACGAGTCACCAACTGGAGAGGAATGCAGTGTTTTTCTTCACACAGTGTCTCTGATATGCTACATGCAATTAGTGCATCTCCTCCTTGGACTTGAACAGGTGTATCTGGTTCATGGAAAATGAGAAGAATGACATTCTGTTTCTTTGTGTTTCAAGAGATTTACATTCTATCCAATTTGTGTACTAGAATTTTGCAAAATGCAAATCCTAGGATTAATATTTAGGGAGGAAAAAAAGGGTCATGCTTTAACTTTTTATGTTATGGCATAAGTGGAAATAAGTGTCCAGCAGGTACAGGACACGTGTCCCTGACGTTCAGCACAGATTCAGATGTATCACAGGGATTTATTACTCTCACTATTGTCACCCCCATAAGTATTACTGCGGCAGTAACTCCTGAGAATCTCCATCATGAAGAATCACATTCAGCAACAGTTTGCTGTCTCTCACACAAGTTATCCATTAGCCTGCTTTCCTGAGACTCATTCTATGATCTTATGCTGATTCTGATTGTCCCTGGTTTTATCTTTGCTTCCTTCCTCAAAGTAGGAGGATGTTCATCCCCACACCACAGACAGAACCACAAGGCTGCTGCCACCACACTGCTCCACTGCTCCTTCCACAGAAGCTCACAGTAGTAAAACAATCTAAAGGGAAGACCAATCTATGGATGAAAACTGATGTTCTCCCACACAGAGGCCACGAGTTGTAGTTGTAATGGTGACTTTATAGCAAGAAGAAACAGAAGCTTTTGGTTACAAGAGTCCAACTTGCTCATATCCAGAAAGATTCTGACTGCAACCTCTCCTGTATTTCAATTAATCACCAGTTCAAAGAACCATTTCTGACATGTAAAGAGAATTACAGTGATGGTAGCACCTAAATTTTCTGATTACAAGGGACTTGCAGGTACTAAGATTGCAATCAAAGTTTTAAAAAATATTTTGACAGTATATACAGTGCACACATTACTGTGGTGTGGGATAATGCTTTTATTGGTATCACTTTGGAAAGCATCCTGGCTCCTTTGCCTCCCTTCACGTTGATAAAAACATCATAACTCAGATTTCTTTTTCTTTACCACAGCTCGTGACTCTAGTTCCTCTACTGGGCTTGTTGCAAGTTCCATATTTAAATCAGCTTTACTGTTAAGAAGGAAATTACTTTATGGATGACATCCTGGTTCAATTTACATCAATAGCAATATTGCTTTCCCTTCATCGGAGGAAGAATTTCATAACACTAGCTCAAATTAATTTTAAAATTATTACTGTAGGAAATGCAGCTTCCAGAGGCAGAATTTGTCCTGTTTCCCAATGCTTTTAATAACATGCACAATTTTTAACACTTTTATATAAGTAAAGTGTATCCTTGTCAAGAAAAAAAAAAAAGGACAATGAAAGATAAAGATGAATAATTCCTATAGTGATATAAATAAAAGGTGGGGAAAAAAAATTAAATAATAAGTTAGGATGACCACAAATGCTATAACACACTAATTTACCTGATTTTTTTTATAATGCTATTCAAAAAGAATGTTATTTTGTAATGCTATTTCAGAAGAATGGTTTAATCAATGACATATTTCTATATGTCCTGTTTTCCCATATTTTAATATATTGGCTTCATTTTCAGTATGATTAGAACTGTTGAGTTTTCTCACTTTAGAAGTATCATAAAATCCATGTGATGTACTTGGATAGGTTTCCAAAGAACAAGAGTTTCTTAAACCTCCTTAATTTTCCTTTGGACTGAAAATGTACTTATGTATGTTATTACGCTGCTAACTGTTGACATCAGTCAAATCCATGCTTGAAAAATATGCCTATAATTTCAGTGATGAACTTGCTTCGAAATTGTTGCTAACATCTTAATAAATAAATCACTTAATATCAGAATTTTTAATTTTTTTTTCCAAAATTAAAACTGACATTCACATAAAGGTGTTTAAAGTCTTGAAATTTAATAATAATAATTACATTTCTTAACGTCTCTTTCAGTTCTTCCTCATGTTTGATTCTCATTTCTCTGCCATCTTTCTCTAATTTCTGACATCATGTTGGATGAAATTGAGTGAGTCAGTAAGAAAGAATGTGTTGCAGACTTCTGTTTATAACCCAACATCTGACTGATTCATAATATTAGAACATCTTGTCAGCTACGCAAGAGAACACAATGTGTTTGTTAGCTAGATTCTTCATTTAGAATGTTTCTGGTTTTGTACATAGAAATTACTATTTTTCCCAATACTGTATCATCAGGGAAAGGAAAGAGGAATGTTTCCTCTTCCTATTACAATTAGAGAAGGCTTTCTGCTGCCAACACATGTACATGTGTTTCCTTCTAAAGACAGAGTCCTTATGAAAGAATTGCAATAAATATATTTTGATTGGTTTAAACAACAGATGGCTGACATCTTCTACAGTTTCGTTTCTCCAGTGGTATTTTACCACCATCTGAAAAACTTGAATTGTAGCACTTCTTGTGTTTTTGTTGATTTTGCAATAGAAACCCATTTGGGAAGGAGTAATGACATCTCTGGGAAGGCTAAATGTTTTGCAGGAGTTTTCTGCACGTAAGGTCTGAGATAGTGAAAAAGAATAGGTAATCTGAAGGGTTTATCTTTAGTTATGTAACTTCTCTGGTGAAAGATTGGAGCAAACAACAACTAAGCCAGCAAGAAATTTCTAGAAACGGCAATGTGCCTCCTTCCTCCTTATTGAAAAATGTAAGAAACTGTTGCAAACGTCCAGTTCTTATTGCTACACCGAGACCTTTGACTCTGGAAATAATCGACATTGTAGAAGCTCCTTTTTTTTGTTCTCTAAGCAATTTGGGAATTGGAAGATGTAATAGAAAGTTGAATGCGGACACAAGAACTGGAAGGCTTCTAGATGAAACAGAGACATTCGGTCTGAACTCAGAAACTCCTTAGGCGTGGATCACCCAGTAAAAGCATTCAGATCAGTTAGTAGAGGTAAAAAATTTAAGCTTTCTTCTTGTAAACAAATGTTAGCATGACCTACCTTCCTGTGAAAGGAAGAGAGTCGTGCTGCACGCAGCTACTTTCACCTCCTGCCTGGGGTCAGGTAGGGCTGTCCTCAAAGGCAGCTCCTCAGCACGCAAAGCTCACCTGTCCCCTTGACACATGAACAGCAGAAACATGCTGGGACAGGTACCCTCTGCATGTCCTCCCTCCACTTACTTTCTCTGTCTTCTTCACCCCACCCAAAACACCCTTCATGTTTCTGTAGGCTTTAATCTGTCCTGGATTATTCAAATGGATCCTCAGGAGGTTTACACGCAGCAGACCACTGGCAAAAGCAGAATAAATTGCTCTAAAGCATGGTTAGGTAAATATGAAAATGTTTACTTTTGCAAAGCAGAAAAACTGCCCAGAGATATGTCAGTTTAGACAAAGATGAACTTTTTAAAATAAAAAAGTGTGTGAAAAGAGACAGAGAGAGGTACAATTCAAGGTACAGGTATAAAGGTACCCACATTCTCACCCAAAACGCTCAGTAAGGATAATTTTGATATTTGAAAACGTTCATGGGTTTTGTTTACCTTCCAACAAGCAATTTCAAAAGAAAGAAAGAAGGAAAAAAAAAAAAAGTCCTAGCACCTTAATATTTGACACAATATAGAATCGGGACTTCTCAATTTTGGGCAACTGAAAACAAAAAATAAGACTTTTTTTTGGAAGCTTTCAAAAAATCTTCTGGTAGTTTGCCTGTAGTATATTAAAATAGATCTTTTTAAGCTCAATTATTGAAGACTTTAAAGCTGCAGCTTGAGGGAAATTTTAATTAAGCTATTTTGCATACAATATACATTGCAGCAAAAAATATCCAGTATGACCGTCCTGTAAGTGAAAACTAACTGAAGATTGTACTAACTTGAAAAATCATGCAAAGAGGTAGGATGAAATATAATTGCATCTTAACAGTGTCATGAAGCTGCTTTCTTTTCTTTTCTGGTTTTTTGGTTTTTTGTTTTTCCACATTTCTTGAGCAACGTTCCTTATCAAAGTATATCATGTCATCTGAGCTAAAGAACAAGCTGGAAAAGAGCTACACATATATCATACTCTGTATAAATTGTCATCTTTGGGGGAAAAGTAAACAAGATCGAAGTACACTTCAGTATCCAACATATCCATATTGATTCAATGTAAAGATGTGCTAGGAACTGTGGTATGATACAAATTTATAACTCAGTCAGCAAAGGAAGAAGTATCTTGGAGTCCAAAATTTCCAGTGTTCATTTTTCCACTGTTCTGAGATGTATAGTGACATTTTTAAACGAAAATCATTTGGCTTTGAGAGCATTGGATAAAGGAAAGCAATACAGTGCACTAATCTCTGAGATATACAGCATTTTATAGAAGCTTTTGGGAAAATCAGTCAGTCATATTGACTGGGAAGGCAAAGAAAGGAACTTCCCAATAGGAGAAAAGGATAAAGGACTTTATACTGGCTCTTAAAGAACAGAGTAGATTCTAGGCTACCCTATACATTTTTTGCACTGTTTTTCCAGTGGTAAATTCAAGGTAGATCCAAATGTTTAGTTCACTCTCAACATTTGGATTTTGGTTTGTCCTATTCTGTGTAAAACTGGTTTGCCTCTCTTCTTGACAGAAATTAAGAGAATGAAATAGCAATGGTTTTAGAAGCCTCCGAGAGGTTCATCCTGTGTGAGACTTGGTGAAGTGGGAACTAGGAAAACTACGAGGAGATCACAAGAAAATTCTGTTTTCATATCAGATGAGTTGTACCCATGTGAATTGGCCATCACAGTGATGGAGAAATGAAACAGAATGGTTCACAGCTTCTCTCTTTCCATGGCATGTAGAACATATGCGACTTTGGGAGGTCCCACCTGGAACTCATAGGTGCCCAGTGAAGAGGAAGGAACATCTGCACAGGCAGGCTGGTTCCACCACTGCCACCACAGCCCAGGGTGCTGAGACTGCCTTTGCCACAGGGCTCACTGCTGGCTCACATTAAACTTGATGAAGGTCTGGACTCCCTGGACCTTTTCTGCAGATCTGTTTCTGAGCAGTTGTCTCCCACCTTGTGTTGCTCCATGCTATTGTTCCATTCTAGCTGTAAGATTTGCATTTTGCTTTGTTGAGCTTTCTGCATTATTTTCCACCCATGTCCCAAGTGTGTCAAGTGCCATCTTCCAGCCCTGCTCTCCAGCAAATCAACTGCTCCCCAAGAGAGATACGGAGTTAACAAGCCTTCAGGCATGGTAGGCCTGTGTATTCCACACCAGGGCCTGAGTTTGATGGTTACGTGCTTGTGCTGTGGGGAACACTGCAAGTAAACTTGTGTCTTTATTGGCTGTGAAACTTAAAAGTAATTCTGCCATTGCAAAGCAAACTGATTGAAACTTTACCCACACAGAGCATTTTTCAGTGCAACACCATCAGTTTTTCCTTCTCACCATGAGAAGGGCTCGTAAGTCCCATTAAAAGAGGATATGAGAAAAATCAGGAAGCAGTGTTACTCCAGGCCCATTCTGAAATTAGAATTTATTTTACATCTTGTAAAATGCTAAATTAAAGGTATCGGTGTGTTAGACATATAGTCTCATTAATACACAGAACAGGGTGGGGATTCAGCAAATGGATGAAAGGTTGGCTGCTGGCACCTCTTGCCCAATATCTTTCTACATGACTCTGTGAAAATGCATTTTGTCCTGCAAAATATATCCCTATGGGTGCAGCACTGGGGTGTACTTGGCTCCATAGCCAGAGACCCAAAATTTTATCCCTGGGATCAGAGAGTTGTAAACAATGGTTTGAATTCGCTGCACTGCTACCTGTGTATGAAACTGTGAGTGAGAGAATGGGCAGACACAAAGTAATTCGTTCCTTCATGTTTAATCTCAGAACTGACTATTTCTGTCTCTCATAAAAAGACACTGGATAGAAATTCGTTGTGCAAATGATCTCTACAGGTAGAATAAATGAGCCAAAAAGATACAGTCACTCTTTAGCCACTATCAAGACAGTATACCTATAAATGTTTGTTTTAAAGTATGGGAAGTAATGGAGAACTTTTTTAATTAAGTGGCTGAAGTTAATAAAAATCATATAGAAACTAATAAGAAACAATATGAAGCCTTGATGAATATAATGCAAAGAAATATTTTGATTTAGAGCTTCAAAAATGAAGTAAATCTAGTATACAGAAATTATTAAAAGATTAATAATGACATGAAGCTGCTATTATAATTACTTTACTAATCATTGGGGTATTATGCAAAGTTCTTTAACACGAACAACTTCATTTGCATGTGTGCTATTGCTAATTAAGTTGATGCTTTGTGCTAGCAGAATGGTCACACACTAGGAGTGTATATTTAGATTATCTGTAACAAGTAATTTATTCAAGTATAGTTTTCTACATTTGGTTATGGTGAAAGACTTGGTAACTTTGTTAAGCACTGAATGCTGTCATTGCCCTTTCCCAGCTACGACAAAGGAGGGCAACGCATTCTCCATAGTGACTGATGCAAAGAGGTGGCAAGAGCCATTTGTGTATTTAGGAGAAAATAACCCATAGCACTTTGTGAGAATGGCATTTAACAAACAAATATTGAAAACAATGACAGCTACAGGCTGTTGAAACTCATATCAGTAATATCCTTGTTTTCCCCTAGCAATTGAAAAGAAAAGAAGAAACACAGTTAGTTGGATTACACAAAAATTCCTTTTAAACCTTAGGTTCCAGGGAATGAATAACCAGGAGGGTGAAACTGGCTTGGTATATTCAAGGCCAGGTTGGCTGGGGCTCTGAGCAACCTGGTCTAGTTGCAGGTGTCCCTGCCCACAACAGGGGGGTTGGAACTAGATGGTCTTCAATGTCCCATTCCAACCCAAACTATTCTATGAATCTGATTCTACAAAGACACTCCTCCAGACGTAGTTTACCTCCAGAGAACTATGGGTTTCCCTTTCCCCATCCTCGACGTGGGGGAGCCCAGCTCTAGTTCCTTCTCCGTCTGAAGAACCATTTCCGACATCTTGTGGGACGGGGAAGGGGGACTCCAGAAACAGGGTTTTTCAGGCCCCGAGCCTGGAGGGGAGAGGTGCCCTCCCCTCCCCCCACCACCCACGTGGCTCCATGGCAGGCACAGAGACGGCACACCGGGCGTGGAGAGGAGGCAAGAGGGAGTTTATTGTTGGGAAGGGGTTTATAAGGCTTTTAGGAGGGTCAAAGGGGAACCAATCACGAGTTCAGGGTCACACAGAAAAAACCATCAGGTAAAGGGTCAACAGCCAATAGGAAGGGGTTAAACAAAGGACCAATGGGACGCCTCAGGACACCTTTCCCAGGACACTGCTGCATGGGAGATAACAGTTGCTGTGGGGGGTGTTGGGAAGAAGAAACACGTGTTTGCAAAGGGACCACAAAGAGCCATTTTAAAACATGTTTAAACAAGTTTCTCATCAGATTCACTGCCACAGAGAACTATTTGAAAACATTAAGAAGATATACAAAAATGCCATGCTGCCATTAAAGAGTTTTCAATCTACTTTCGAGTTGACAGAAAGCAAGTTAACATTAAATAAAATAAATGTGTCTATTGTTCCTTTGAATAACGAATTTATTGTTATTGCATTGAATATTTTAATAACTTTCATGTAGTAAAAACTGCAAAGAATGTTATAGCAAGCTCATTCATTTTAATTAGTCCTGTTATAAATTATACAAGTGACACTGCTCAGCTGCCTAGCAGTAAGTGAAATGTCCTTTCTGAATTCTCATGTAAATAACTGTGGGTGACAGGAATATCGTGACAAAGGAGTAATAATTACTGTTATTAACATTACAACTTAAAAACAATTGAGGACTGAGTTATATCTGTTAAAATAGAAAGCTCCTTTGAAGAGAAACCCCAAAATATTCTTTTCACATGCTCATGTCAAGCCAATTTATTATATGTTTAGTGAATGCACAGTACAAACTAGTATGAAAAACAAAGCAATAAGAAACAAAGAAAAATATATTTATCGTTCTGACAATTACATGGAATGAATTCTAACTTACTGTAATAAAGATTTTAATTAGTCTATGTTAGATTTAAGATGAGGATGAGAAGCAACAGCTTTTTATTTAAGTTTTGCTTTTCTGCTGACATATTTGATTTGGTAATTGTCTAAGCTTGTGAGTAGATATGGACCAAAATTTTATAACTATAAAATAGTTTTTTAATTCATTTTGCAGTGAAAAGCTTCTTAGATTTAAAAATGTATGTGCTTAAAAATGTAAAAAATATTTTAAGACATTTTAAATAGTGTTTAATTTGGTTCGGTTTGCAGTTTCTTCAAATCTCATTTGAAGAAATGAAACCAGAATTTATTAAAATGTTATCATTGTCATACAACTATCTTGTTTTATGGTTCATTTGATCCAGAAGATGTAGTTTTTAGTTGTCAGGAAACTGAAGGATTTTGTACATCCCTATTTATAACTTAACAATCCCAAACTTTTACTGATGCTTAGGTAATGACATGGGATTGCCTGCATCAGTATCACATCAGAGATATTTATTAAAAAGCAATCACATGTGTTGGTGATATATTGGTAAATGTTATGAAATACTAAATAATTATTTTCTTCATGCATTGTTCAGGAAGAAAATTACCAGTCATGATGTCAACCAGATTTACCTTTTTTTTTTTCCTTAATTGAAATGTAAGTTGTTAAATTTCTATTGATCACATAATTCACATGGTATTTTTTGATAGATCATGGCAGGAATGAACCCTTTGTGCTCAGAAGAGTAAAAAACAAACAAAAAAAATTAACAATGGTATCATGTTCTGTCTAGTGGCCCTTTCTGATTCTTTCTGTAGTATGTCCATATGACAGTCCATATGTTATTGCACTAATTTTTGTCTCCCTTCCCTCCCCTAAAAAGTCAAAATAGGATGAAACCACGGCTCTTTCCAGAGTGCACTAAGCCCATCTGCATTTAGGAGGTCCTAATTGCTTCTCACCATACCAGCAATACCGTCATGACTCACACATTATTTATACTCCAACATTTCTGCCCCTAAATTCTGCCTATTTGCCTCGTCACATCAAGCCACAAAAATACACTGAGATATTTCTCTTAGTGTGTATCAAGAATAGATTCAGCTGTGTTGTACATGGAGCACTGTGTACCACTAATGTGCTTCACTCATCTCTGAGCATATAATATACTGAACTAGTTTTGTTAGTACGTGTCCACTATCAGTTATGGGTCATAGAGCTATGCCCAGTCACCACATTAAACCTGATCTTAACTATTCCTGAACACTTAGGGTATTCTGTCTGAAATATTTTTAGAAAGACAGTAATTCAGTCATTTTCAAATTGCCCTGTGCTGATTTAGTTGTCCTTAAAATTGGACATAAAATCGCCATTGCTGATAAAAGTGTAGAGGAAGAAAATCTGTGCATAGCAGTTCCAAATGGAAGCACTTCAAGTAGAAAGATATGAATGCTGCTGGGGAGCACTTGCAGCAGACTGATCTGATTATAGATTGATCTCTTTTGTGCAAGCCAAGCCTTCTGTCAGCAATAGCTTGTCTCTTTTTCAGCTGATTTCAAAAGCATCACACAGAAAATTAGTAAAATGAAAAGTAGTGCTTCTCCTTTCTGAGTTCCACACCATGCATGGTACAGAATTCTGTATGGTCTGGAAAAAGATTGCAAGGCAATGAACTTGCAGGCAAAGTGTAAGAGTCCACAATGACATCTGGCTGGGGAGTAGTTTAGAATTTACAGTGTCTGTAGAGACAAAACATCGTTGCCTAGGGGTCCCTGGGGAAGTGAATGATGACCAAGTAAAAATAAATGCAGGAAAGACAGTCCAATATTTGCTTTAGAGGACAGAGTGGCAATGACAATGTACTGGCGGATCATTAAGCTCCCAATCCAAATATCAGTGCCAGACCTTTATTAGCTGTATCTTGATTTTTGGCACATAAAAGCCAAGTCTGATGGAAGACTTTGTCTGAAAATTATTTATCTTAGCTCTTCCTTCAGATTCCTTCATTTTGGTAGAATTCAAAGCCTTTGGGAGTGGCCATGAATAACAAGTAAATAAAGATTTTATTTGCCTTTTTCTCTCTTTGCTAACAAATGGTACAAACAGTAACACCAAGACATATATTGCAGCAGTATACTATCAAACTTCGTTGTGGATTCAAACGAAATGGAAAAGAAAATCAGAATAAATTCTATTTGTAAACTTTCTGTAAAAAACAGATGAGATGACATCCTAAGATGTATAATTTCCATGTTATTTCTTTTCTCCAGAAATGGAAAAGGATCGTTAGGACTATATATAACCCAGGAAGCAAGGGACTGTTTGACACCTCTGCAAATAGAGCATAATAAATCAGTGAACAAAACCCATGAAGATTCCACTGTTCAAAACATTGTTTTTAAATCCCTATGACAGATGTAACTGGGTGGTCTAGCTTAAAAAAAAAAATCCCAAAAACATGAAAAAGGCTCTTCCCAGCAGCAGAGTCCTCTCATTATTTCAAATCTCAGGTTTAAGGCTTGAAGAAGCAGCAGTAGGGTTATTATCCTCTGTGAGATTCAGTCTCCTGTGACAATTTTTTGACACACTCTAACAGGATAACAAGGTATGCAAGGCTGACACAGGAGGATGATAATGCACTCGAGATTGCCTTTTGAGTAATTATGTGATCCCAATTAAATTAGTTTAGAATGTCTTAAAAGGCAGGTCAAAATTCAGTATTCATTGTCCATCTTTCTCCAGGAGTTTAAGGCCTGCTCAGTACACTGCTTAATTGCCATGAAAGTAATGATTAGAGCCTCCTTGCCAGGATTCATTACTGAGCTTCCTTTGCAGCACTCACAGCTAAGGTTGCTCCCCAGTTTTTCTTGCATTCGAATGTATGAGTTTCTGGTAATAAATGTCATTTAGGATATATATAAAGGTGCTGTCACTCCAGAGACAACTTCAATCCTAATTAAGCATTTGCAGTGTTTCTAGAATAAAAAATGTTACTTATGCTTTTTCTTTTAATAACATATGGATCTGGACTCTATGCAGTCAAATACACCTCCTGATCATAATCAGAATGTGGATGCACTTTGGGAAAAGATATCCTTTGGTTAAAAATGAACTGCTATACCAATTTTGTCTCAGAAGACTTTTTACACTAGTATTCCAGAAGTACTTTTTCAAAGAAGCACATTTCATCATGCAGGCATTTTTGATTATTTTTCTGCATGAAGTACATGGATTATTTGTCCTAAAGGACTGCAACTGACAGTAAAGAGACTGTTTCATTTACTTTAAAGAAAAGGATTAGCATTCAAAGTGTCATGGGATCTTGGCTGCTCTCTCTTTATATCAAGACAGCAAATAAATAGTGTTTAGATATATGCATAACTGCTATGCAATTATTTTGATCAGTGAAAAATAACTAACTCAGGACTACAAGAAATGTAGGGCAGAAATGGTCAGTTAATTTGTGTTTTTTTGTAATTAACTGTACTCTCCTATGGTTCTCTCTTCTTGCTTCTACAACCCCAAAATATCTTTGTAGTTAGCATCAGTTATCGAGTTCACCATTCAAGTAGAAGAAATTGGTCCATCTAACAGCAGTGAATTTTCAGCTCAGATGTTAGAAAATGAGATGGCACCCAGCTATTCAATAACAGATTTGATGCAACTCCCACTAGGCATGCAGTGTCAAATTGGTCAAGGCCCACAATTATTACTTTGCTTAAATGAGGTCTTTCTATAATTTGAATTAAAAATATCAAAGCTTCATGAGTCTGCCTGCATACATGAGGATGAACAATGCCTATCTCTTAGAAAACCTTGAAACTGTACCCAAGCTAATGAGAGAGAAATGTGAAAAGATCACTGAGAAAAAAGCTACGTATATTTAGTAAAGTATGAACACTTATTAAAATTTGCATTAAATAACAAATTCATGAGCTGTGATATTGATTCTTTCTCAAATGCAATTGCTGCACAATTATTTGTTCAGTGAAGGAAGTTACTGATAAACAATACCTGTCTCATGGGCCGTGATGGTTAATGCCACCTTCTGGAAGGAAGGGTGCTAATCCATGTTTTGAATAACACTGTAAAACTGACTCATTTTTAAAAATACTAACTTCTCATAAAATTGATTTCATCAGTTTCAGTACATATGTATATATAATCTTACATTACAAACATGATATGGCAGTGTGATGTACTGTTCAAGCAACAACTATTTACAATGGTTCATACTTCTTAAAAACCCTTCATAATCCTAAATATCCCATTAGACCAAACAAAATAATCACAACTGTGTTTGACCAAAAGCTTTTCTGAATATATGTACTTGGGCTGCACAAGTGGAAACATGTCAAACTCAGAGGCAGTGAGGGGAAAGGGCTCCAGAGATTCAATGGTTTGCTACAATCCTTGATAATTAATTGCTTCATTAATAAATTAATAACTCATTTGTGAATTGAAATCCAGAGGTGAAGCCAAGAGCGTCTTCTAACTTCAAAGTAGTTAACAGTTGGAAAGCCAAGTTTGGTAAGCTTGTTTCCTTAAATAATTTTCAATTCTTTTAAAAATAAATAAAATCCATCTTTTTAGGAGTGCATCCGGTGTGTGCAGCTGCAATTTTGTGATGGCAAGAGCACAGTGTAACATTTGGGTTGATATAAGATTGGCCTTTCCCCAAGAGAAAATTATAGATTTTTCTACCAATCACAGAGTAACACAGAGTTTGCCAGACTTAAAGTGCTTAGCAATATTTTTGGCAAAGGCTGATGTATAATCATCTGTCAATTACACTACTGCCCTGTGTAGGAAGAAGAATTCTTTTTGACAACATTAAAATTTGATCTCCCTTAATCAAGGCCTTGATATCTTTGTTCTAAAGGAATATTTTTTTTCCATGCTGCATAAAACAGAGATTTCAAGTTTTTCAGATTATTCTCACCATGCACTACCTGAAGTAGAAACAAGAAGTGAGGGGAATACTTTGCAATTCAAGTTGCAATAGAGAAAACTACTAGAAGCTTAATTTGAACTTTCTTTCAACAAAAAAATGCATCGGTTTTATTCCTAGCCTGGCTCAAAGAAGGAAAGCCAAGATCATCCCAAGCTTATGGGAAAAACGCTGTTGTTCATAGCATTTCACTGGCAACACAACGTTGTCTATTGCAATAGTAAAACACATTTTTGCTAGAAACAGAGCTTTGGTCCTCTTAGAATGAAATGTTTCTATAATATAATTTATGTCCTGAGGTAATCCTGTAAAGCTTTGTGTTTTTCTGATTTTCTGTTCACATATGTAAGCATCCCTCTGTACTCATGTCTAATAAACTACAGTTGTTTCTTCTTTACAGTTGAGCTTGTCATCACTGTTGTGATGATGATGAGCTTGTAGTTGAAGAACTTGTGATTCAGTTATGAGGGTTCCTTTTTAAACTTCTGGTCCAACTTTCTGCATTGAAAAATATTAATGTGTCCTCAATATAATGTCATTAAGGAATTCTGAACTCTCCTGAGCCTCCCTTTTTTTTCAAAATTTAGATTTTCCTCTTATAATCTAACATACCAGTCCTTGGAGTTTTAAATTTGCTTTCTTTGTGCTTCTTGCCTCTGTTGTGATGTCCTTTCTACTTTTTTTCCTTGAGAATCATGGGGCCTCATGAGTCAGAGTCAACTAATTCATTTCAGTGATCAGAGTCAAACTGAAAAGGTCTTTTTCCCCCTATTTTGCAAAAAAACACACAAAACAACTTCAGTCACTGTCAGACACTTTGTGCTTTGCTGCATCCTTCATCTGGCAGCTGCCTGAGTATGTCAAGTTCCCTCTTACTACCAAATCATGTATTTCTTTAATCACTGGGAAATATCATCTTCATCTGCAAGATTCCTCCCTCCATTTTATGATTCTCCATTTTACCATAAACACACATATTTCTTCTGTTGTACTAAAAAAATGAGAATTCAAGGTAACTTCTAGTGTTTGTTTTTGGGTTTCTTTTGGCACACGCATGCACATGCACAACCAGTAATTAACCAGAACATAAAAAGATTTTAAGTAAATTTAAAATGGAAACCTCATGTTTTGTATTAGAAATGGAAAGAAAAACAGAAGTATATTTTGGGGAGAAAATTTCTTGCTCACTGAAATAGTTTGTTTAATAGTCTGTTTCATTTTAATATCTCAAAGACTAGTCTTTACATAAATACTACTTTAAATCTAGAATTTTATTTTCTTGAACACTATTCCATATAGTGCAGAATTCCACAGACTATTTACATGCTATATAAAGTAGAACCTCTCATTTTGAATCTTTGCATTTTAATTTTGAATGGCCTTTTCTGCTTCTGGTATTGAAAAGGGCTAATAGATTTTAGTCTTTCAACAGTAAATAGGATTAGTCTACATAATCTCTTAAAATAAAAGCTTCTGCTGTTCCTGCCTCCAGATATAACTTTGTAGCATTTTCCTGAACTTTTGAATTCTATTTATTTGTGATATTAGTTAAAATAGACTTGTAAGTCTAAATCGCATTGCAAATCACTGAGACCAGGTATTATTGAAACTGTTGCCTCAGATGTTCCTCTCCTTGCAAGATGAATATAATCTAGCACCTTTTGCCATAGACTATAAACTTAATTGCACCAACAGCATGCTAATTTAAACTGTCCTCTTACTATTAGCCAATCTCTTTTGATAAGAAAGAAAATTTAAGATATTTAGAAAAACATATCTCCCTTACTAACTGTGAAGAAGGATCTGTCCCTGCCTTTTCCCTAAGCTTTCTTTCTGCCCTTCTGGAAGACAGGGCCTGTGAACTCTCAGCTGTGTGCTCAGGTCTTGCTGTGCTGTGCCATACAGGGCTGCTTATCGCTGAGGATCTGCAAGACACACTTGCATATCCAAACCCTCACATGTATATGTTCTTTCTATGGTGTTTGTGGTTGTACTCACTGAACTTAAATGGTCTTTTCCCACCTCAACGATTTTATCTTTGCACAAAGGATGCACCAGTGAGGCTGGTGACAGCTTAAGGAAGCAGCTGGTGGAGCTGGAGTTGTTTAGCCTGGAGAAGAGGAGGCTGGGGGAAGCCCTTATTGCTCACTACAACTACCTGAAAGGAGGTCATAGGCAGGTAGGGCATTGGTCTCTTCTCCAAGGAATCAAGCGATAGTAGGAGTGGAAATGGCCTCAATATGCACCAGGGGACGTTTAGACTACATATTTGGATAAGTTTCCTTGCTGAAAAGGTGGTCAAGCATTGCAACGGGTTGCCCAGGGAAGTAGTGGAGTTACCATCCCAGGAAGTGTTCAAAAAGCATGTAGACGTGGCACTTAGGGACATGGTTTAGTGGTGGACTTGGCAGTGCTGGGTTAATGATGGGACTTTATGATTTTAGAGGTCTTTTCCAACCTAAATGAGTTTTACTGCATTGTGTCCTACTTCTACATAGGCCACTATGCTTTTGAAAGACCTTTTTTATCTCCAGAAAGTTATTTGATTCTTACTCTTCACAACTTACTGTAATTTATATTAGTTGTGTGTAGCTGCATTAGTGTCTCCTTTTATTTTTTTTTTCCTCCATAAATACGTTAAGCTTGCAGATTCAAGTCCCTGATGTGCAAGTTAATGAAGTTTAGGAGAATATACTGGGGAACTAAAATACGTTTGCTCTCATGTAAGCATTTGTTACAGTCTGTCTTGGAATGAGAGTAAAGGACTAAAGATCTTTGGGTTGGTCTGCTTCACTGCTGACATCCTTTACCTTTGTGAAGCTTTCTTCAAATGCGCATGTTAGCTACCTCCCAAGAATAAGTTACCTGTATAACAGACAACAAACACACAACATTTGACTACCAATAAAAGAAAAAGAAATAATGCATTAAGCAGTCCATCCCTTCACACAGCTGAGCAGAAACACAAATTGCACTGAAAACTTGATTTCCCCTTACAAGTGAACTCCCCAAGACTCTCCAGGACAGCTTCCTGGATGAATGTCTGTGTATATTTTCCCTATGCACTTAGATGAAATATAATAAAAATATTATGTGGATTTAAGTAATGCACAGAAGCAATTTATTGTTTAATATTATGTCATCACTAATTTTATCCTTCAATTAATTTACTGCCATATTTTCTCATGTTACATGAGAAAAATATTTGTACAATCATCTTTCTAAAAGTCATTTCATTTTCCTATCTGAAATGGACCATCTGCATGAACACACTGAGAAAATGAAAGGAAAATTTCACATTTTAATTTTATAAATCAGAATTATTCATATGATTAAGCTTTGTTGAGTTTAAATAACAAGCTGATTTAACATACCCCTAATCAACTTCCATAAGCATTATCTTAGGAAAGTAACTGAGATACAGACTGTCTGACTACATGTGGAATTAAGCACAGGAAGCCCTGCCAAAGCCTGGTAGCAAGGGAAAGGAAAGGGTTCTTCATTTTTTCTCATTGCACAGGATTTTATTTTTCAAGGTGGGTGGTTGCCAGGAAACAGTAAATACAACTGAAGAAATGGATTGATTTGACGTGAATCCCATAAGTGAGGCGAGGGAGCAGAACACTGTGCAATGACTAAGCTGAGGATCAGTTCAAGAAATCCACATTTGTTCAGGTGATTACTGAGAAAGCTACACACAGCATTTTATTTTTGCATCCTTTCCTACCCTGTGTCCGCCTCCTGCAGGAAAGGAAGATGTAGCAGCATAAGCTCTGAAGGCAGCTTTGCTGGGATGATGCCCGGCACCCAAGAAGCACCTCTATTACTTTCACATGCTGGTAGGGACCCTGGGGGTCCCCTGACCGTGTCAGTCAGGTACCAGGGTGTTCCCCACAGCCCCAGCTCCATTCCCACCTCTCTGACTCCTCTCCTTCCCACCCTGTTCTTACCTTCTCCCTCATCCCTTACTCCTTCCCCAATGCTTACAGCCATGGAATTAATGTTAATTTGCTTCCAGCTCTGCTTACACAACATTCAGTGAAACATTCATTTCCCATGCATGTATTTCATCCAGACTGAAATTTGCTGGATGCAAAGCACATATCCTTCTTGGTATTTGTTTGGGGTTTTTTGCTTTGTTTTCGTCTGGTACAATCAGGCGCTATTTGTGTTTTTTCCACCCATCATCACTGCAATAAATGTAAATAATAACAGTATGTGCAAATTATCCGTGATTAACTGTTTCTGGGGTGAGATTATCAGTTCTCTGGGACACACCCCTTCCATAAGAAGTCTGTAGTCTTACAGTCATATTAAGTCATTGAAATGATTCAGAAATGTAAAGCAGGAAGATTTCAGCAAGGGAAGCTGAAATCTGCAACTCCCTAATAACTGCTCTGACACTTTTATGTAAAGATATTTTTCAAAATAAATTTTAATTGACAAATTTTGTTATGAAACTTGATTATATCCTACCGTGGTAATTATTAATAATTTGGAAGTATACTAGAGAAAAGAATTAGTGCAATTACTTTCACTGTAAAAACAGGTATCTGTGGGCATATAATTTAAGACCAATTTAAAAATATTGCAATTTTTTATCTCTTAATTTTTGAAGATGATAATTGATGAGAAATTCTTGTGTCATGGCTCATATTTCTGATTTATTTTTGTGGTAAAGTTGCAGACACATAATATTCTGCGAAAGATGTTCTGAGTTGGATAAAAAGATATGTCTGTCTAAGCATCTAAAGTTATAAAAACTCTGTTGCTCCCAGAGCTATCTTATTTTATTCAAAGATTCTCAAACATTTAGTTAGAAACTTTGAATTAAGTTGGGGTAATATCATTTATCTATTAAAAACATACCTGTTATTTATACAGATTTGAGGACAGTAGGCTATTCTTGACCTTGTATTATTTAATCTCAGTAATATCAGGTTAAAGGATGAGTAAAAGAGAAAATTCTCCAGTTAAAAAGAAAAGCCATATTAAACCTATAAGAAATCAAGTTTATCAGAGAACTTGGAAATTCAGAAGTGTAAATATATGTTGCACTGTGTAAACAACTACACCAGTTCTAACATTAATGCATGCCCTGTTTTGCTGCACACGTTTTGCAGAGAAAGAAAGATGAAAGCACTTGCACAACCCAGGCTCATGATGAAAGGGGGGAAAAGCATAACTTCTCATGGACTCTGGATAAGAACTGTCTGGATGTCTTTGGTGGCTTATGGAGCTGGAAAAGACACCATTTCCTGGAAGTGGTACCCGCCTTGCTGCCGCAGGAGTGTGTGCCATGGAAACCGGGCATATGCTTACCCTCAGCACAGTGGACGTCCACCAAAATAAGGAGATGTCATAGATGTACAACTTACCCCAAGTGACTTTCCTTATGTCAGGGCATATACTGTCAGGAGCACAGTGACCAGAACTCAAAATTTCCTGAATTACAATGCTGTATTACTTCTCTCAAATCCCATTGCATTAAGCTTAAGCTCTGCCAGGGGAAATTTAAGTTGGATATCAGGAGAAAATTCTTTACAGAGAGAGTAATCAGGTATTGGAATGGGCTGCCCAGAGAGGTGGTGGATTCACCATCCCTGGAGATTTTTAAACGCAGATTGGACGTGGCACTGAGTGCCATGATCTAGTAAGTGGACTGGATTTGGACCAAGGGTTGGACTCGATGATCTCGGAGGTCTTTTCCAACCCAATCGATTCTATGATTCTATGATTCTATGATTCTAAGTGTTTACAATCTTTACAGTAAGATTTGCCATAGGGAAATACTATCAAGGTAGGTCACACTTCAAGTCTACCAATTTTGACAGTATCCTTTCAGCACATTTCTTCTTCAAAGGATCAGTGTGAGCAACTGCCACTTCTTATCGTGTAAGAACACTTGCTGATCTTACTACTGCCAACTTCTTCACTGAATTACTTACTGAAAACGTTGTGACAAGCTAGAGCTGTCAGGAAATCATGTCCTCTACAAATATCTGGCTTCAGCAAAGTACTAGTTCATAGTAACATATTATATTTTAATATATAAATATATATGTTCCAATACATACATGATAAACAAAACTATTATTTATACAATACAAAAAGCCAAAAATTTGGAAAATTTGTTATTTTCATGATATGTATGCACAGTTGCAGAAAATAAATATTCATAGGGTTTTACTGTTATTTTTGTTGTGTTTGCTGCTTTTACTTTCATATTGTTATGAAATATTACTTTGAACTAAATAAAATTCCACATCAAATTGCCTCTTAAGTGCATGCACATGTGTGCATATACACAAATGATGAAGACAAGAACCCAAAAATAATGCTTGCTCTGTCTCTGTACCTTCAATGTTCTCCTCAGTTTATAATTGTGCTCATCGTGCTATTCAGAATACCACTCATATTTTATTTCATTTTTGATTTTATTTTTAGCCTTTAAACATGAATCTTTAAACTTTCAAAAATAGGTCAATTATTGTTCCTGATCTGTTAATAGGAAAAATGAGGCAAAGGAAGATGAACTAATCTATTGATGATCATACATTGTCAAGCATAGTATTTGTCATGCCAGAGGTACACTTTCACTTTTCTACACATGGCAAGGTGTTCCTCTTCTCTCTAGCTCTGTCCTCAAGGAGTTCAGCATTTTTCTATTCTGTCCTGTAGAGTAATTTCTTTAAAATCTTTAGGATAGTAATCATGAAGAAAATTACCATCTCAACAGATTCCATGGGAGTTTTACTGATGACTCTCATGTTTCAAGATTATATTTTTTCCCATTTTTAATGTCCTGATTCCTTCTAAAAACAATATTTAATATCTATTTAGAATGGAAAGGGTGCTTCTTTCCAGAGAAGATAGTTCATCCACATTTGTATGTGTTTCCCGGTTTAGTCAGTTAGACATCAGACAGCTAGAATGGCATTCATTCCCTGCTTCCTGATATTTATCTTTTCTTGGTGCTTTATGAGAACAAGGCTGTGCATTCTTTCATTCATTTTCCTATCCCTGAAATATAGGAAATGAAGTGTCACAGCTGTGCAAAATAATTTCATCAGTCTGCTCGTGGTGTAAAAAAGCATGTATAGATTTGACTTCGATAATCTGAACGTGTGGGTGTGCTGAAATGAAGCAGATGTGGGATGGTAGAAAAGCAAGAAATGTGTTGGAGGGAATGTGAAGGGAGTGAAGCCGAAGGCACAGGGACTCCTATTTACTCTGGAACTTTCTTCTAGCTGCTAATCCTAGACATACCAATAGCATTCTTTGTTCAAAACAGAGATCTATTACCTGTTGCCTTGTCAGATCCACTTAGATCCCAAACAAACTATTCCTATAGTTATTCCCATTTGTAATTAAGATCACAGCTATATCTATATAAGCAGCCAGCTGCCATAGAATACTGGATGATGGTAGCTTCATTTATTAGTGGTGTAAACTAAGATTTAACTTGGAAAACAAAAACAGTATTTGCAATAGTGTTATTAAAAATATATATATTATTTCAAAATACACATTGAGAAAAAAACACTTCTGCTTGAGAAGAAACTAAACACAGCTGCATGCCAACTTCATAAAGGAATTGGGGTTTTTTTTCAGCTCCCTTTTACAAATTCCTGAATTTCTTTGTACTTTGGAAAATGTTTGTTAAATAAGAAGTGTCTCCAAGTCAGGACTGACAAGCCCTGTTGCAGTTAAGTGTGCTTAATTATCTAATGTAAAGAATAGGAAGCTCAGTCTGTGTACATTTCATGTTCATGCACTCTTTTCTGTGGTTAAACTATGACACCTGCACTTATTTCAAAGATTTTTTTACAGAAAAGCCAGTTTGTGTCATCCTCCACTGAAATACGGCACAAACATCAAATGTTTCTGACAGCACATGCTGACCTTGGTACTTTTACTTTTTATAACGTAGTATATAGTAAGTGGCTGTAGCATGGATCCAAAGCAATTTAAACTGAAGCCTAATTTTAATTAACCAAGGGAAAACAAAAGCAAAAACAACAAAAAAAAATCCCTCTCAACAATTTTTTTTTTTGATGGAATGATCAATTTCTGTCTCAGTTATTTTGAATATGAAGTTAATTCAATTCTTTTAAATACTTATGGAAAATTACAAAGAAAAAAATTTTGCAAAATTGCAGAATAAATTAAGACACCTCTGGACTAAATATAACTATGCAGATAATATATTTGCATGTATTTCAAAACATCTGCAAAAGCAGGAGTAAATGTGTAATTTTAGCTTTCCAGAAACATACATAATAATGGAACATTAGCCCATTTACAAGCAACTTTCCTCTATATTATAGACTTAAATTGCTTATGAGGCTGTAGTTTAGTGTGCAGTGAAAGCAGAGAAAGTATAAACCAGGAAGACTACTAGAAAAAATATATTTTTCTTCTGAACTCCGCTAAGAATTTATTTTGGACATTGCAGGCTGCCCTTCTGCAGTGCCATAGTACCAGCTTGATGTCATGTAAGTCCAACTCATGGCCTCACTGGCATAAATGTTTGAGTCTCATCACTAATACTGACATTGGAAAAACTCAAATAAAAAATATTCTGATATAAAACTGGAAAGTTCTATTGGTTTAATTGTTTTCAGTATGGTGTAGAATAAGAAATACACCAGCAATTTGTAATTATTTTTATTTGATATCAGTTGAATTTAAAGGATTGGCTTGTGCAGTGTGTTGATCTCAGCCAGGAGCTAATCATCACTTGTATAACTGTTCTCTCACTCCTCCCCTATGGTAGTATGGGGGAGAGAATAGGAAGACAAAAATCAAAAAAAAGTTGTGAGTCAAGGCAGACAGTTTAACAAGTGAAGAAAAGAGGAAAATCTATAAGCAGTGTAAACTGAAAAAGCAAAAAGCAGCCATCAGCAATCCCTGGAATTGAATGTACAGTAAGAGAGTGAACAAGAGATCAGGTGAAGGAGCAGATAAGTCAACATCGTGACCAGAAACAGAAGTAAAAGCCCTCCAAGTCACAGCTAAACTCATATAACAGCAGTAAATTCAGTCTAGCACACATTGGTCAGATCTGTCATTATCTTGAATCCCTTTAGCCAGGAGCCAAATAGAACTGTGGTAGATTGACACTATCAGCAGCCAAGCACCTACACAACTGCTCACTCACGCCCTGCTCCAGGAGGACAGGGAAGATAACAGGAAGGAAAGACACTAAGAAAAGTTGTGGGTCCAGTCAAGAGAATTCAACAAGTAAAAGATAGAGAAAAAAGATAAGACATGCAAAGCAGATCCCTCATCACCTCCTATAATCAGACTGATGACTGACAAATTCTGATCAAAGGCCACCTTGGAAGCCAAAATGAAAATCCCCGTCTTTTCCTCTACCTCAGTTTTTGCTGTTGAGCATAATGTTAATATGGCTTTGAATATCCCTTTGACCAGCCTGGATCAGCTGTTCAGACTGTGTCCCTTCACAATTTCTTACCCATGCCCAGCCTGCCTATTCGCTTGGGGGAAAGAAGAAAAAATAAGCAAAAAGAAAATATCAGTGCTGTTCAGTGAAAGCCAAAACATTAGTTACCAACACTGTTTTAGGCACAAATCCAAAACATAACACCATATGGGTTGTTATGAAGAAAGTTAACTCCATCCCAGCCAGAGCAAGTACAACTTGCTACAGAAGACACTTAATCACTTATTTTGCAAAATTAGCAAAAAAAATTAGCAATTAGCAAAAGCAACTGTTACTTATGTCCTTTAATGTAACAGAATTTGTAAGAAAAGAGAGCAAAGCTGAGACCTGTCTAGGTCTCAGGAGTTTCTTGGACAAGCACTGAAAGCTCTACCATTCCCAAAGGAGGAAGTCATTTGAAGGAAGTTCTTCCCCACGTGGGAGATGTTTGGATGACTATACCACTAGCTGAGCAGACCTCATTCACATCCTGCTACATAAATATCTGACTTGACACAGAAGCTGGATTCCAGACTTCCTTTAGTTTGAGAGAATTACATTAGTCTGTTTAGATGGGAAATGCAGTGCTAACATAACCTGACTTTTAAATGTTATCTTAAAGCTAGCCTGTCAAGGACCCCTCAGTAGTCACTGAAGGCTACAATACATTTCCTTAGGGAATTCAGCCAACTACTTTACAGAGGTGTCAGGATGAGATGAATCACCCACTTTAGGTATTTACTGCTCTCCAGGTATTGATGCACTTGTGTAAGTGCCAAAATTCAGCTTCAGAAAGAAAAACTGAACATCACTGACTGAAGAACTATCTCTAAACAAGGCTCTAAACTATAACATTTAGCAAATCTACCCAATGTAGTCACAGTTCATAGAATCATAGAATAATAGAATCATAGAGGTTAGAAGAGACCTTCAAGATCATCCAGTCCAGCTGTCAACCTAGCACTGCCTCTGCAATCCCTAATCCACTAAAACACATCACCCAGTGCCAGATTCAGATCCCCTTGAACACTTCCAGGGATGGTGACTCCGGGGCAACTTATTCCAGTGCCTGACCACTCTAACAGTGAAAAGTTTTTTCTAATATCTAATCTGAATCTTACCTTAAAGCCATTTCCTCTTGTCCTCTCACTGTAGGCATGTCAGAAGAGGTCTACCCCAACTTCACTACAACCTCCTTTCAGGCAGTTGCAGAGAGTGATGAGGTCCATAACTGATTATAAGTTCGCAACTGACTGGGGTTTATTTGCTGTTACTAACTGACCTGAATGTTTCTTCTCTGAAGAGGAAATAAAACCCAAACGGAAACAACAGAACCAAACCAAAACCATGATCAAGAAAGCTATGTAAATGCAAAACCAGAAGACAGTTGGACTTTTTCAATTGTAAAATAAATTTTGGGCACCATTTTCTGTCCCTCGAAAGTGGTTTTCCAACACTAGCAAAATGTAGATCAATCTGTTTAAAGTGAATTTACTTCAAACAAGCTGAATTGAGAAATTGTACAAAATTAATTGTTATAAAAACCAGGGGGAAAAGAATTATTCTAGGTTTATTACACAAGACATTACTTTTCTAAATATTGAGATAACATTTCTAAAAATTAATTAACTCCTTTTTACTTAGGTGGAATAAATAAACAGATGATAAATAAGTATTTTGATGGTTCTGGTCAGATTCCTTCACTCTATACTCTCCAGTGCATTTATTGCCACCAATTAGTATGCTGCAAGATTTTCAGAATAGTAATTAGCTTATACGGAATTAAAACAAGTCTGGTAAATAAAATCACTGGGTATGACAATCATATATGCTATAGTCATTAGTAATTAAAAGTAAGCAGGCAAATAAAATTATGGCCTTTTCATCCTCTTAAGTAACACATACTCACATGAGCTTGGTGAAGAGTTCCATTCAAGCCCATACCTGAGACATACAGTTCTTTCCTCAGGCTTAGGAGAGGTTTTGTTTTCTCTGCATTAAGCCTTTGTTCTGTTTGAAACCATATTAAAGACCATATTGTTGTATCATATTGTTGTAAAAATAATTTTAATCATTCTAAAGGGTCTACCATATGGATGGTATTGAAAGAGGATGATGAACAACTATTAGAAGTTTATAAATATTACTTAAGTAACCACTCCTTAACTGTGGACAACTTTAACCTGGCTCCAGTCTCCTTTCATACTTTGAGATAATATGGAAATGCTCACAGGAATATGAACTGAGAGGGTTCTGGCTGTCACACCAAAGCCATCAGCCCTGCTCTAATTTTTAGTCTTTATTTTGCTAATCTGAACTGGGTGTACCAATAGAAATGACAGGTTTCTACCAGTTCTGCTTTTTTATATCAATAATATTAAAATACTTCTTGATAATTAGCCTGGATTGTTTGTCTGGTAATTTCTTGGTTTTGAAGAAAATGAGAAATTAGTCTCTGCAATTATAGCTAATAAAACAGCATTAAAGAGGGGATAACAACATTTTTAGAAATTAAAGCTGAATTTTTTTCAGACAACAGTGACACCACAGAGACGCTTTACTGCTTGCAAAACATAAAAATAAATCATAGCATAGAACTAAGAGATGTTTTTCTTGAGAGATCATTCATAATATTATGTTTTTAACTAGCAATTCAACAGTTTTATTTTTATTTTCATTTTGGGCTTTTTTTTTTTTTTTGTGGGGAGGGGGAGGAATATTCAGTAAAAGGTGTAAATGAAGAAATTAACAAGTTACGGTGCATGTTATATGTACTGCTGAAAATACTTAACTGGAAAATAGCCTGCACTCACTAAAGTACGACACAATAAGGAAAGTAGAAAAAGTACAATCTATACTGTTTCTGTAATATTTTACACATTTGTTCCAGAAGTGTTACACAGTCTGTGAGAACCTGCAAAGTTACAGACAAAGTGTAAATGGTCTAGTAAATTCCAAACCTTTCATTTCACACACTATCAACTGTCAGATGCCTGGGTTGAAATAAAAGATCTACAAGGCAGAAATTCCACTGCAGAGGTTTTTAATTTTTATTATTATTACTTATCTCTCTCTTTTTTTTTTTTTGCTTTGGGTAACATGTGAAAACTCAAAGCCTTTTCCATGATGCGGCTTTTATGAAAACAATTTTCCATAGAGGGGTTAGTATTATATCTGAAATGAATGTTTCTCTTCTATGTGAATATGCAAATGATGTTTTTATAACATGTAGAAGATTACAAAAAGGATGTGACTGAGAAAATACACAAAGCTCTTCAGACTCTCAGAGAAGTTGTTCAGCAGCTCCTAAAATGAAAATCAATCCTCTCCATCCTGAAATTTATGGCCCACTGCCTCTTCTGCCTTTGAAGATACCATCCTCAGGGCTCAACACATTCCCATGCAATGTCAGCACTCGTCTGAGAATCAGCTATGCTGCAACTCCTAAAAGAGTCAGCCATCCCATATGAGGTCCAGTGTTTCTTATGTTCTTAACCTTTCACTACCTGGAAAACCTGAGCAGAACATAGGATGTTAATGGCTGTTTGATAGTTATATCTGACAAATTAGATAGATAAGTTTTGCCAATTAATTGTATTTTCAAGACCGGACTTCTGAAAAATGTTATGGATGTTCTTTCTTCTTGCCAAGTTTGTAGGCAAAAAATGGTTTACGGCTAAATGAAGACCATCTTTAAATTGCTGGGTTCTCTCCTCAACTCCTGAGATTTAATGGATAAGATTGTTTTATACTTCTAAAAAAGAAAAACAACTAATATTTCAGTGACTATTAATTCTCTTTCAATGAAGGACACAGCTGAATCACAGCCAGTCTAAATGAAATAGTAAGTGGATGAAACTTTAACAAATTTATTCCAAGTCAGTTAGAATAAAACCAATAAGATTCAATGGGAAATTAACAAATCAGTATCAGCTCACCCAGTATTGGTATCATCTGCATAGAATTTCTGAAAACTTCTGAATTTGTCACTATTTGTATGGTTGTATATATTTAATTTTCTTTTCACTTTTCTTTGTATATTTATTTACATATGAATTTATAGAAATAGGTTTATCATATGATTCTTGATTTCATATATGTCTCAGCAATTTCTGCCATTGTTAAATACACTGATATAAAATCTCAACATTCATCAACAATTAAGGATTTTCACACAGTTTGTGATAAAGTAATATTACCCCTATCCCTGGAAGTATTGAAGGCAGGTTGGATGAGTCTTTGAGCAACCTAGTCCAACTACAGATGTCCCTGTCCCTGGCAGAGAGGTTGGAACGAGATGATTGTTTAGGTCCCTTCTAACCCAAACCATTCTGTGGTTCTATGATTCTCTATCTAAGACATCTGCAACAGAGGTCATAGATTAAGATATAAAAATCCATTGAGATAACTTAGTCAAATAGAGATGTGGAATGTTTCTATTAGTTGAAGAATTTCTGTGCAAGATCAATTCAGTTGTTAAAAATGAGACTTTGTTCTACAAATTACCTTTTTCTGGAATAGGTATAATAATGCTTTTTTACTCCACCTGAATCCTAGAAGCCTTCAGTGCTTAGAAAACATTGAGTTTCTTGGATAAGTAGTAAGACAGCTGTGTAAAGCATTTTTCCCAGCCAGAAAAACGTGACAAATGAGCTACTCTTTAGAGTATTTTAACAGTTTCAGTGAACTGCAACAGGAGGTGAAGAGACACCCCATTGTCCAACCTGTATATCTCAGGGATAGACATCAGCATGATTTATTACAAGAGCTTGAACTAAGCCTGCAGCAAAGGAGAAGCAGTTTCAGATCACTTGGGAGGGCTGGGCTAGGCTAACTACTTCACTGAAGTCAATCACTCTTACACAAAGCATCTGCCAGAACTCTGCTACGAGACATTTACAAATCAGGGATCATGACAAGTACAGAATGTTCCGTGCTTCGTCATCTGTTTTTTGCCTTGTTGAAGTTAGCAGTAAGATGATTTGTATTCAGTACTCTTGTTTTTCACCATATTGCACCATATTTTGCTTTAAATGCAGTTCAAAATTTCTCACCACAGCATAGCCAAATTAACTCAAGTTCTTCCCTGATTTTGCTTATGTAAAGGTGTTACACGAGAGATCACTGGAAATAGATGCACTGCACTTGTTTAACAGCGCACATACAAAAGTTCTTCCTCTGCCCTCTCTGCCCTGTAAAATCATTCCAGCATATCTCCTAAAACCAAACTTGGTCATGGAGCTGACTTCATAGGTTGTGGTTAGGGGAAAGACATACTATATCAGTCACTTAGCTTCACACTAAAAATATCACCAATTGGACATTCACATTTGCCAAATCCTCTGTTCCTCCATGCTTTTACCCAGTCTTCTTTTTCTTTCAGCAATTTATGAATGTGATAAAGTATAGATACATGCAAAGTATAGCACTATTACTTTAGGATGGTTGTCAAAATTGCATTTAGAAAACCATATAGGCTGCATCTATGAATACACATCCACTGCTGCCCCACTGAATTTGGCACTAAATTTTGCCAGTCATGCTTTGATGGAAAATTGGGAGATTAGGTATCAAAATATAAAAACTTGTATGACCCCCCAAGTGTTTTTAAGTGGAAAAATGGTGAGGATGCATGAGATTTTCATGCCCAAAGTTTAAAAAAAACCCATGTCCTAATTAAATAGTTTAAACTATGCTATAATTCTAGTATGTTATCCATAGTGGGGGGGTGTTTCTGTTTATTTGAATGAAAACCAGTACTAAGAGGATTGGTAGGCACTTCCATTATCATTCAAAATGGGGGTCCATATTTTAAATGTAATATAGCCTACATTGGGTATGACAAATGAGAGATAAATGTAGAATTAATCATGATGGATAACATATTTTTGATGCAAGAAATCAGAATGCTCTAACAATTGTTAGAGCAACAAAACCCGATTGCATTTTCTGAATGCATAGATTTACCCCAGGATGAGTTTGAAAAGGACAGATAATTTCTGCTATTCTTACACAGGGAGATAATAAAGATCCAAAACAGTAGGCACAAGAGTTTTATACTATTGATGAGTTCATAAATACGTGTAAAAAGGGAAACAAATCAGAACCTGGCTGAATTACAGAATACAGAGCAGTTCCTTCAGTGTGTGTGATAGCACCTTTACTCACTCTGACTTTATAAAGGATGGGAAAAGGCGACAATTGTCAGTACTTATGCAACACTTTGTCAAACATGAAATGTGCTCCCTGCCAGGAAGCCTCTTTTCAGTTTAACCTCAAAATGTCAAAATATCTCTGTTTCTTAAGTTTTCTGATCACCTCTTTTCCCAGTGAATCCTGTTCATAAAAGAAGAAAGAAAAGAAGAATTTTAGCCTGCCTCAAAATGTGTCTAAGAATAAATATTCTAACACTGCTTTCAAAGGCTTAGTTATTGGCTTCTTTACACTGATTTTATAGTCCCATGTTATGCCCAGCAGTGATCTTTGGGCCACTAGGTATAAAAACATCAAAACTTAAAGTATATATATAGTTGCCAAAAAGGAAGCTTATGGTTGCAATACACTGTATTTCTTGCCTGAGAGCTGAGAAAGAAGAGCTGAATGTTTTGGTGGCCGTGTGCTCTAATTGGCAGAAATACAAAGTGTGCTCTCCGATTTCAGGAACTACATCCTGATTTCAACTAAGACATCATGTTAGTTCGAGACAATTACCTAATTAGCCTTGCACTGTAGCCAACAGAGGGAGTATTCATCCTAAACTTAGACGCAGGGAAAAACAAAGCTGACAGCTGATCATACTGCTTAAGGTTTTTTTTGTGTTTTGATTTTGTTTAATAATGAGACTTGCTTTCCTTCTGTTCAATCTTTAATACACAGGTTAAACTGCAGTTAATCTTCTGTGCTGACAGATTGAGAATAAGAACTAGAAGAAATATCTTGTTAGGGTGATCCTAGAAGTCATTCTGCACAAGATCTTAATTAGAAATAAATAAAAATGATGGACATTTTCAACAGTTCAAACAGCTTTTCCAAGTAGTTTTGCTTTATCTGTATTAAATGCAGTATACTATTCCTCGTGAAAAAGGAACACTTTGAAAGAATTTGCCTCTATTCATCTATCCTGTATAAGCTTTGGAATGAACATAGAAGAAAGAGAAGCAATTTTAGAGAGGAGGTTTGGATTTTTTCTGCTGCAAACCTAACGCCAATAGGGACACAATAAAATCTAACCAGGATATCAATAATCAGTTTCGTACAATGAAGCCAAACAATTTTGCTCCCTGCTATAAACCAAGCTGCAGATAAAAAATACTTAAATCACTCTGGTTGCACAGATTTATACCAGCTGGGAATATCTATCAGTTTTTTTAGGCTGACAATATTAGAGTTTTCAGTATGTCTCTTTCTGGCTCAAATATGGGTCTTCTTTAAAAGAAAAATCTTTCCTAAATCTGCTCCTAAACTGATCTTTTTTTTTTTTTCTTTTTTTTTTGTAATAGGACTCTTTAAAGACTTTTGAATGGGAGAAACATCATGGGTATTTTTCCCAAGAAAATATTTGTAGATTGAATTATATTTACTTATACAAAATATAGCATTTTTATTATTAATGTATTATTAATTGTAATATTTGTACTACCCCTAATGCCTACTTGTAAATATTTGTATTTATACACACAAACTTATATGTAAGTATACATATATATACAGATGTGTATGTATACATGTGTGCAAATGTGTGTGTATATATAGTGTGTGTATATATCTGTGCACTTATATCTCTAGAAAAACAATTGGGCATATAACCATGTACATACAGACAGATAGCAGGACCCTCAAAGTCCTTAATCTCAGAAAGTGTGTGAAAGCAGACACATAATTCCTGTGGCAGCCTAAATTACACACTATGCATGATAAGAGTTGGTATTACATGCAGCTGAGACCTGATAAATCACAGCTTCCTGGGACTCAAAGAAAAACACCAGCCTTTCTTATTTAGTGTGTTCACTGAGTTTATGGAATGTCTCAAAAAATGTGTCCAGCTACAGGAACTTGATGACTTTTACAGAAGAAAGTTATTTCTAACAATAAAATGTTTCATTTTCTTCCATTTTCACTTCTAAACAATTAATACCACAAAATAGTAGTACATTTCAAAATAATCATAAAACTAACATGCAATTTAAACTGTGTTGGAAAAAAATATATTATACATAAAATTTCCTATCAGAGAGACTTTTAATCTGACATAAGTGAGTAATTTTATGTTGTATTTTAATGTGATTTGTGATTTTTTTTTCCTACAGACATAAAAAGAAAAGTATTTGAAAATGAATGTATGCTAATAAACACTGGTTTCATTTGTACAAATATGTTTATCTGAAAATTCAATTTAAAAATTACTTTCTTCACTATTAATTAAAATATTACAAAACCAGATAAAAATCCATAATTAAAAAAAAACTATATGAAAATATTATATAAATCCTTATTTTAACTGTTCTTTGAAGAATAAGAATATACTACCTACTTCATGCTGTTTCCTTATAAAGTGGCTTTTATGTCCTTGGAGATGTTAACTGTACCACAGTGGGGAAAAAAAAAAAAGAAAAAGGGACACATCTTCAAACATAGTTTCCTTAAAATCAATTCCAAAGGGTATTTCTTTGTTCAGCTTTTCATACACTGTATAAGAACATAAAACTGTCATGTAACATTGGTAATGAATAAGTTAATCAGTCTCATGAACTGTTCATGTTGAGTCAGGGCTTGTGTGGCTCAAATCAGACCATCAATGGCACTGGCTCTGTTTCCACAGGTGGCAAAGGGCCTAGAGCACAACCTTAACATCTAAACGTTTTGAAATAAGGATAATTTTCTGATCATCAGGGATGCAAACAAAGCTTGGATGCTGCTCTAGTTATTCTACAAGGCATTCTTAAGTTTAATAACTATCTTTCATTAATTCTGAAGTGGTTTCTTTTTCTTGTATAGAATCAAATCTCCTTTGTGGGCAGCTGCTGCTAAAGGAGTTCCACTTGCTGTCTTTAAAAACAGGACACCTGAGTAAAGAATTAATCCCAGCTCCCAACCTGCCTCTGGGGAACTGAAGACCAGTTCTACCTGCCAGCAGTGAGCAAGATGGAAACTATGTTATCAATGTCTGATAACAGTCAGATGTTGAACAAAAAATGCTTGATGTTACTATCAAAACACTGTATTTCACAGTGTAGGGCTACAGTCTAATATCACAGGGATTGCGTGCAGAGGGAGAAGTGGAAAGAGGATTGCTAATCACTTCAAAGAAAGTTACCTGAGAGGTGCTTTTGCTCTGGTAAATCTCTTGGACTTGCATAATTGATAAGCTGTTTTCTTCCAGTCTAACTAAGTAATGACTTTTCATTTTAACGGATTTTTTTTTTCTTTGAAGAAGCACAGAGTTTATATACTGAAAGAGAAAGTGTTGTAACAAGTAGTTCTCTGCTTCTGCTCAGTTCAATATTTTTATTTGACAAGAGAACTGAACAAAAGTAAATAAATAAAATTTTCCTTCACATACAATAACAGTCACTTCTGGAGAGATTAGCTGCCAGAGGGCCAAACCATATACAAATATTCCTTATTTTGCCCCAGGAAGAGACCTAAAAACCACATTGTAGAGCTGAGCACTTGGCCTGGGGATTCTGAGGTGGAGGTTTTATAGGCTTCAGACTTAACTTCCTTAAAGCTATGATTCTGGTTTTGAGAATAATCACCAACACTAAGAAATACTTTCTAAATCCTAAAGAATCAGAGTATCTGCCTCAGAAGATGCTCCATGACAAAGCTGAAAAGCAACTTTCTCATTTCTCTGAAAGGCAAGAATAGGGAAATTAAAGGAATTTATGACTTAGTCTCAGGATTAGGCAAGAAATCAAACTTTATTTCCTCTAATTCTTTTTCTTCAAAGAATGCCATAGTGTTGTGATAAACCCCTAATACTTTTTCTTATGCAGCAGCAACACAAGGAAGCCTTGTGTTCTGGATGATGGTTACAACAGGAATGCAAATATGGATACTGTGGTTATTATGAGACTGACCTATCTTTCAAAAAGAATAAAAGTTTGGTAGTGTTTAGTTTAGTCTTTTGGACATGTTTCAGAAATGCACAGTTGTTTTTCTGAACCAAAAATGTAAAAATTCTATTAGTGAATAGTAAACAATAACCTGCTCCAAATGCTTCAGGGAAAGACTATCAAAATGCTAGAAATCATTGGCCATATATCTACTTTGTATTTTTTTTTTTTTAATGGTTTGATGACTGAAGTAGAAGATTGATATCGTATTTTCTAAAATTCAACTTCTCTAAAATTCCAATTATCATTTAATTACAGCAACTATGGATATTTAATTTATAAACATTTCCCATTGCTTGTCAGTTATGCGGTATTAACTTTTATAGATATGTCCATTATTCTAACCCACACATTTTGATTAAACCTGATTTCAGTTTGAGAGTTTTCTCAAATGTCTGATTCTCTTACGATGTATTTCATTTGCTTTAGATCTTGCTGATTATCTGAGTCAATATGTTTATATTCCTCTTCCTGATCAGACCTGCTAATTGATATGTTGTTTTTCAACTATGAGCTCCAAAAAAACTCAAGTGTTTAAGCAGTAAATAAAACTGGTCTTTATATTTATCTGAAAGTAGAGGCTTCTTCACTGTGAGAAATGTGTGAAATACCCTTGTGAAGAATGAGTGTGAGTGTAAGAAGTATCCTGAAGGTGGAGAGAGCACATTCCCTAATGCCCTTCAGGACATTTATAGATCCCAGCCTTTGTTCACTGGAAGGGCCAAGCACCTCCCAGGCACAGGGAAAGCAGTCACCAACCCTGATAGGACTTGACATTCTAGACTATCATTTCTCTTGTAGATTTTGTCTTTTAGCAGATTCTGAAATCTATCTGGTTAAGAATTAATAGTGAAAACTCAGAATTACTTATTTAATTGCAAACTTTTATAAGCATGAACTAATAGCAAAATATAGATTAAACAGATTTTACAAATATTTCGTCTTGAACAGTCACATTAATCCGTGCATAAACATTAGAGTATCTATTTTGTAATAAATATTTGAAAGAAAACTAACAAATTCTATGAAGAAAAGTTTGCAGATAACAAGAAAAATAAATATATAAGTATTTAATGTGTTTTAACATATTCATGCCATGATCATTTGTTTTAATAAAATATTTTAACACGTGTTCATACCTTTTTCTTTACTCGATATTCATTGGACTCTGCTGGCAAATTTTAGGAAACCTTACAGAAATGTAAACAGAAACAAACTCAATTCCTCTACACAATTCCTACCTCCCAAGATTTTGTATACATAACTAAAATTTCTGTACACTGTGTAAAAGCATGTAGCTGCAGGCTTTTCTGTAGATCATTTTAAATTGAGAACTTTTCAAAACACACTGAAACATTTCCTTACCGTTGGGTTGCAAAATTTGTTCATTCTGGAATATAGTATATGTACTTATATTCAACTTATATAGCCATGAAAAACATAATAAAATAATAAAGAAAACAACAATTTTGCAAATAATTTATTGTTAAGATATGTATTTTTAAAAGGTTGAGTCCATGTGATTTTGGTATATTCTCTCTGAGGCTCTTAAAGCTCTTTTTGGACATTAATGCTTTCTCACAGTACTGCAACAGAGATAGTAAATTATTTTCCTCGCTTTGTCACAGAGAAAACACTTTAAAAAAGATGTCTTTTATCAGATGACAGAACCACTGCAAAACTCTGTAATGAAAGACTCTTCATCAGAACAGAAGCTTTTTAATTTTTTTTAAAAAATTTATTTCATTTATTTTTTTCACGTAGAAGGATGGCATTCTAGCCACTTCTGGTACTCGAGGTTTGCATGTAGATATATCTTCATGCTTCTGTTTGATTCAATCTCTGTCCTCATGTCTCTTTAAAAGACATTTTACTGTCTATGAATAAAAATACACATGTTGGGCATTTTTTTTTAAAGCAGAAATAGGAAACCACCCCCCACATCACACAAGACATTTCAGAATGAAACAACTGTGATGAGATATGATATTTCCTCACTGCTGTCTTTTCAAAAATGTTATAAACAGCTTTTCTCCTTTAATGAGGAAACCTTAAAACGTTATATAAAACAGCATTATCATTTTATGCTTTCCAGCTTTTAGCTGTAAGTGCAAAGGAAAAAATCATTATCTCTGGGCTCTGAGAGATGATGGCAATTGCCATTACTATAATGTCTAAGAATTTCAGCCATGTAGCAGACTATTATCGTGGCAGACTACAACACTCACAGATGTGATCTTAAGTCTGTAATATATGTTTAAGATAAGAGGCAACAGATTGTTATAGGCATATGGAAGAATGCAAGGGAAAATGATGTGATGGAATTAAAAGCAGCAGTTTTCACGTACTAGCAATCTATTTTCCAAGTTTCATCATAGCATCATAATAAAGGAGAGTTTTAAGGGGGATTTTGAAGGAGAATGTTAACATAGCTTTGTGGAAGCTCTTTCTAGCAGCAAGGACACCACGAAAGAAAGTAGAAAATTCTTCCTTGACAATTTGCACCATGGAAGTGTACCATTTGGCTCACAGAAGATCTGAAGTAGGACAAATGTGGATTAGCCTACAAGTCTAGATGGGGACACCTAACATTAGATAAGCACGGAGAATAAGACTCGCAAAAGAAATCAAAAGGAAAGAAGTAATAATATGGATTTAAAGAGCGGCACAAAATTATCAGATTGCAAATAAATAAACAGAGAACCTTGTTCCTGGCACATCCCATCTTACTCCAGAGCCTAGAAATGACAGCTCCGTCTCATATCAGTGCCGCCATTTTCCATGGTGTTTTACATGCCCAGGCAGATGCAGACTTGCTTTGCTCACAGCCTCCATCAGCCAGATGAAAACCTACTCTGAACTGAAAATCAAAGTTTATTAGCTTACTCACTCACTCTGCCAAGGGTGGTTGCATTTCTGGCTAAGCTGACATTCAAGTAAGCAACGCTGGTATTCATTTAGAGGGTGAAGGAGGTGGCATTATGCTTCTTCTGAAAAGACCTTCTAGATATGCCATAAAAATCCTGATTATCTAATGTCCAGGTTTTGTATCTGGTATTTGATTTGCCTTGCAAAATAGCTGACTAGTACCTAATACCAGTACTCAATCAAAATCATATGTATTATTTCTCCCCGTCTGATGGCATGTAATAACAATGTAATTGTCACCACTTGTCAGAAAGGTGCAGGGTTTGACTTAAAGGTAGAAAGTTGGATCACTGCAGGTGAATCATTACCACTTCTTAGTAAGGTACTTCCTTAACTCCCTATGGGTTTACCAGTTTGATACCAGTGTAGGAGAGGAACCATCTGCCAAAAGGTAACTAGGGATTTTCATAGAATATAGTGTATGTCCTACTTGACAGCTGAAAAAGAGTTTAGTTTTCCTTTTCAGAACACTAATATACTTTGTACCTGTTTCTCTCTTTCACCCTTTTTCATTTATTTCCTCAAGCTACTTGCTTTGACAAACTGGAAAATGTTATTTTGAATTCTCAGAGGTCACTGCAAGAGGAATGGAAGAAACTTTGGTCAACCTGAGAATGCTACCCAGTGAAAGACCATCCAGGTGTTGGAAGCAGAGCAGAAGATGCTTTGACTCCTAAGCATTGTGCTACAACAGCAGTGTTACCATGAAGCCAATAACAAGTGAAGACTGGGTTAGATGAAGCTTTAGAGGCTTAAGGATGAGTATGTGCAGAGTTGTAAAGGAAATAACCACATTAACCTATAAAGGTGACAGACAAATAATTAGACTGCTTAGAATGTTTAATCAGTTCTGTTCTTTAAAAAAACCCCACCAAACAAACTCTATCAAACAATACAAGTTTCAGATTTAAACATATCTGCACACAGCAATACACAGCCAAAGACAGCATGTGAAAGTGCAGAGTTTAAGAGGGTACAGAGTTTTCACAGGATTTGTCAGCTGACTATTAGATTTGTCAGGTGTGAGAGAATAAAGATGCCTGGTCAACAGCATGAAGTTAATGTGTATACTTTTTCAAATATTGAGTAGCTAATTTAGTAAAATTACAAAGTACTTATTTGGTAGAAATAGCAATAGAATTGATTTACAGCAGAAATCACGAAGCAAAATTTAAAGAAATGTATAATTTATGATTGCCACTGCCACTGAAATCCTTATTTACATTGGCACTTATAATTTTACTTAATTCTAATATAAAGCAAAGACTATATATTGTTAATGCTAGGCATTCATGATACTGCTAATATTTAAAAGCCCTCACAAACCCAAATGTTTAACTAATTTCCAATTTTGCTTGCTTTTCTTGGAAATGCTATTAGATGTTAGTGAAAACAAAAACATAATCTATTAACTCACACTATGGTACTCTGACTAATTGAGGGAACACAAAAATTGTCTGTGCTTTTTGCATTTAGCTCCACTTGTATCTTATAGCAATGGAATTGATTGTACTCCAGAGGGTCATGGATGTTAAGAAGTACTTTCTCATTTTTTCTTTATTGAAACTTTTAGTCAGAAAACTTTTACAGAATTGAAGAATTTACAATTTTAGTTAGGAAAATTTATGTTCTGAAAGGAAAACACATACATTGTTACTGTGATTTTTCTTTGAATACAAAATCTGGAATCCTTGAATTCTTTAAAATGGCAAATTTGAATATTTAAGAGCCTGAAGGAGGCTATTACTGCCTTGCCATGCAAATGAAGGTCCTGTAAACATGAGCTTAGGTTGTGCATGTTTCAAATGAGAACAGATTCTTCTTGTATTTGGAGTAGTTAAGACAATTACATACACCATCTTGCATCAATACTAATAGGAGAAATGTATGAAATGTATAAATTAAAATTTGCAGGTGAATCTGCAGAAATCATATGAGTTCAAAGGTGCAACTTGTGTGAACAGCTTGTTCTTGATGCTAAACCAAGAGTTTGTCAACCCCTCCCACAGACTCCTACTAAGGAAGGTGGATCACTTTAAGCTTTATTCTCTATTCCTACACACTAGACTACTTCCATCATCTTTTCTAGCATTTCGAAGCTGACATCAATCATTCTTGATAAAAGATGCTCACTGGATTCTTACATGTGCCTCATTTTCCACCCTTTTCCACCCTCTGCTCCTTATCTCCCTTTCACAGCACAAGGCTGGAGTGAGCACTTCTAAGAGAAGTGAATTTATCTTGAGTTAGGCCCTTCTGCTATAAAGGCATGTTAAACCTTGCTGTAAGGCTTACCAACGGGCAGCTACACTCCACTGTTAGAGGGTGTCAATCTCTTTACACTAACTGCAACACTGTTTTTTTTACACACATAGTTCCCGACTCTGACATCCAGGGCCAAATTTCAGTCTACAGTTTCCTAGGTTTAATTTCCCATTGGCACCTTGCTTAATTGCTCCTTCACCAGGCCAGCTGAAGAAGGAGGTATGGTGTCTGCATAGCCTATTTGGTGAATTTAGCCCCTATTTGTGAGCCCTGTGCAGAGAGTGATAAACTGGGGTTTATCACTTTGGAACCTTTGGAAAGTTTTTGTCTCACAAGGGAGACGAGGCACCTCAAGAGCTGCACAAGGAGGGAAGAACAGATATCCAAAATTCTTCCAAACTTTGAAGAAAAAAACAGCCCACAGCACACCCATGGGTGAGAGGGGTGGGTGAAAACGTCATATATAAAGTACTGTGTAAAAGACCTTTAGGCTTTTAGTACAATAATGCAGTACGTTACTGACCAAGAATAAACTGTGCTCTGTCATCTTCCCTAAGGACCAGACCCTCATCTGTGACATGAATCTGTACATTATGAAAAGAAGGTTGATAGGCAGCCCAGACTTGTGGGCTATTTTGTCTGCTATGATGATGTTTCTGGCTTTTTTTCTGAACTGTTAAAAAAGATAATCTTGCAGTAACAGCATGTCCAATAAAACTCATTACACAAAGCTTATGTTCCATGAATTATTATTTAAATGCCAAACAATGAGTTTTACTTCAAAGTTTAAAAAAAAAACAAAACACTTTGAAGTACAGTTTTTATCCGAGTTAAAATGCTACACGTTCTCAGTGGTAAATCTGTCTCATTATCTAGTTAATATAAGTTAAGACTAAATACTTTTGTTGAGTACTGAAATTTATAAACCATAGTTTATAAATAGCCGAAGTCTCATGAAAGAAAATTTCAGTCCCTAATTAATAAATATAATGAAATGTGAAAGCTAAACTATGTTATCAGGTTGTACTTTTTGCTGGGTAAAAACCATCTGGACATCCAGGCCCAGAGAGTGGTGGGGAATGTAGTTACATCCAGCTGGTGTCTGGTCACCGGTGGTGTTCCCCAGGGCTCAGTCTTGGAGCCAGTCCTGTTTAATATCTTTATCAACAACATGGACAAGGAGATTGAGGGCGCCCCCAGTCATTTTGCAGACAACACCAAGTTGGGCAGGAGTGTTGATCTTTGGAGGGCAGGAAGGCTTTGGAGAAGGATCTGAACAGGCTGGATCAATTGGCCAAGTCCAATTGTATGAGGTTCAACAAGGCCAAGTGCTGAGTCCTGAACTTGGATGACAACAGACTCAAGCAGTGTTCCAGATTTGGGGGAGAGTGGCTCAAAAGCTGCCTGGCAAAATAGGACCTGGGAGAGCTGAACAGATAGCTGAACATGAGCCAAGAAGGCCAATGGCATCCCGACCTGTATCAGAAATAGTGTGTCCAGCAGGACCAGGGCAGTGATTGACCCCCTGTGCTGGGCACTGCTGAGGCTGCACCTCGAATCCTATGCCCAGTTCTGGGTCCCTCACTACAAGAAAGACACTGAGGTGCTGGAGCTTGTTCTAGGGAAGGGTAGTGGGGCTGGAGAAGGGTCTGGAGCACAAGTCTGATGAGGAGCAGCTGAAGGAGTTGCAAGTGTTTAGCCTGGAAGAGGGATCTTATGTCTCTCTACACTTACCTGAAAGGAAATTGTAGCAAGGTGACAGTTTGTCTCTTCTCTCAAATAACAAGTGACAGGAGGAGAGGAAATGGCCTCAAGTTGCAGCAGGGGAGGTTTAGTTTGAATATTAAGGAAAAATTTCTTCACACAAAGGTGAATTGCCAAGCATTGGAACAGGCTGCCCAAGCAAGTGGTTGTATCAGCATCCCAGGAGGTATTTAAAATCTTATGGATGTGGCACTAAGGGACATGATTTAGTGGTGGACTTGGCAGTGCTGATGTAGCAGTTGGACTCAATGATCATAAAGGTCTTTTCCAATCTAAATGATTCTATGATTCTAAGACATTATATAGCCTAGAACTGAGGAAAGGACAACAAAGCAAGGAATGGTGTTGCAAACTTGTTCTCTGTATATCTCTTCTAGTGTCATCATTGATTTCCAGAGTACAAGCCATTCTTACTCTTCCTCTCTGAGAGTTAACAAATAATTTCTTGATAGTATATCAAATATACTCTCATAAAATCTGTTTCAGTTTTGCTGGCCTTCTTGCCAGACTTGAATAGTTCAGTTTATGAACTCTTTCCAATTCCCTTGCATGAAACAGAGTAAGGGTGATTGAAACATTTTCCACTGTCCTTTTTGTTCTGCTGAGAGAAAAAAAAATTCTTCATCATATCCAGTTGTTCAGCTAGACCTATTCACTGATCTCATGTTTTCTGAAATGCAGAGGCAGAGCAGCACAAAGATTCAAGCAGATATTGTTCTTCTTTCTTTGCTAACCAGCTCTGATAACTCTGGCTCAGAATAAACACCAGTCTGATTTGAACATATACTTTCATTTATATCTTCCAGGTCTGTACCTTAAAAGGGGTAGGGTATCCATATGAAGCCAGAATCTGTGCATCAAAATCAACATCACTGTGTGAAGAACAGTGGAATTCGACCTGTAAGTTGTCTTTATTTAAGCTTTGCTGCTTAAGGAAATTGTCATCTGCTCAGTCTTATGACCTACAGCACTCATACTGAGGTGGAATACATAAATTCTCCTGTGATGTTTGCTTGGGTACATACTAAAAGGTTTGCTTTTACCAGTGGAGATACAGTCATAAATATTATGAAGGCTATAGCTACAATCTGAACATATGCACAAAACACTTCTGTGTTTCAGAAATTGTTCTGTCTCTCAATAAGATAATAATTCAATAACTTTTAAAAAAGTTCTATGGGATTTTCTTCTATCCCCCATTTTGTTTCTTGCTTGTAAAAATAGTAATTTTACCTCTGTGAATGTTCACAATAACAACTTGCTAGCACCTGTGGAAACATCAGCCAGTACTGCAAGTCTGTTGCAAGTGAATTGTAAGCTAATACATACACATAAGAGCCATGCTAGTACTGTTGCTCAAAGACAAGCTATTACAGCATAGGCAAGAGACATACAACAGGGTTATGCAAATGGGAACACAGAGAACAAGTTTTGAAATAAGGGTTGTTTTTTTTTTCAACTGGTCTGAATAACAACAGCAACATGATGTATGTGCCAAACATAATGCATCTCAATAAGCAGCAATATAAAAATATAATTTAAATATTTACCTCTTTTTAAGAAATGTATGAGGTAAAATAAAAAAATAAAAGAGGCATCTCTTATACCAAAAAACACTGAAAATGGAATGCCTCAGTGTATCTCAGTAGACAGATAAACCAAAAAAGGCAAATAACATGAGGACAGTTAACCATGCTCTCACAAATTGGATTCCTGTTACAATACAGCTCAGTACTGGTTTCAGGGATGAGACAGAGTTTCTGAAAGGAAAAATTCCATCAGAGTTTAATTTGAAGACAGTGGAAATTAGTCTGGAAGCAGGAAATTAAGAGCCTTACAATTATTTTGCTTAATAAGGGGCAGGGGGAGGGGGCAGGTATTTTACCTCATCATAACAGAATGCATAGAAAAAAGAGTCCAAACGATCAACAGCCCAGTGAGAAACCTGGCTGTCTTCTTATGGGAATGAATTTTCAAGTGTGAACCTATATTTTTTTAATTTGGGCATTAGTATGTACAAAAAACCAGAGTTCTCTCTTTTGTTAATCTGATAAAACTTCTGATTTAGTGTTTGGTTTTCTTTGAGTTATTCTGAACAGGAAAAGCTCATAAGAGTCCCTGCTGACGGGCAGATGGAAGTGTTCCTACCTGTACTTGGTGTCCACTCTTGTCCCATTTGGCTGTTAACAATATCACAGTGGTATCACCTGACATCTACTGTTTCCTGTTCACCCCAAGATTGCACAGGCCAGTAATCACAATGTCTTTTCAGTGACCAAAGACCATGGATTACTGAAGATACAGTCCTCAGAAGCACCTTTGTACATCTTATACAACAGGATAAAGTTGAGAACCATGTCTCTCCCCTGGGCTAGCTGAGCAGACTTTTTTTTGCCTTCTGGCCCTGAAAAATGCATGACTTTTAGATGGATTTCCCAAAAGGGACACCTTAAAAGCAGCTTTTCCTGAGCTGGAATTCAGGGCTCTGAAAAAAAAAACAAAACAAAAAAAACAACCAAAAAAACCCCCCAAAAAACAAAGTATAACCTAGAAATGTGAGATCTGCCTTTTGGGATTTTGGTGAGTTGCTTGTAAATCACGAAGTTTCAGCTTTCTGACATAGCTGTCCAGTGCCTCATGCAAAAGCCTCCAAACCTGGGCCTGATGCAGACCAGTACAGGGTATAGCTTGGTGTGTGCAACAACCACAAAAGCCTCACAGGAGCCAATCAATCATTTTTAAATCCTCTTTTATTTGTTAATAGACAGTCTGAGGGTATGGTCACTAAGATACAAGCATATGTCTATAATTTAGGTGTGCTCAGGGTAGTCATAGGTTGCTCCCACTGGGGTGTTTCATGACTTAAATACCCTCTCAAACACCCACTACCACCATCACTGATGATATCAACACTATTTATTATTGAACTTCCTGCACAAAAGTAGGTCAGGGAATGAGTATGTACTGTTGCCAAGGCCATGTCTGTCTCATCCTTAATGTCCTTAAGAGCAGAAGATGCCCCAGGGATAAAATTCTGTCATAACCTAAGATGACACTGAGTTTCTCTCCTTCCCTGCCCCTTGTTCAGGTTATTGCACTCTACCCAAATCATCTAAGGACCCAAAATCTCTCCCTTCATGTAGCAGCACCAGGATTTTGCTGAGGAGCAGCTTTATTGAAGCAACAGGGAAAGAACAAATCTAGCTGCTTTGATACCAGCTCCTGGTAGGGTGGGAATGAAAGGGTTATTTCTAGATATAAGGAAAGCAAAGAGGCACAGGACAAGGCTGGCCTGCATGGTAGAGCACGAGATGCAAGCTGATTGGATCACAAACTCACTTTAGGAATGAGCAAGTCTGGAGTCTTTCAGCTAATTAAAATTTAAAATAACGTGCTACCACCCTGTTGATAGATTGCTTGTCACTAGTTTAACAGCTTTTTGAGACAAACCATAAAACCAATAATAAAAGACCAGCTTCAGAAGCAGCCCTACAGGCAAAGTAATAGGAGAGGAAATAGGAAAAGAACTCTCTTCAGAATGATGACAAAACTCAGTATGAATAATATGGTGGAAGCATCTACGCCCTCACTGTTACTGAGCAGCTTGCATAAAGAGCAAACTATTCAAGGAAGTCAGTAGCTACTTACCTGACAGAAATACTGAGAGATGCAAAGGGGGGACAGTTAGAAACATTAAATACTTTTGAAGGAAAAACGGACCACAATGCAATTGTTGATTCTACTAATTTACATAATGAGATCATTTAAGACTTTGAAAACATATCTCCGCTATAAAAATTAGTCTTAACCACTGAATTCTGATTTGTTGACCCTTTTAGCATGACAGGTAGTTCCCAGAGCTGTTAATTATGAATAGATGTGTTGGATTTCTCTCCCCCAGGACACTAACAGATAACACAGATCGTGTGGTCCTTTACAAAGCAGATGGATGTGATGGAGCAGATGGAACCTATTTGCTGGTATAAGAGAAACATTGGCGTGCGGTTCGATGAGAATATCAGCAGGTAGGCTTTCAGGGATAGAACTGGAGTGGTGTAACAAAGTGCTTCCCTTACTCCAGCATGCACAGATGCAGGTATTATCATGCTGTTTGTGGTGATTGAACTGAGGAGACAGTACATTAAAGAGGTTAGCCATGTTTGCCCATATGGATTGCAACCTGAGCTAAGCAAGAGAAACAATCAGATAAAGGCAGCTCTGCAAGGAGAGTTGGAAAGACTGAAAGCTGGAAGACTCTAAGGTTTTATTTAACATTAAAACCAAGAATCTAATATGAAAGAGCTACATTTGCTGCACTAGCAGGTGTAAAAAAGTAATTTATATTGCCATAATTCAGGATATAGGAATTAGAAAACCCCTTAAACTTTTCTTCTGTAAGGAAGGAATTTTGTCATTGCATCTGAGGAAGCACTATTTCAAATGCAGAGGCCAAAAGTGAATAGTATTTATTTTTCCATGGGGAGGTAACATGCCCACAGCATCTCTAATGTCTTTGCATGCTGCATGTGCAGTACAGCTTCATGTCCCAAGTTTTCCCAGAACCAGCATGATAAGTGAGTTTTCTATCTCCTTTTGACTCATATTTTTATTCTGCCTAAAGAAGAACACAACATCTTTCACACAGTATGAATCAATAAAGTCGGTGTCCTCTCCACCTTCTTCATTGTCCTTAGATCATGTTTTATGAACTCATTCCTCACTTTATGAAAATCATGAAAGATTATAGAAAATACAGAATATGGACAAAATATCTGATAGCTGTTCTACGTACAGACATGGACAGAAACCCATAAAAGCTATGTGTTAAAAATTAAAAGAATTTATATATATTTAATTAAAACTTATTTTTTAGCTGAATTTTTAAAATAACTTTTTACTGTCAGAGGACATTTGACAACAAGCAGCCACACTGAAATTACTGAGGATTTCCATTGTGTTTCTGCACTACACTGCCCCGATGTTAGCCCTTTATCTCTGTAAATGTGCTTTCCTGGCAACACAGTGATTAATGGAAAAGAGGTGAGTTGTTAAATATTTAGCTTTCATGTCTTTTATTCTCCTTACAGGGATCTGTAAGAGCCACACAGATGCAAAAGTCCTTTGAAATGTGGCTCTTATAAAATCATTTTCTAAACATTTTCAGATATTAAAAATGGCAAAAAGTAGTGAAAATGTCAGTAAAGGCTAGGAACTTATTATCATGTATTCGTTTATGCTTAAATCAGGAAGATAGTGTTATCAGTAAATATAATATTCTCAACACTATCTCCTATACCTTTCAATGGAAAAAGATTTCCCAGTTTATCAAACACTGCAGGCATAAGAGGAAACGACTACTTAACCATGTTTATCTGCTTTCCTCCTCTTTTCAAATACGTATTTTAATTTTTAAAAGCATGATTTTACAGTGCTTGCCCTATTCTCTTTAACCACTTAGACACAAGCATCATTAGTGTTTTCCATTCTGACATATCTCTGCCATTGTGTCTCATAGGTGCATTGTTGCAACCAAACCTTATGCTATGGGACACTTTTTCATCAGCCTTTTTTCAAAATAAATTGTTACAGGAACATTGAAGAAACTTCTCCCAACCAACCCTAAAGAGACAGCTCTGGGCAAGGAAATGTTTAATCATTAGTAGCTCTGCAATGGCACTTTCTCTCCTTTCTAACAAGGGATAGCCCTCACGAATACAATGAAAGTGGAATTGTGGCAGGGAACGAAAAGTCACTTGTCTTCAGCAGACCACTGGGCTCACTGTGGAAGTGTCCACAGCTCCAGACCCACACCCATCTAGGTAGGTGGCAGTAATTCCTTTCGTCTAAAAAACCTAAGCCTTTGCCTTTCTGTGAGGAGTGCAAAATGAATGTTTGTGGCTTACAACTAGACCCCATGTAAAAGACTTGCCTGGTGAGTTAATGAGTTCAATTTATACAAATTACTCCAGGGAAAATAAAATCATATGTTTCTGAGCTGTTCCAATCAGCCGAACCAAAACTTTAATGAAGAATTAGCTCCTGGAAGTTCCAGGACTCAGGTTATCAAAGCTTTGTCAACATGACAAATTGCCTGACAAAATTTCTCTTTATTTAAGAACTATTTGTGTCAGTGGGGGAATGAATATATGTAAAGAGGTAGGGGTGGATACTGAAACGTCAGGAACAGACTCTCTACCTGATGGTTATTTCAAAATTAGTTCTGGCCTCTCAGGGCATTCCTGGCCTGCATGGATTTGATATTTGCACAGATTTTGCTAGCAAGCATAGAAAAAAGTGTGAGAAACAGATAATCCAGCACAGACTATCATAGATCAATACTCCATCAAATGCAATTTGCTATGGTCAATGTAGTCCAGAGAGGTACCGAGTAACTAGAAGGCAAGAATACCTTTGTCAAAGCAGGCACAGAGTTCTCCTGTACAGGATCTACATCATCCTCTATAGCTGGTTTTAGTCATGAGCAGTCATTCTCACTAATCTTATGTGAGATTTTAAGCTTAAAAATCTTTTAAGTTTAAAACTTAATAAAAAAAAATAGTTACCATAATGGATATAGAAATGCTAGAGCTTCAAAGGCCGAGTGAAGAGTACCCTATCAATCATTCTCAAAAGACAGAGCACTTTCTGACCATCTTTTCTCTTCATCTTATCTCTTTTTTTTTCTTTTCCCCCCAGTCAAGAAATACAAGATCTTGCTTTCATATACATGCCTCCTATTTTCTGATACTTATTGTAATCTGCTTTTATTCAACAAAAACACAACTAGATAATTATATACCAAGCATGGTCTAATACGACTAATATATTTCCTGCAACAAAAATTATTTACATTTCTTTAAGTTTTTATTTAACAAACACAAGGAATCAGTATTAGCCTTGCAGGCTGACATTGACCTAATAAACATTAATGTTGTTGAGGAATGTCTTACTTAATATCTATTGTAATCCTGGCAGCATGAACAAGAGAGATTCTTCCTGCATGCCCTTATGCCCTGTCATTACAATCATAACCCACAATACACATCATCCTTCCTTTCTGCATTTACCTACTTCCTGTAGCACACTCCAGTACCCCAGTGAGGGAGTCAGTGGATTTCCCTTTCCTCTGTCACACAAGGGAAATCACATGTTGTCCTAATGATGTTCTCAATAATGGGCTGTGGCTATGTTGTACCTCATGATTCCTTCCTCTTGTTCTGCTGTTTGGCAGTATTTGCTTGCCTTTTCTCAACCCTTGCAGAGATTTTGTGTCCTTACCACATTCTCACCATCTGATGTCTGAATTTCTGGTTTTGAACTGGCTTGGTTTTTTTTGTTTTGCTGGAGGCTCTCAGTTTATGCCCATTACACTTAGTCTTCCGATCTACTTCTTATTTCTTGCACTAATTGCCACACATATCTTTTCTACTTTCTTAGAGCCAGTTGTTTGGCTAGAGGTCTTTGAAGGACACCTCAAATACCTCTGAGGTTATTTCTAAAGTTTAGATTGTTAATTGAAATTTGACCAAGACACAAGACATGGCATATTGGAAGATTTCTAAATATCACATCTATCATTAAAAATCAACATCTGATAACAGAGATGAGGAATTCAAGAAGCACTCAAGGGAAAAATCTGCCATGAATATGGAACACAACAGAAGGTGCTGGGAGCGCGCAAAAAACTCTTTCATGTTTCATTAAGCATTTCTACTCAATGGTTCTTTCCATAGCTACATAAACTGCTAATGAGGAAGTCTATGTGTGATGTCTCACAAGCTTGTGCATGCATAGCTCATTAAGCCACAGAAACTATTTTGCTGACACAAGGTGGTCCAACAAAGGGCAAGCAGGTGCACTCAACTCAGTACTATTCATTTTAGCATTTCTTATCAGTTTAATCCCTTCCAGAACTAAGTTAGTGTTCTCTGTGTTGCTAAAACATCAGTAGGCTTCTGCCTGCAAATAAGGATCATTTGGGATCACTGAGGAGAAGAGTACTAATAAATACTGCCTTGAAATCTGTAATCACTACACATAGTGTTTACTGCACATTTGCATGCAAAAGATTTTCTCTACATTTTGTTTCCCATTAAAATTGGCAGTGTGGGTAGGTGGTGGATGCACCCAAACACATGGTCTGATTTCTTGCAAAGCTACTGAAATACAAAATGAAAGCTATGCTAAGCAGCATATTTTTGGATGTTAATGCAAGGACTCATCCTGAGATTACACCATGAGAGAGTTTTCAGTATCCAAAATGTCATTGAAATGAACACTACAAAGGATCACTGGTGGCTTCTATCTCTGCAGAGTCCTGTGGGGTGCCTGGCAGCTGCAAAATATCTTCTAATAAGGGCACTGAATAGATTGTGTAGAATTTTTTATTTATCCAGTTTAATTTTTAGGGATATTTTTACCGTACGGAATAAGTTTTGTTCTTCTTTGCCTCTCTTTCTCTTCTTGGCTAGTAAGACAGAAGTAAGGAAAGAAGGAGGAAGATAATGTCCTTTATGGGGTTCAGAACTTTATATGGTTCATGGAGAGTTCAATGCACTGAAGAAAGAGGGACTAAGAAGCAATAAATGTAATCTAAATCTCTTTCCACAGCTGTCATGACTAGGTATCACTAGTTGGGCATGGCTCTACACAGGCCATACATAGTAGAATAGAAGTCTTTCCTCAAAAACTTTGCAGTTTCTGTGACAAACAAACATATAGAAAATCATGTGGAGACTGTGAATCAAGCAAATTTTAATAATTTCGGTCATTGTTTATTTAACAATAAATATATGTTAGCAATAAGGAGGATGATGCCTACCTTAGCTATATCTGCCATGTGTGAAATGCTCAGGTATCTGAGTGAGTGTTAGAGGATTCTCTGCCTAGTAAAGTTAAGGATGTGGGAAGATGAAGAGCTTTCTGACATAATGACTTTCAATGACTGTCACTTACGTGGAGGATATGGGGAGAGGAGAAAGTCTCTCCTATTCTCAGGGTATTTGGGTGAAACGTCAGCAGGAGAGGAGGTCTCTTTCACTACAAAAATTACCACTTATGAAACTTTTGCTGTTCCAGAAAATGCTCTCTAACACAAATCTTTCTTGCTTTACTGATACAAGAAGTGTCTGTCCCCGCTCTGCAGGCAGTATAGCCAAAGAATAATTGGAAACTGAATTCTTTTAAATGCCTCTCAGATAGAGAAGTAGAGAACAGTCCATTGCTGGCAGGTATTATAGCTCTGCAAAAGGCGTAGTGTTTGAGTTCTAGATAATCCTGTGCAGTTACATTAAGATAATTCTTAGGAAATAATAACAGTAAAAGAAGGCAGAACCCAGGCTAGAAAATCATCATTATTCATCACAAAAGACAAATATTTATGATAAGAGTGGATAGGGACTTTCCAAATAAAGACAGTTATTTTTGAAGAGAAATGTAAGAAGCAGAATTGGTATTAGGGCAAAATTTGATGGCTACGACCTTTATATGAAGGATATATATGGCAGCAGTATTGCATGTAAAAGTCTCTATCTCCAGCAGGCAGGGAAGATTACTGAAAAGTGCACAACCCTCTAGTGAGTGAATCCTGGTGAGAAGGCACATTTTACATGTAGTTAAAATAAAATATTGAGAGTGCTTTATAAGTCTTTTTAAAGAATCAATTATACTGTTTTTCCAATATAGAATGGTTTCAATTGTCCTCAGGCTTCAGAATCAATGACATCCACAGAGAGATACAAAGTCTTGAATCCCTGTTTATCTTATGCGACTGGCAAGGGTTTGAATTGCAATAACAACTGAAGATGACTGACTACAGAGAATCAGAAAAGGTTTGGGAGAAACTCATTATTCCATTCAATGCTGTGCTTCTGAAATTAGTTTTATCATTACTTACATATACCAGACTTTTATCTCACAGTATTTTTAACTTACTATTCCAAGCGGTTAGTTAGTAAAATTGAAATTTTAAGAGAAACTTATCTAATTTAAACATTCTTAATAGTACTTTCTACTTAAATCAAAAATAATATATAGATTCTGACAGAGACACTTTTTCCCAACATTAGTCATTATTAGAAAAAAATCCTAACATTAATGTAACAGGAAATATTTCCTTTAGCTACGCTTTGGAGATTATCCCTCCAGTCATCTATTTCTGTTATTGTCTTATGTTTTATAGAGGTAGCACAGACCTTTGCAAGTCTTGACCTTTACTAATGATTGACTGATTCTTTTTATTTTTTCCCTCTTCAATATTTGTTTAGAGTAAAATAAATATTCTTTAGAATCAACATTTTAAATAGGCAGAACTGAGTAGCACAGGCACATAGGGAAGAATGAAACCTATTGGAAAAAACTGTCCTTTTATTGTCCTTCCCCAGTTTAAATGCCAATATTAAACACCAAATTTATCAATATTTTATTTATATTTTTTCTTATATATTAGAAAACAGACAATAGATAAAACCCAATTATTTCTTGTTTCTTAAAGCACTTTTATGGCTTACTACCAGGAGGGTAATGATGTAGGATGTGTGTTTTCATCTCTGCATAAGAAAATCTTGTTTTTTTATTTATTGTTATTCCACACAGCCTGTAAAATCTACAGTTGCAGTAATCTGGTCTTACTTATGCCTGTAATATACATAGGCTACATGCAGATGCCATAATCCAACATTTTCCCTTTAAAAAGCTACATTTAAAGGTAGACTAGTGGTTCAAAAATAATGTATCCTTATATACCCTTCATAAAAAGAATAAAAATTATTCTATACAGAACATAGAATTTACTAGGGAATAAAACTGAAGATACATATCACATTGGCTTTTAATTATTTAGACTGTCTAGTCTTACATTTCCTCTAGTTTAAACTGTAAAATTATATAAAAATTAGTTTTATTTTTGTTCAGATTTTAATACTTTTATCTTTTAACCTACATGAATGTATTTCAGTGCAGCAAAATATGAGCTGCAAAAACAACTGGTAATAATTTTGAGATTATTGTCCATGTTGGGTTTTCTAATTAATTTTAAAATAACACCAAAAATTTAATCATGTTGTATATTCACAAACAAGGTAAATTTATGTACACATATTTATCTGTATGAAAGATAATGCATTTGGGATAGGTCAATTACTAATCATAAATAAATAAACAGATCATTGCTAACTGTGAAGGAGCTGTTACATACCAAATAGACAAAATAAATATTAGACAGATAATTTAGTAAGGATTCAATATTGTTCTTTAAATCACAAATGTTTTATCACAGTTCAAGGAATTTCAAAATATCTTCTGTGACACAGTAAGTGATAATATGTACTATTAGACTTTTGAAAAGCAAAGAAAACCTCACAGTCTTAAACTTCACCGGTGCTTTACCTTGCATTTAGAATGCACTAAATAGATGTTTAAGGAAATGCTGCCAGGGATCAAGTACTGAGGCTCAGCTCATCTACAAGCCTGTCACACTTGAGACCCCAATTAAGTGACTTGAAAGTAACCAGCAATTATACATGCACCACTTTCCCTCTTCAGACATCTCTAACTAGTGGAGTCCTCCTTTTCATCTGTGGGTTGCTTGTAAATTGCTACTGGCAGTCCAACACTTTGGATCCCTTCATCCATTAGGCTATTTCTGAACGAATCACACTGAATTTAGGACACAAAAACTCATGAATTACATTTCATGCCTTGGGATATTATGACAGCTCAGCAGAGTTGGTCCACACCCACACTTGCTAACAGATTGCCACAAAGCAAAGGAGGAGACGGGGGCAGGAATACTGCAGAGTGGTGGGTGATAGAGCAATCAGTGACACCATCTTGCCATAATGAAGATAACACTTCTAAATGACAAGCAAAGTTCAAAGGAGGGGATGCTCAAGCTCTGAGAGATACCAACTTCTCTTGCTACAGTCTTCTCCTCTGACTTACTTCAGGCTGGAGCTCTGCTTTTAATTACATAAAAAGCTTAAGAAAAATGGAGTTGAGAAATAGGATGTATGCAAACACTTGCTGAATGCAGTGGGGATGGGGCCTTGGTAGTTTGGCATGTGCAATATGGACACAACAGCTCCCTATTCTTTGCAGGAAACTATAGTTTCCAGTGAAAAGAAAAAAGGAAATAATTTCAAAACAAAAGTGATTTGCTTTTAAAATTAATAATTTGAACCATTTTAATTGATGATTGCCTATAACATAAAGTCAGACAAAAGTAAAAATAAGATATACCTCAATCCTAACAGTCAAACAATATCTTTTCAATGTATTGTACACAGAGTCAATAACATTACTTGTGAAAGTTGTATTAAAGTCAGTACATTTTTTTACATAACAAAGCACTATTTCAAATGCAGAAACAATCCTGAGTTCATTATTTTTTATGCCATTAAGGGGAACAACTAAAAAAGGTATGAAAAATAAGTCTTCTGACACGACAGTATCAAAAGACTGAAAATTTACCAAAGAAAATATTATCTACCTAAATTGAAATTGTCTTTGAATTTTGCTAAGCTGCATAAACATGACTGTCAAAAAAATATTTGCTGTGTTTTCCTCAGTATCACTAATTTATTATGTACATTTCTGCTGAAAAACAAGAACCACCATCCAGTATGCTTTTTATTCATATTAATGAGTACAAAGGAGACAAAGCAAGTACAATAGATAAACAAAATTAACTAAACATCTAATTAAAGAATTGATATGAGTAACACACTTTTTTCTTTTATCACAGTTAAACATCTTCCTTGCTCTCAAGTTTTTGTAACTGGATACAATACAACCAATTAATTAGCAGTGTGATTATATATAGGTTTAAATAACATCAAAATAATGATGGAATAATTCCTTGTTGTGGCCATGGTAAATCATTACCATCAATCTCAGTTAATGGAGTTACATTTCAATGAATTTAACATTCAAAAATACAAACATATTAGAAGACCTGGGCTATAACTTTCTACGATATACCATAGCTTTTACATTTCTGTTATAAAATACTTGTTGTTAAATGGTTCAATGTAAAACATTTCTGAAAGCTATATTTCAAATATTTTTGGAAGCCTGGCATTCATTCACCTGCTCTGTACAGGTATCATGAAGGAAGACATTCACACACTCCCACTTCAGGTATGTCATCCCAGATGTCTAAACAAAACGTCTAAAATCTTACACAGTGAATGGAGCAAGTTGTCAGTTTGCCAAAGTCCAGACAAAAGCCACTTTGATGGGAAGATGCAGGTAGCTGAAAAACAGTTCCATTCTGATGTGATGTGATTTATGTCACACAGGTGCCTCTTGATCTATATTGACCTTTTCGGGAACCTACTGTGACCAAGTCCTGACTTAGAGTGATGTTTCATTATCAGTTTGAGCCTAACACCTTCTTTCAACTTTTCTCCCTGGCTATACCTCCCATTCTCACCGTATCTTGGCACTAGGGCTTGTTGCACCCGTGTTACCATCAGCATAGCAAGAAATCCAGCTTAAATTGTTTGTCTTTCCTTTGAATTCTGCTTCAGCCCTGTAAGCAAGAGTGTTGAAGTTGGATGGAATAAGAGGAGTGTGACAGGAGGCAGATGTCAGAGCAGCATAGATTTACAACTCTTTAAAACAATCACACCAACGAAACATCACACCGTTAGTTGCTAACCCAGCTGCCAGGTGGAATTGTGTGTCCTCTTGAGAGGCTCCACTGACTAATTCAAGAACATATTTGAGCCAGAAGTTTCAAGCTCAAAAAAGTGAACACTCCTCACAATATATAAATAGCAGGAACACAAAGGTGTTGACAGCAACAGAAGTTAGGCATCTTAATGGGTTTTGTCCATCTTACTCTAAATGGGTTTTTATGTTTTCGTTTGGTTGGGTTTGATATTTGGGGTTTTTTTGGGAGGGGGGTTGTTTGTTTGTTTTTTTGTAAATTCCTCTTTCATGGTCACTTAGAAGCATTTTAAACAGAAAACAACAAGATCAAGGGGTTTGCACATCCAGAGACTGCAGGAAACAGTAGCAAAATTTTCTTCTTCCCCAGACCTCTTTCCTCTGTAAAAACAGGAACCTATATATTCGCTTCTTTCTTGAACTGCTGGTTCAGACTGTCCTGGAAACTATACTCCATTTTCTACCTACCCTTTCCTCCTTATGGAACTCCCAAAATAAAAGAACTCCGAAAAAGGATGCCAGATCCATAAAACTAAAACAGGCAGTGAATCGTAGCAGGTATCAGTGCTTCAAAAAAAAGTCTTTTGAATACATTGAGCTATGCTTTGTATGTGTCCCTCCAGTAACTACTACAATAGCATTTTAGTCCTCATTTTAGTTTTTGCTTTAAACTGGTTTGAATTATTATTGCTGTATTCATCAGCATATGTGTCCACTATAGCAAAAATTATTCTGAACAACATCCTGGAAAAAAACCTGAAGATCATTCATTCCCTAATAGCAATTCCAATTTATTTTGTCTTGGATTTTATCTTCCTAAATGTAACTTTTGTTTGTTTGTTTTTGCAAAGAAGAATAATCTCATTGATTAGAGTACTTGCATGACAGAAAATATTTGCATTTATAAGCTTTTTTAAGTACCTGACCTTTCCAAAACATTAGATGACTGTAAATGGCACTTTAGATACTGTATCTATGATAAAATATCTGTTGTGAGATTAATTACCACTTGACAAAGGAAAAAAAATATTGTCTGCTCTATTTTTTAAATAATCTTTATTTATGCAAGTATTGAATCTCTTTATTAAAAGTTGAAAAAGTCTTCCAAAAAGAAATCCTTAAATTTTGACTTAAGTGGGACGAATACTCTGTTTAAGAATGACTAATGAGAGATTAAAACCACACACTAGAAAGGCACAAAAATTCTCTGTAATACTTAAACTATAACAAACCCATGGGCATCTTTAGTATCAATCTCTAAACATATTTTAAAATTAGCACCAAGAAGCTAGTCCTCCTATGATTTTTAATGAGCAGAAATGTACCGTGCATGCTCTTAGATATCTCATGAAAGATCAGACTGTGAATGAATGATTAAAAATTACAAGCATTTATTACTTCCAATTAATTGTTTTGAAAGCTGTGAAAGAAACAAAACATGACCCTGCATCCACAAATCTCCAATCTATTAATTACATTAGTGTACAGAGAAGTAATTTTGCAATGCTTGTTATAATTTTTTCTAAATAAGCCTAATGTGGTTAACTGAAGCATGTGCTTCACTTATTTCTGAAGTGAATATGAATAGTTACTTGATATGTCTTATTTCATGGTGAGTATAACATTTTTTCTAACATTTCCTTTTCTACAAATATTAGTTATTGGAGTGAGATGGGTATGTTAGTAATACACTATTATTATACTATTATTCATAACTATTTAAAGGATACTTTAAGCAGCTGAAATTACTACTAAACTACAAGGTGACATTTACTGCAGGGTTCTAGGTAGATGCTCAAGATGGGCCTTGCAAATAACTACATCCTGAGGTATAAATTTAAATTTGGGGTTTACTGAGCTGAGTTATACCTTTTCTCTTTCACTTTGTAGCTCCATGGCTCTCAAGAGTTACCTCTGAGTCCAGTGAAAAAAGTGTTTAACACTTTTTTCTTTGTATTTGGTCTTTTATTTGTATACACTTTCAGATAGGCATGAAAACTAAGTGCTGAATAAATCTCTTGCTTCAAGTGATATTTTACTTTCTTGTTTGGAAAATAGCAGAAGTACCTAAGTAGTCCATTGTCAGAATTTTACTTCAGGCAAAAGAATAAGAAATTAAAAGAGGATCGATTGTGGAAAATACTACTGTGTTATTTTTTGCTTATAACTGTCCATAGCATTCTAAGATGGATATAGGGCACCAGTTATGGTTGACATGTGAATGTTGAACACACTGCTGGTAATTTACTGTCAAATATGAAATTTAGACTAATAACCATGTGTATCCTAATATCCTCAAGCCTAATCCAAAGCCAAGGAGTTCACAGACCTATAGTTCTTCATCATGCATTCATTACTACCAAAATGCTACATGAAGGTTTACAATATATGCCATAAATAAACTATCGTTGGGATTTTTTTTTAATATCAATTATGCTATGCAGCATCAAATTGAATTTCTGTATTTTTTTTATTTACAAGTTCCTCAGATATTAAATATATAAAATTAAATAGCTAGTAAATTGGACATTTATGACAAATATGTGTTAACTATCTTAGGATGATGTGTATTCATCCATAATATCCTATGCAAACAGACATGAACAGCACTTCAACTGCACAATTTGAAGTCTCATTGTTACACATCTGTTAACAAATATAAAAAAGATCCTGTTCAATTGATTGCTTCAAAATATTCATACTACTATGGTATTCTAAACTGTAAGAATTTATCAAAAGCATTTAAGCCTTTGAGACTTTTAGAGTTCCTTCAAATATCTTTCCATTTCCTATTGACACGACAAGCTGTCAAATCCCTGATAATTATTGCTGCTAAGAATGCATGTAGATTTAGATGGATTTGTCATAATGAAACCTGTGTGCAGCACTAAATCTTAATACAAATGTACAGTATATCTAAGAAAAAAACAATGTTCAGTGCAGCTTCATGTAAAACTACTCCTCATTTGGATTGCATGGGCATGTACTGACTACACCAATAAGGCTGGAAAGCATTTATTCTAGAACTGGAAAGCAGGTTAATTCCTGTGAGTAAATATTGTACTAGCGTTTGTCATTCCACCAATACATTATTCTTGAGATCAGCTTTATATGTGAATACCATTGCTGCTCACAAGAGATCCATATCTCTAGAGCAAGATATTCTGGAGGAGTTCATTAATTTAAAATAGTTATTAATTATAAGTCACAGTATTAAATTTTGAGTTTGGCATTTGCTACTTAACATTTTAATGTGTTTGCATAGCACTGCTTTGTGATTATTTTTTCTAATGTAATGAAACACTCATGTGTCTTTCAGCATCAGACACAATGAACCCCCTACATCCAAGTTGGAAGCACAAAGTATAGCTTGAAGAAAAAGTCTGGCAACAAATGATGATAGAACAATGTGAATCCTGATGCTTCAAATTTACAAAATTACAGGGTTTTTTAGGACTATAATTTTACATGAAGTAATGTACAGTACATGCCTAAATTGCATTTCTTGGTATGTGGTATTCTGTAGTTATTATGATCTTGGTTATAATAAGTTATACCCTACTGTCTCCCACAGAGTATTCTTTTAAAAGTTTTGCTGTATCTGATTATATTTTACTCTGCTGGTAAAGGACATATGGGTTTTGATTGTTCAATAAAGTCTTAAGTACGAAACCAAACTTTTGGATGATTATCCAACTGATATGAAAAATCTTTTCAGGTTCCATAGTCTTCTTTCATATTATCAAAATAAACTGGTTGTATTGCACAAACAATCTGAAATAGAAAATTCTCATATATCTAATCTGTACATAAACAATGAAATGTGCATAGTTGCAGACAGACTAAACACACTTTTTATTGCATTAAATCCTATTTAAATGCTTAACACTGAAAGTACCTCAGAAAAGTATGATATATACTATTCTCTAGAGCAGACATTTCTCAGTGGATTATAATCTAACATGAACAAAGAAGTTTTACTATTCCACCAATAAATCAGATATGTCTCCCAGAAAAAGCATTGATAAAGTGAGATAAAGTTTAAACAAATGCATTGCCTTTTTTAATTTTATTTTTTTTTCAAACTCCCCTAATTGTTTTCTGAAAGGAAAATCCCAGCTCTCAGGTAAAAAAAATCCAGATGATAAGTTTGAAGTAATTATGAAGCTACAGTTTTGTTAATATCCATATGAAACTCTTGCCCATACTATGTTAATCTAATAACAGAATATATCAAAGTGTTTAATTGAATCACATGATCAAAAAAAGGTTCAAATTGGTTTAAAAGACGATGGTGTAATTGGATAAATTTAAAATTCCTTATATAATGAAAAAAATCATGTTCCTCTTACAGAGTGAATATAACATTTAAAGGAAATATGTAGAGATAAAATCCGTAATTTTCTCTATTCTTTCATTTCCCTTTCCATCCTGAAAGGAGTCACTGATTGCTAGTTATTCAATATCATTTTAGTTAATTTATTTATACATCTACTGATTAAGCTAGTTAAGGAGTGTTTTTATCTTTAATGAGGCAAATTTGTGTGCAAGATTTTTATGACTAGACAGTACTATAAAAGAAGCAACCTACTTCCATCCCTGATGGGGAACTTCTTTGTATTATTACTTTAAAAACAGTTTATTAAAAATAGTTTAATCAATTTTTTCTTGAATATATTCAGGAAAGGGGGAGAAAGAAGAAATCCCCAATTCACTATGTAATGGTTTAACTTTATCAAAATAATGCCCTAGATAAAAATGAACAGACATTCAGTGCATATTTGGTCACAAGAGTAATATTTTTGTGTGGGATGATATTCAGGAAAATTCACTTTATCCAGACGACACAGATAATGTTTAGGTTCCTGTACAAACTTTGCTTTTAGGTCCATTCATAAAGCATTGGAAATCTTTTATTCTCTAACTTCAAGGCTAGCTAAAAATAATTCAACAATAGCTTTATTATTCTAGGTGAATTTTGGCATGTCAAATTACAGCCTTGTGCAGAACCAGGAAACACACTGAAAAAAATTGGGGAGAACAATGTCTAACTACCTTGTGAGGTGTTTAAAGTAATTTTTTCATGTTTTGTAATTTTTTAATTCAGATCCATTACTGTTGGTTGTGGAATCATATCTGTCTTCTTTAGTAACATGAGATGAACCAACTGGGTACTCAAATCAAATTGTCTCAAATATTCTTTGTTACCTTGAGAGGGACAGATATGGGACAGTTCTGGATGCAAAAACAGATTCATCTGAAAGACGGGTGAATTTAAAAAAATCTCAGAAATTACAAAAAAACCCCACAACCAAAACATATTTTTATATAAATTTGCATATCATGGATATTGTATATTTATATCATAAATATATAAGATTGACATGAATCTAGAATTAAAAATACAGTTGCCTGAAGTTTTAGGATTTTTTGTATGTAAGAAACAGTGTTAATAAATTCCTTTCTAAACAAATCTGAATGAAAAAGTTTGTGCTTTTATTATTATTACGAGAAGGGTTTATGTTAGCAGGGATTTGTTTATCTGATTTTGCTAGCCTGTAGAAGGTAAGAGGAAGAATATTGTGGTATGCAGTTCCTTAGGTCATTATGTTCTTCGTTACCCTGCCTTGCCTCCCCTGACCTCCCATTGATTGCCAGCTTTTCTCCCCTCCCTGGTATATGCTGCTACCAGACTACAGGGTGGCTCAGAGCTGAGTGGGAAACACTCTTCATCTTCTTACAGCTCCAAGCTTTGCAGGATTCAATCTTCCGAAGACTGTATTTAACATAATATTTTATCTGGAGTGGTTGTTTCCAGAGAAGAAATTTATACTGAGGTCACCACCACTGCCTAAAAACCCTTTAACAGCAGAAAAGCTTAAAAAGGAGTGTTTTTACCCCTGCAACAGGATTAAGTAATTGATTACAAAATTGGAAGTGAAATAACAAAAAACATTAAGTGCAGAACAGGATACTGCACAGGATACTACAGGATTGGAAACTAATCCCTCTTTCCTCATCTACGTTTCTCTGCTTAATTCTTTGCCTGTCCCATAGGGATTTTATATGAAAAACCTTTGAGAAATTAACTTCTCCTTCAATTTTTATCCTGTGCTTCTATCTTATGCATTTCTAGTTACTATTCAGTGTAATAAACAGATATTTCTGATGAGATCTCAAGATACTTGTGACTCTCTAAAGTTGCTCATTTCAGTACAGCCATGCTCAACACTCTCTCAGATATCAGTTGAGTAGCATAATACCTCTTCCACAACTAACTGTGGACAATTTGAGCATGATGGGAGGTTCATTGGATTGAGGTGTGCAGATTCTCCAGCTCTCATTTCTTTCCTTTTGTCTTATCAGCTCAAACTGCATCAAACTGATGCCATAACACTCTCTCAGTCACCCCTTAGAGAAACTCCTTCTTTAATGTGCAGTCACCTTTCAGTGTGATTCTGTTTTATGGAAACCATGCAAAATAACACAAATCTGTGGTCCCATGATATTAATTTCAATTGCTTGTGTACAGAAGAAGCCAATATATCCCAATGATAAATGTCAAATATCTCTATCACGCAGCAGTGCTGGAGCCAAGTGAAAAAGATATGTCTTTTCATATCTTTCGTGGGAGTCTTCCCACATTGATTTAGACACTAAATGGAGGTGCCCTGTTTAAGTACTGAACTCCAGTAGTTTGCTCAGCAGAAAACCCACGGGACTTACTGATGCCTTCCTAAACAGTGTGCCCAGCACCACTCCACAGGGGAAGATTTGGAGGTAAGCCATCAGTACTGACTTTTTAGTACACTATGTGCACCTGCAGCTGCACACACATCCCTGCAAATTAGGTGTGCACCTCCCAGAGCATGCCCTGACATGTGCAACCTGCTTCATTCCTGACTCAGGACAGAGGACTGCAAGGTGAGAAGGACAGAAATGTGAGTGAAGAGTGGGGATTGTCCCAGCTCCCCACCGCACTGGCTGGTGACCTGCTAATGAAATCCCAGACTACCTCAAGCTCCCAGTTCCTTGCTCTCTCTTTTCTTTTGGAATGGGATTGCCACCTTTTCCAGTTTCCACCAAAACGTTTGTTTTCCAGATAAGGGACAAACACATCATCCCAAACACATTCTAGAGGACTAACATATTTTGTGGCAGTGTCTAGACCACTCTGCAACATGTGGTCACCCCAAGACTCAGGTAGGCACCCAAGTTTCATCTAAGTGAATTTCAGCATTATTCTGATGATAAAATGTTCTGCATTTTTTTGCAAGGTATGAACTGGCCCCCAGAACTGGCTTTCCTCAGGGAAACATAGAGCTTTCAAAGGTTATCCAGCAGGACCAAGGCATTAAATCTAAAGAGTGGAACAACACAATTTCTGTGTGAGGGAACTATCAATTTTTTGTACTTGCTCCAGTTCTCACAGGCTATTTCACAGGCTTTTAAACAACAAATTAATATATTCTTGTAACTTCTTGACATAAGGTTAAGTACTGTAGATTCACATTCATTTATGGTCAGATTTTCCCATCTGTGTCTGAAAGTGACATTTTCAAGTTAACTCTTTCATATTCATCAACAGCTATTTAGTTTTTTGAATAGGATCTTTTTCAAACCTAGCTCTTTTCAAATTGTTTATTCTGTTTTTTAGAACTATGAGAAATCAAAACTGAGATTAATTCTAAAAGTCATAGACAAAAAGCCTCTGGCTAGCCATTACTAATTACACTTTTCTTGAAATAGTCTCACCACGCAGTACGTTTAGCAAGACAACATCAAAGCCCAGAAAAGTTCTGCCTTTTGGGGTTTTTATTTTCAACAAAAATATTCCAGTAAGCAACACTAGTTTAGAAACAAATGTGTAGGTCATTTTGCTTTCTCTTCTCTAGTCTTGTATACAAACAATAACATAAAATCATATAGGACTGTCATACAGGAAAAGATTTCTGAGTCATCATATCAGAACCAATAAATTCAGAAGAACAGAAAGTAGCTCTAGAAGGAAATGTTACATTTTCTCCTTTTCTATATGACTGTTTTTGAAAAAGCTGTATATCAGCACTTCAGAATATTACCTGAATAGCATGAATGATTTAAAGTAATAGTTTATTAATTTCAAAGAAAAGATTAGTTATTCTCTGGCCACTATTAACCACAATGTGGCAATCACCATAAAATGCTCTGCCAACAACTGTCAGAATTAATTTTCAAGCCTTCTGCTTTTTCTGATGTTGTGCTGCAGAATGTACTGAGTTTTATTTTCTGCATTTTTTTTCCTACAAGATTTAGACAACCACCATATTTGTATCCATTTTCTTCTGTAACTAACATTCTAGAACGTCTATCAATAGGTTACTATTCTGACACCAAAGCATAATTCCAAAGTAACCTACTGAGGACAAGTTGCTGTCTGTGTCAATCCAAGAAAGAGGCAGACTGTTATATCCTGCAAACTGTAGTAACTTATGCACTTAGTTTTGGAGCCTTAATTACCTCTACAGCAGTGGGACACTAAAGTGACCAAACATACCCACCATCCACTATTCCAGAAAAAGTGAAACAAAATTGTTTTTTCATGCATCAATTTCTCTTGATTGATCTATACATAAATATTCTTACATTTAGAATAATCAGATGCTATTATGGTAAAATAACTGTTTGCTGGGTGATTTGACCAACACAACCTTTATTATTACAGAATATCTTTGCAATTCTGTAGGCATCCACGAAAGCAAAAAAGTCTTGCAAATCACAAAATCCCACTGAACTCCACAGTAAGTATATATGCATATATATATATATATATATATACATATACAGAAAAGGGGAAGCTACAAAGAAAAGTTCAGATTCACTTATAACTATTGACTTTCGGAAAACCTAAAACCCAGTATCAATAATATTCAAGAAATTAGCGTTCAATATTAATTACTAAGTTGTTTTTGGGGAACAACAATCTTCTAGATGCTCTATGATGCATCTCTGCATGGAAGCAAAGTATGTTTAATGTCTTTTCAATGAAATTATTAATGCCAACATGCCATCAGATTACCATCATAACATATCAAATACCTTAATACAATTTGAACAGAGATTACATTTGCTACTTACCTAATTGGGTCTCCTGAATTGTTAGCTTACTCTCCAAGGGATGTAAAAGCTTTGGTGGTTTATCTGTTAGTGGTGCTAGAAAAGAAAGAAATTCACATATATAGTGTTCTGATTATTATTGAGTAGCATACCTATATTGGTTCAGGAAGGTTTTGGTTTTTCTTTTATTTCAATAATATTTGTGCCTTCAGTAGCTGTAAATGTTTTTGCTTAGACAGTAAAATAGCACCTAAATTTAGAATATTTCACATGCTAAGGAATTAAAGGCACTTGTGTTAAAAAAAAATATCTCTTTAAACCCTCACAAAAAACCCCCAACATGCACTGACATTGCAATTTTATATTTTCATAAATGTTATCCAGCACTTCACAGTTTGTTGTTATATTTAATTATGTCTCTATAAAATATAGACATTGACAGAGAAATAAAATAAACTATGCTACTGTAAACCAATTTTGAATAGTTTATGAAAACTTTATTTAAAAAGATATTACCAACACTGAAACTTTGTAAAGTGGAGTACTAGAAAAAGGCTCAGTTTTCAAAATCCAAGGGATGGATACAATAAAATAATGTCAAGAATCCTAATAAGATGGCTTCTTTCCTCCCTTTTGATCTACCCTGAAATACTGGTAGACTTAGGTAAATTGTGGAATAGAAAGTGTTTTGTAGTGGTCAAAAACCTTCTGAAGGTTCTTGAAGTGTGTTCAAACCATGCATCCAAGTAGTGCAGCTATTCTGTTAGATTTATCATCTGTATACTTAATTCATAGAAGTGACATTGATTATTACTAATTTTGTTTCTGTTAGGAAGTGTCCTCTTTACTATCTCTGACAGGTGAGTGTGTGTCATATGAAAAAAAAAGAACAATAATTATTTTTTTTAATACTGATAATAAATATTCACAGGAAAGTTCCAGCTTTTGTAGTCACTTGCAACATTTTGATATTTTACTTTTCAACATTAATTCCTACTTCAGTTTTTAACACAGATTATGGGCTGTCACAGATTTAAAATACATTTGACATTTTGATATAACTCTATAATATTTGTTCCCTTCAACTTGTCAAAATCAATGCTCCTTTTCTTACTGACACACACACATACATATCCATATGTGTATGGGCTTAATCTACTAAACACACTCTGCTGTCAGTGGAGCAGCAGTTGCATTCTCTACACTACGTTTCTTCTGCTCTTTTATTAAATTATCAACTTTCTTTAAAATATACAGCATTAATTTCAACTTTTCAATAATTACAGAGTGAAAACACTATGAACTCATGTTTCTGCTTTACAGAAAATGTCTGGGATATTGACCCATCAGATCTAGCACTGAATCAAAATTCAGGAGTGGGAAAAGAACTTTATTTGATCCATAGGCATCCTTTCAGTTTTTTTCTTCCAACAACAACTTCTATTCTCTATGGGAAATCATTCTCACTGCAGACTTTGGAGAGAATCACAACCCATGTTGTTAATATATGCAGTACATCATTCTTCAACTGAAGTATGAAGTTATAAAATTTTTGCCCAGTTTAATTTTCCCATAACTTGTGAGATTCAAAAAATAATTTAACAAAGAAAATGTTACTGAAAATAATAAATTAGACACATATCTGATATATCATAATCAAGAAGCTAGAAGGATCCTCTGGAAAACAAGTAATCCAATGTTCTGTTGGAAGCAGGTCCAATAGAACAAGTTGTCAGGACCTCCAGTCGTGTTTTGAACATCTCAATGGATGCAGATTTCACCAATTCAGGTGTCCCAGCCCCCAACCACCTTCTGGCCATGCCCTGGACTCAGTCCAGTAAATCCATGCCTTTTTGTAGAGCCCAAAATTTGTCACAGTATTCCAGGTGTGGCCTCACAGATACTAAATAGCTGTGAAGGATCACCCTCACAGATGTGCTAGCTAAATTCCAAGAGCTGTGCAGTTGGCCCTTGCCAACTCATGCTCAGCTTATTGTCCACCTGGGCTAACAGGACCACTGCTGCAAAGCTTTTTCCTACTCAGTCAGCCCCTGGTTCTGCACTGCAGCACCAGTTATTAACCAGGGGTTATTCCACTTCTAGACCAAGACATTGCATTTGCCTTTGCTGGATTCCATGACTTTCTCCAGCTTGTCAAAGCCTCCTGAAAGACCATTCCTGCTCTCTACTTTGTCACCCATTCCTTCCATTTTGCTGAGAGTGCACTCTGTCCCATCATCCAGGAATACATAAAACCTCTAAGCAACAGTAAAACAAATATATACTAGAACTGTGTCATACACTTATTTTAAAGGGAAACTTACCAATATTTCTGGCCAGTAAGAGTTAATACTTTGTAAGACAACACAACTCTAAGATCTCTAAACAGGGGGAAATATCCATATTCCATTGTTGGATTCCTTTTATGTCTATCAACCTCACACTGTTGTGAGTATCTCTTTAATACAAGTAAACACAATTCTCAGGGCTAACTCCTTCCCCTGTCTGGAAAAGTGAAAGTATTCCTAGGTATTCTTCATTCCAGAGTTTGAGACTGTAGAACAATACTGTGAATGTGGGTAATACAATTTTAATAACTTGATGTGCTTAAAATATTTAAGGTGATTTAAAAGTTGTCCTCGGTCAATCAGCACCTTTAGTGTCTGTTATTTAATCTATTTCCTAGCCTGAAAACATATATATGTTCTGGCATATTGACCCCTGTGGCCTGATGCAGAAGTGAGAATTTCTCTATCTGCCTTCTACCTTTCAAGTTCACACTCTCCACAGACAGCAACATTAATGGACACACAGAGTTACTGCAATCCTCATTTAGGTTCAGAAATTCTGGACTAGACCTATGTGTTTTCTATAAACTCTTTCATGTCCTTCAAACCATGTGGAATGACTTCTTCACTGGGTAAACCCACTATTCAAGAGGCTCTTCAAAGCAATAATATTTTCAGATGGAGATATTGAGGCACAGTTAACTACTAAATTGAACAGCAAAACTATAGTTCAAGCTTTTCTTCCTAAATTTTTACTAAGTAACAAGAATCACCCAAAATTTACAAAACTCACAACTTCATCTGGTCTCTTAAACAAGTTGAATAGCTTTTATTCTTTTTTTTTTTTAAATAAATATATGCAGGAAGGTAATAATTTTCATGTCCTACAAAAATATCCACGACTTCAAAGTACTTCCTGTTCTGTACTGCATGCAAAGAACAAGAATTCTTTTGAATATGTTTAAAAATAAAAAGAGAAAATCCTCTTCCCACCAGGTAGTATTTATCAACATGGTTGTCATACAGGAGGAACAGAGTGCTCAGATTCCTATTCTTGAATGAGGGAATTCTCAAGTCTCTTGGCAAGAATCTTAGTTCCTGGATATTATTATCTACTGATGTATGGATTTACTTCTCCCTCTCTCCTCTCTCACTGTCTTTTTTGGTTTTTTGAGATTTTTCTTGCCCTGCTTAAGAGCCAAGAATGTTACCCCAGACAAAGTTAACCAAAAATGATATATTCCTCTCAAAAAAAAAAAAGGGTTTGACAGGTCAGTGCCTTTTAAAAAAAAACTGATCACAAATTAAGTTTATAGCTCATCTTATTTTTGACTTGTGAACCATCACTGATAAGTGATTTGAAATAAATATCTGTCAAACTTGTTTTTTATTAGAAACAAGCTGAAGTTTAAAAAAAAGGGTGAAGTGACTGATTCTGAAGCTTCATTAAAAATTAATATTTAACTTCAGAGACATCACTCAGCTGCAGACATATTGATCCTACTCAGAGAAAAAGTACCTAAATTCACATTCCATGTCTATCAGATTGGATGTACATTTGAAATATATTGAACAATTTGTCTTATGGTAGTGAAACCAGGAGCCACACAATCAGTCACCCAATTGGAAACTAGCCAGAATATAATATTTTTACATCAGCCACCTACTTCCATTCTCCTCTTCCTATGTTGCTGCTTTAGCTTTAGATGCACGTGGTCACATGCTGCATACATATATTTGCTCTATGAAAAACACTGTTATTTGAAGAGACCAGCCACCTCTTAGAATTTGACACACATAATGAAGAAATCTTAGTTCAGACTGTACATCAAAATGGCACTAATCTGGACATCAAAGTGCAACTGCCTCAAACGCACAAGCTTTATAATAGAAAAATGAGAATTCTGTATTTACATCTGTTTTACAAAATGGTCTCATATGTTCCCTTGAAAATAATCACAAACATTTTTAATTTCTTAGAGGAAGACAGGGCTGTGTGGGATTGTCTGCAACTCAGAAAGACAGTTTATTATCTGGATATTTCATTCAAGGGCAAAAATTCAAATGAATAACTGCCTTACTTGGCCAGTCTGAGCTATAAATATTTTAGAACATATCTTATTCAACAATTTTATTGAAGTAAAAATTACTTTTTGAGGATGAAAATTCTTCTGATTTTTCTGATATTTGAGATAATACAATGGGATTAAATCTCTTGTAACTGGTCTACTCTGGACTGATCAACATAACTGGTCTACTCTGACCTCCAATAGGGAGGCCTGGAGACACACCATCTATAACGCAGCTGTCCTCTTTTGAGAAAGCACGTGGGATCACCCTTGAGGAGAAAAGACATCGCAGAAAGAATCGTGCCTTGCAGAATATACCATCTAAGGAGTCTTTCTGCTGTGCCTTTTGCAACCGGACATGCCTGTCTCGTATTGGCCTTTTCAGCCACCAACGCACTTGCAACAAACGTGGGTAGAGTCCTTCCCAAATCTTCGTTCGTGAAGCCCAGCCATGAAATCTCTTGTGTTTATGAACTTAGACCATTTCTAGAAAAAAATACCGACATGCCCCTGGAAGATACAACTATAGCACAGGATTAAATAGGGGGAAGAATTCATTACTTTGTGAAGGCAAAATATTCCTACATTTTGAAATCAAGGGATATCAAAAACATGGATTTCTTTTCTTGAAGTCTACGCTATTTCTTTGAATTCACCACACAGTTCAAAAAGATGCTCCACCTCTTTGCTTGCCTGTAGAAATTTAAGAGAATTCCTCATTCCAGTATACCTTCCTGCTAATTTTCTGAGCTTATGTCTCTTTTTCTCCTCTCTTTGTGGTGCAAATTTTGTCATAGGTAAATGATTGAGGAAACAAGGCACTTCTGTCAGAAGAGGGACATCAGGTCTGACTGGCTATAAAGCTGAACAGGTTGCCCAGAAAAGCTGTGGATGCCCCATCCCTGGTGATGTTCAAGGCCAGGTTGGATGGGGTCCTGAGCAACCTGCTTTAGTGGAAGGTGATCCTGCCTATGGCGGGGGTGTTGAAACAATATGATATTTAACCCAAACCATTCTATGATTCTGTGACAGTGCCTGGAACTGATACTTGCTCCACGTGCTCTCAGAGTTGGTCACTGCTTTGCTGTGAAGTGCATGTAGTGGTGCTCACCCCTCCAACTCCCACATCTCAACACTTATTCAAGCACTGTCAAGCATGATAATCTTATACCAACAACGGTGGAGAGGTTTGAAATTAGAGTAAAACAATGGATTTGGGTTTTAGATTGCTATGTTTATGTGTCTATTTCATGAGAGAGCTCTTGAAATAAAACACAGTCATTGGAAAGCCATCAGCTGTGAAATGATGAAATCAATTGTCATATTTAGGAATCATAAGTAATTATGAGAATAGAAGGAAAAACTATAGCATTTCAGTTGATAATTACAGTGCCTTGGAAAACACCAATGTATACTTTTATGTTTGGTTTCTCCTTTTTAATAGTAATGCCTGTAAAAGAAATAATGCAGTAGTAGTAATCTACAGTAGACTGTAATAAAATTAATTATGTGCAGCCTGAAGCTGCACTCTTGAAACATTAATCTACACAGTCACTGTCCAGATGAATATTCATACTGAGAACTCTGAGGTTCCTCAGAGTAAAAGAAAGTAATGCAATGCAAGGGCGTTGGGTTTTTTTCTTTATTCCTCCTTACATAGATATAACCACATACATTCAGATATATCTCTAGAGAAATCACTGCCTTTTAAAAAATAAATATGTGGCAAGATCTTTTATAAGAGGGGAATTCTTTATACATGTTTGAGCCTTCTAACAACCTGAAATCTCAATTCTCGGTTACATTCAGATTAGTTGTCATTCACAAGGGCATCATTTAAAATCACGTATGCCATGAATTGCACAGCAGTCCTCTAAGAATATTCTGCTTCACTGTGTGAACTCTGAATCAAGCAGTTCAAACAGAGGGCAGATACATACAAGGATACTGAAGACATGTCTGTGAAGCCATAGGCATATGACAGTAAATGAGCTGTCTAATGTGACTTAGTTATCACTATGACTGACTGAAGATCAGCTTTTATCTTCTGAAATGTTCCCATAAATCTTGCACTGAGAGACAAAAAAGTCTCTCTCTTTTCTCAGTTTATGTCTGTGTCATTGTCTTTTTACCACATATTAGAAAAAAAACAATCCCCCACTCCTATTGCCTTGGGCATACAAATGAAAATGGTCTTTATTTTTCATACCTAATAATTTCTTCTGATGTTTTTCCCAGAGTGGTTACAATCCTTAATTTTTTTACATAAGAAAATTCTCCTAAAAAGAACTATGTAATACATTCAATAGAATATTTGTCCTTCCTGTAAGGAAGTGCAGAAGCAGCTAAACTGGTAACTAATAAAGAGGTTGTTATTATACAAAAGTTTCCGTGATGCATATAGAAAAGAGGCACTGCTAAAATGAAATCTAAAAGACAGGAGGAATATTTCCAAGAAGCCTTTTAAGATATTTTAATCCTGTGAGTCCCCTGTGATTAACAACACATTGAATACTGAGAAGAGCAAATGCAGCCAGATGTTGGGGTTTTCATTATCTGCTCATCGCTAATTGAATCTGATGTGACACTTGTGCTACCCCTAGGACTTCAGAGAAGATGTTAGTTTTCTTGAACACACAGTGACATTTCCCAGTGATCATCTCCATGGAAAAAGTACAAATAATCAAAATGCTGCCATAGTAGATGTGAATAGAGTCTTGAAATACAAAAGAACCAAAGAGTATATGTAGTTAAACTTTTGAGTGAAATATCAGTCTAACGTCTTGATAGTATTGGTCTCCTTCTGTGTGGTAGATCTAGAATTTATATATTGATCTTATAAAGAAGAACCCCCCCCAAAAACAAAACAAAAAAACCCCCAAAATACAAAAAGACTAATAAAAATACTGAAGAATCTAAAACATCCAAATTCTTTTTTCTCTCTTGCATAAAGTTTCTCTGCACTACAACACTGTTTCTGTACAAAGCTGATTCCTAAAGCAAGATAACGGAAATGAGATTTTCTAGGTAGATCTGTGAAAAGGCTGTCATTATAAAGCCTGATCTTTCTGCATGATCTGTATGCTAAAGCCTGGTCCATCTACATGTCCCTGCACTTGTATCTAAGAGGTGTCAGATCATCTGAAAAAAAAAAAAAGGGGGAAAAAAAAGAGATGGTTACTGCTGTTGTTGCTATAAAAAAGCAGGTGATATATTATCAGTGCATTTAATGAAGATAAAAGCTCTTGTTAACAAAATAATTAAATGATGCACCAAGGAACACTTCCACCAGTAGATCCCCTGGTATTTCAGCTTAATGATGAAGCTCACCAGCATGTCATTCAGCAGGAATGCAGTTATAACCCATGAGGGAATTTGCTCCTATATCTACATGTTAGGTTACACCTTTGTTTAGAAGAGTCTTCAGTGAAGTGGTATGTTTTTAAATCTTGTATAAGGCTTGTGAAACAAATAGAAACATATGCAGTGCTCTTAACACCTGGGCTACCTGAATAGATGTCATATTCATGAAGCAAAACAGAGACTTACATAAACCATGAGATTTAGTCAAACAGTTATGAAAAGCTAGACTCACACATTATCAACAAGTAAGCATTCTGCAACACACTATTAAAATTTCTCTGCATATCATCGTAGATTCACTTCTCATATAATTACCTTAATCTGTTATCTTTCCTTTTATTTCTGCATTAAAATACAGAAAATATGGGGATGGAAGTATCATGAGGTTATATTCTCTGTGACTAGACCAAATATACATTTTCTTAACAATTACTCTATTCTTATTACCAGATGACCCCCAGAAAAACTCATTTATACAGTCGAATTATTCAGTGATACCTACATTTCTTTTTCAGCATCACCTTCACACTTGACATTGAATTTAAGTATTCACTGTTATTTCTTGTCCTCAATCTTTTCACAATCATTATAATTTCCCCTAGAAATTTAGCAATAATTTCCTTTTTTTTTTCCTATTATTTGTATATTCTATGTCAGATTTAGATTTCAAAACCAAGTAAATGGAGTGTGTTTTAGAATCAATGAGTCATTGAGGTTGGACAAGACCTTTAAGATCACTGAGTCCAACTGTTAACCCAGCACTGCCCAGTTCACCACTAAGCCGTGTCCCTAAGGGCCACATCTGCAGGTCTTTTAAGGACCTCCAGGGATGGTGACTCCATCACTTCCCTGGGAAGCCTGTTCCAACGCCTTTTCTCTGGACACACTCCAGCACCTCAATGTTTTTCTTGTAGTGAGAGGCCCAAAACTGAACACAGGAATCAAGGTGTGGCCTCACCAGTGCCAAGTACACAGGAACAATCACTGTCCTGGTCCTGCTGGACACACTATTTCTGATACAAGCCAGGTTGTCATTGGCTTTCTTGGTCACTTGGGTACACTGCTGGCTCATGTTCAACTGTCTATGGACCAGCATTCCCAGGTCTTTGTCTGTCTGGAACCTTTTCCAGCCACAATTTAAAGTACCTCATTAAAAGTAGCATCAGTAGAACACTGATTTTGGGAATGGTAACACTATGAAACTGTTCCTGCCTTGCTTTTATTATTCTCTCCTTCTTTGAGAGTTAGGGCAGATAGTTCTTAGAAATGCAGTAGCTCACGGCCTTTGAGCGTAAATTCTAGATACTCTCTGTTTTTTTTCTTTCATAATTAAATCTTTCTGTTGATAATGCTGACATTTCAAAGCAAGATTTCTCAGCCTCTGAGGAAGCCTTGTAAAGGGAATAGGACCCAATGCACCTTGACCACTTCAACTCTTCCAATGAGCTGACATTTAAAGGCCTTGCAATTAAAGGTTTTACATATTTCATAGAGTTTTCACTTTCAGGATTGGAAGTCAACCTTTTAATTCTGTTCCTTTATTTTAAAGTCATCTGATTTAAAAGGTGACCTGCTCTAATTCTCTCTGTTCTAGTTCTGTCTTAGAGCTATAAACCTCTTTCATTTGTTTTCCAAGTGATTTCAGTGATTAGGTCTTCTGAGTATGTCTTTGCTCTGCTAGAAATTTGGACATTCTTGTGACCCAAAAATTGAAAAAAATCCATGATTTATACTTTTATGAACAGTGAGAAGGCTTTTGTTTTTTGGGTTTTTTTGTACTCATTGAGATGACTTGGTCTTTTTTGTCCTCTTGGGTGGCTTTTTTTGATCTGCTCCATTGAGGTAGGGTTTTTGTTTTAAAGCTGAGAGATTTTGGACTGCAAGAAAGTAAATATCACTCCTAATCTTCAAGAAGGGCTAGAAGGAGGAACTTGGGAACATAGACTGGTTAGCCTTACCTTGATCCCTGGGAAACTGATGGAACAAATAGTCCTGAAAACCATTTCCAAGCACATTAAGAACAAGATGATGATTGGGAGTAGTCAGCATGGATTTACAAAGGGAAAATTGTGCTTAACCGACCTGGTAGCCTTCAGTGACAAGATGACTGGCTCAGTGGGCCTGCAGACAGAAGCTGATGCTGTTTATCTTGACTTTACAAGGCTTTTGTCTCACTGACAAACTTGTGAAGTATGGACTAAGTACATGGATAGTAAGATGGGTTGAAAGCTGAGTGAACTGCTGGACTAAAGAGGGCTGCAACCAGCAGCACAAAGTCTAACTGGAGGCCTGGACCAGCAGCAGTGTATCCCAAGGATCAGTGCTGGTTCAACACTGTTTATCTTCTTTAGTGACCCAAATAACAGAACACGAAACTGGGAAGAGTGGTTGATGACAAGCCAGACGAGTGAGCTGCCACTCAGGAGACCTTGACAGATTGGAGAAATGGTCTGACAGGAACCTCATGAAGTTCAACAAGGTGAAACGGCAAGTCCTGTCTCTGGGGAGTAGCAATTCCAAACTTCAGTCCAGGAGCCAAACAGCTGAAAATCAGATTGGCAGGGAAGGACCTTGGATTCACAGAGAACAAATTAGCCATAAGGCAGCAATGTGCTCTTGCAGCAGTGAAGACCAACAACACCCTGGGCTGTGTCAAGGAGAGCATGGTCAGCAGACTGAAGGTCATTCTTCCCCTTTGCTCAACTGTGATGAGACACATCTGGAGTGCTGTTTCAGGGCTGGACCCTCCAATACAGGAGAGATATAGACATAAGGACAATGAAGGGCCACCATGAAGACTATGGGATTGGAACATTTCAGACAAGGAGAGACTGAGAGAGTGAGACTCAGAGAAGAGGGCACTCAAAGGGTTGTTGTCCACATGTAAAAAACCACGTGGGAATGGCGGAAGTCGAGACAACAGAGCCAGACTCTTCTCAGCTGTGCTAAGGAAGAAGATGGGAGGTAGCGGCACAAAACATAGGAAATCCCACTTCAACACAAGAAAAACAGTGTTCACTACACAGGTGGTCATGCACAGGAACACATTCCCCAGAGATGCTGCAGTGTCCATCATTGGAGATACTCAAAACCCAACTGGACATGACCGTCAGCAACCTGCCCTGACTGATCCTTTTCTGAGCAGGGGCTCTGACCAAAATATCTCTAGCAGTTCTCCACTTGCTATTTAATTTTTAGCAAATATTTCCTTTTTTCAAACAGGCTTCGAAAGTCTGGAGAATTTCCTGGATGTCCTTAGTAGTTAGTGTCCATGCAGCAGATGGGATGGGGGACATACTTATTGCACTGTACAACTCTAAAGTTTATCATACAGATGTTCTGCTTGGTTCTCTACTGTGTGCTCAGACCCTCCCATTATAACAGCAAACATCCTGGCACAGAGGACTTCAGGCTTGCATTATCTCTATATAAATCTTGTCTGAAGCCTAAGCAGCCCAGTTTTAGTTTCCATAGCTTTTCTGTTTTTAAGAAGGTATGAAATCAAGGTCTATCATAGGATATTAAAACTAAAAAAGTTACACAGTCAATATAAGTGGAGAGAGAGCATGCTTGAGAACAATAATATTTGACACATATTGTCCATTTGATGTGCCAAGCTTTAAAGAAAGCTCTCTATGCAAACCCAGTATGGCAGATGTTATATTAGCACATATCATACAGTTACTTGGCAACAAACATAGATTAGACATGATAAACATTTGGTCTGCAGAAATGTTTTCAGAGCTGGTGGTTACACAACCATATTTAATGCTTGATGCATAAAAAAATCCACTCTAGTTGTTTATATATAAAATGTCTGTAAAGCAAACTACAAAACAAGAAAATCTTATTGAAAATAATATTCCTATTACATAAAACAAACAAAAAACAACACAAAGCTCCCTCTTGTAATTGCAAACAAATTGATAAAACACATTGTTGCTGGCAAACAATGCTGGATTTTTTTCCCAGACAATGTAACTGGGAAACGATGACATCTTTAATTGACTTTTTTTCCCCTCAAATAGATCTTCTCTTACTCTTCATTGGAAACAGAAAGCAGTGGTTGGGCAAAGTTAGTTTTATTAATTAAGGAAATTCATGCCTATTAAACATCTGCATACTTTTCTCTGGCTAGAAGCATATGAGTTTTCTCTGGCTATAAATCTATGTCATCCTATTTCTTTCCAGAATCCTTACCATCATAAATTCACAATAATTCTCTTGATTATTATTGCACTCTTGTCTTCATAATAAAATACCTTAGGCTAGATGAAATAGAATTGGAAGGCTTTCCTTTGGTTTTCCCCAAACTTGTTATTTCTTTTGAATCTAAGGATGGATTTTTATTGGAATGTACATCTTGTTTACACAGAAAAGTAAAGGTTATTCAGAATTTTTTTAATTCTGAAGTTTTCAGTAGAAATGTGTATATTTCCTGGTAGAAATATCTAAAGGAAAATCCATGACATATTATTTTGGGGTTTCTATGTTTAAAATAAAATTATTCATTTTTGATGCAACATTTAGAGTAAGATCTCCTTAATATTCATCTTTGTCTGTGTAGGCTTCTGCTTCTGAGTTCTTGTGGTACAAGCATTTTATTTTTTGCAATATTTTGGTTTGAATCAAAGCTGAAACTAGAAGGTGAGAAATACCACAGACCTTTTCAACTAAGGGACTAGCTAAATATGTCAGAATTTTCTAATCTGTTTTTGAGTTTGTTTACAAGGCACTGTTCAGTGTTATACAGAGGTGTATGAACCCCACTAGAAAGGACATTTTAGGACACTGAAGTGTCTGGGCTAAAAGATTATTTCAGAAGTTCACTACAGTGTGCTGGTGAGCGAGGGAGGAGTGCACTGCTAACAGATCTGTGCTGTTTCTAGTGTTTGAGCTACATGCTGCTGTACAGTACTTCTCTATATCATATCATTAGGGATTCAGGAGCCTTAATCCAGTTTCCAAAAATGGGGTAGATACCTAACAGCCTGAGTGTCATGCCAGTTCTCAAAAACTCATGACTTGATATGGATCCCCTTTTGTTTATTTTCCATGTTTTTGTAAATCCCACTTGGTACCTTAATGCTTGTGTAAATCTAGGAGCAGGAATCTGAATCCCTTGGAAGAAGGTGACTTGCCTGAAAAGTTTTCTTTGGCTGAAAACTCAGTTTTCCAGCAAGTTAGTCTCTTTCCCAACGGAAAACAAATCTGTAGTGCAGAGTCTGTGTTGAAAGTAGCAGCATGAGCCATTTTGCATACAAGTACTCTTTGATTATGTTTATGTGACTGACTTTTCTCTGTATGTTCAAAGTGCATTACATGATATGCTGTAGAAATGAGAAAAATAGCTGTCAGTTCAACCACAAGATAATAATAAAAAAACCCACCTGTATGGAACCTAAAAGTGTAGATCTGTAACACTCCTATAAGAAATGAAGTTGATTTTACTGAGTCATAAAGAAAGAAAAAGATCAAATCATAAACGTAGAAATTTTTAGAGATGACAAATAAAAATCATATCAAGAACAGGAAAAATTTGTTTTCATGAGAAAATACTCATTCTTATACTGATTGGGAGATTGTCCCTTGGAAATATTTCATCCTTGTGTTCCATTTTGATAGCAAGGAATAAATTTTCATTCCACAAACAGCTGAGTGTAGTAGCTATTACATTACATGGCTCTGGGTCTTTTAAGCAGAGAAAGAAGGCAAAAGAAATTTTTATCCAGCAGTAATAGCCATATCTTTGCTGTGTAGTGCACGGGCTATGAATAGTCTGCCCCAAAGACTCATATCTCTGTTTAATACTCTTAAATTCTCAGTAATAAAAATAGGCCCTGTGTTACAATTAATATTTAGGCAGTAAACATTGGGACACAATGCCTCCACAGGCAGTACAGGAAGCTGCTATATCAGAGGGAGAGAAAAAGTTCTTCTGAGTCAAGTGAACAACAGGTGATACCTTCTGCTTGTACATTACAAAGAATCACAGTGGGTTGGAAGAAACCTTAAGGATCACCTAGTTCCAACACTCCTTCAACACAGGCAGGGACACCTTTCACTAGACCAGATTGCTCAGAGTTCCATCCAACCTGGCCTTGAACACTTCCAGGAATGAGCTTCCCTGTGCAACCTGTTCCAGTGTCTCACCACCCTCACAGTGAAGAATTTCCTCATTATGTCTGATATAAACCTCCCTCTTTCAGGTTAAAGCCATTTCCCCTTGTCCTATCACTTCATGACCCTGTAAAAGTCTATCTCCAGATTTTTTCTAGCCCCCCTTCAGGTACTGTAAGGTTGCTATAAGGTCTCCTTGGAATCTTCTCCAGGATGAACAACTCCAGCTGTCTCAGCCTTTCCTCATAGGAGAGGTGCTCCATTCCTTTAATCGTCTTGGTGGTTTCCTCTGGACTCACTCCAAGAGGTCCATGTCCTTCCCATGCTGATGATCCCAGAGCTGGATGCAGCACTTCAGGTGAGGTTTCATGAGTGGAGAAGAGGGGGAAAACTATGTCCCTCGACCTGCTAGTCATGCCTCTTTTGATGCAACCCAGGACACGGTTGGCTTCTGGGCTGTGAGCACATATTGCTGGGTCATATTGAGCTTCTTGTCAACCAAAATCCCCAAGTCCTTCTCAGCAGGGATGCTCTCAATCCATTCTCTGCCCAGCCTGTCCTTTATCTTGGGATTGCCCTAATCTAGGTGCAGGACTTTGCACTTGACCTTGTTGAACTTCATGAATTTCACATAGCATGCTGACCACACAACACAGCCTGGTGTCTTCAGCATCACCCACTTGCTGAGGGTGCACTCCATCCCACTGTCACTGACAGAGATTTTAAACAATGCTGATCATGATACCTGCCCCCACAGAACACCATTCATCACTGGTCTCCACTTGGACATCAAGCTGTTGACTGCAACTCACTGAGTGCAGACATACAGCCAATTTTTTATCCACTGAATGATCCATCCATCAAATGCATGTTTCTCCAGTTTAGAGAAAAGGATGTCATGCAGGATGGTATCAAATGCTTTCACAAGTCCAGGTAGATGATGTTAGTCACTCTTCCTTTATCCAGCAATGCCATAACTCCATCAATAAAAGGCCACCATATTTTTCAGACACAATTTGTCTCTAGTGAACCCGTGTTGGCTGTCACCAATCACCTTTTTATCTTCCACATGCCTTAGCAGAGTTTCTAGGAGAATCTGTTCCATGATCTTGCCAGGCACTGAGGTGAGACTAAGGTGAGACTGACTGGCTGGTAGTTCCCTGGGTCTTCCTTTTTTTAGGTTTTTAAAAAGGCAGTTATATCTCCCCTTTTCCTATCACTGGGAACTTCATTGGACTACCATGACTTCTCAAATATGATGGATAGTGGCTTAGCCACTTCATCTGTCAGTTCCCTCAGGACAAAAGGATGCATATCCTCATCAGGTCCCATGGACTTATGCACTTTCAGGTTCCTGAGATATTCTCTAACATGATCTTTTCATGCAGCGAGTGGTTCTCCCAGTCCTTGCACTTGTCTTCTATGACTTGGGCAGTGTGGCTGGAGAACGGTGAAGACCAAGTTAAAAAAGTGGTTGAGTACCTGAGCCTTTTCCATATCCCAGGTAACCAGGTATTCTGTGTCATTCCAGAGAGGACCCATATTCCAAGAAAAAATAAACTAAACTCGAAAAGAAGCAGTACAGCCAACAAAATGAAAAAGACTAGACTGCTCCCTTTCTCTTATACATTAAATAGAAACAGGTATTCACTAATGCAAGTGTGGGTTTATGGATGTTTTATATTTTATATGGATGTTTTATATAATAATTTTATTAGTATCTTCCACAAGGTTTGAGGCATAAGAAACAAGTATTTTAAAGATCTATGTTTTGATTACTAAAATATACAGACAGGCCCCAAGATGAATTTTCAAAGTCTCTGAAAATCACGCTGCCACTGTACCCCACAGATATCTGGCATTTAGGAAAATTAAACAAACTTGTGTCATGTAAAAAGAGTCAAAATACAGTTCTAACATTTTCTTTCTGACTCAGTTATATTTCAGGTATGTATAGTTACAATATTTGTTGTTTTCTTCCATATAACTTCTCCCACAGAGAATCCAGAAATTATTGCCTCCCACAGAGGTTTAATTTACCTATAACACTTGGTGATGGTACACATGGCAGATGTCTCCTGTATTGTATCCTACACAATACAGGTAAGACGGTAGAGTTTTTAGTATCAGAAATGGGTTTCACTTGGACTTCGAAAGCTACCACAGGCCCTCCTCATGCCTGATTCATAATATGTAACCTTGGGAAAAAACATTGAAGGGTAGATCAGTGCCAAAAAAATAAATAATGACACAATTTTTCAAATAAAGTAAAAAAGTTGATTGTTATTACTTTTTTTTTTTTTAGCAGTTTGAGAAATGCCATATTTATGGGATTCCTCTCTGCTTTCTTTCCCTCTGTTCAGTTTTCCTATTTGTGCGATAAAAATTCAGTTAAATTCTCATTATAGTTGTTTAGAACTGAGCACCAGGGAACACACAATAAAAGGTGATGTAACAGGGAACTGTGGCAAGCTTAATAGGCTGTACTGCACCAACTTAAATTAGTCATTGAGTGAACTAATCACAAATTGCCAACGTGGAACCCACCACAGTGGAGGTTCGATACAGAATGAAAAACACTCTAGAAAAAGGAAACTCAAGGGTACTTTCTGTGTTAGGACTATGTATCATGTATCTTCAGAAAGAAAAAAAATGAGAAAGGAAAGTAAATTACTTCCAAAACACTTTGCATAAGAGTGGAGGAAAACACAGCAACATCACACATTTCTAGTGAAGTTAACTGCTTGATGTATAAGTGCAATTCTTCAAGTTCTTGTGGCACTTGAAGCTTTTCCCTCTATCATTACTTTTCTACTTATTTTGACAGAAGTGAATTTATCAAGTATTGATGGTGTCCCAAACTAATTCCATATGTATATATTTATCCTTCATGCACATTTCAAAAATATTCATCAATATGCTACAAGTTAAATTATTGTTCAGCCAGACTCATTTCTGATAAATTTGAAATTAATATATTTCACTTACAACAGCAACAGAAAAATAAGAAACAAAGACTAAAAGTTACATGAAGTCACATACATTATACTGTATTTTTATTCTCAGAGTACAACTGGCTTTAAAGTACAAGGTGGATTCAAGCTATCAGAAATCACAAGAAAGAAATTGAAAGAATTTTTGATGTGAAAGAACTCTGGAGCCATGCCATAGTCATTTTCTGAGGGAAAACTTCATGCTAGGAAGTAAATGTGGAAGGCAAAAGGATTCACAGTGAATGTATGTTCCTCGATGTATGCATATTTTTTGGTTCCTACCTTCTTGTTTTTTAAAGGGAAAGGTGAGAAAGTAGAAGATTTACCTTTGTTATATGCTTCAAACCAAAACAAACCATATACATCAGAGAACAAAACAATGCAGTGCAAGGAAAAGAAAAAAAAGTACGAGTGTATGGAAAATCATGACAGAAAATTGTCAAGTATAAAGTTGGACAGATTTTAAAAAAAACATATTGGACAAAGAAATATTGGAAAGATATTAAAAGCAGGCTGCAATTAATCTTTTTGAAGAGAAAGTGTCACTGAGAAATTGTAAATTTTGGAAATATCTGTTGTCTTATTCATACATTAATCAGAATACCTTATCAACATGTGGAAATTTCAAAGAGAGTTCCAAGAGTGTACTTATGGTGTGAAATGTCAGAATCATAGGCTGGTTGAGGCTGGAAAGGACCTCAACCTGGAGGTTATCTAGCCTGAAATCCCTGCTCAAAGCAGGGTAAAATAATCAACTTGTGTTCAAAGAACCTTAAAGAAATAATTTTTGTTATATTAATGAATTTTAATCTTCCCAAGCTTCTTGTTGTATTTTCTATAGTAAAGATGTTTGGAGTGAAGAATTTTGTTACCATCCACTTTTGCTTTGCCCATGAGAGAAGGACCTCATGCTGGAGTTCTACCATATGAACTTACATGACAATTAGATTCTCAAAATTTTCTGAAACGGGTTGTTGACTGCTAAACTTTTTACAAGAAAATAAGGGCCAATTTCTCCACCAAGTGTTGTCATTATTTGAAAAATCAGACTTACTAAAAGCTGCCTGCAAGTGGTAGCCAAGTTATTAATAGCTGAGCATTGGCAGCAGACTTAGGAACATTTGAAATATGTTTTTAATCCCAAGAATTATTTCATAAAATAGTCTTCTTTCATTTTATGAATCAACATCAGAAAAAACTACTTTGAAGTTAAGAACAATCAGATATTGTGAGATCATGTACATGCATGTTAGCACTTTTATTATTGCAAATTCACCTTAAGATGGACTTAGTAAAATGATTTTACCTCATTAATAAGCTCTTGTACTTTTCTGTATGAGCTGTTGTCTGTACATGTCTGCAGATCTGCAGATACTGTTGATGGTCTGTTGATAAACTCTTGATAAACTGTTGATGGTCAGATAGTGTTAACAGCTACAATGCCACATTTCTGTAATGCTAGAATGACTAAAATTTTGAACAATTAGTAGACAAATAACACTGACCTCTAAAAAAGTAGGACATTCAAGGAAATAAAATAGACTGTCTGATAGCTTCTGTCTATAAGCAGAAAGAATTGCCGTTTTTGAGAAGTGAAAATTAAAACATGCAAATCCCCCGTTGTCCTTCCATCTGCTAAGAATTATGTGCTTATAGAAGTATTAACCTGCTCTAACATAAGGTAATTTCTTAAATATCTTCATTTTTCCTGAAGATTTTCCAGCTGCTCAGTATGTCCATATTTTACATTCAACAACTGAACTCCTCAGCAGAAATAATTTCCACGGACTTTCAAAGTGGATCTTTATGCAGGACCCACAGTTCTTTAGACAGACATAGATGACTTGCACTAAAATCATAAGCAGTGCTTTCAACTTCCCTACTGGTTTGCAGAGAGCAAGATCTGCCTCTGGGCCAGTTGGTCCAATCTGAGACCAGTCTCACAATATGTCAACTGGTACAAACCCAGTAGCCTGTTCTGTTTTATCTGTAAGTAACAGGTCCACTGAGCAAACTAACTCATTGGCTTGGAGCTCCTCTGAAGTAAGTTGGTTGTTTCATGAAGAGTGGATGTCTAAGGCTCCAGAACAAAACAAAAAGGGAAATAAAATTTCAAAGATATAGTTGCACACTCAAAACTTTTTTTCCTAACCGTAATGCAGGGGCAACAGCTGAGAAGATGGATGGATTTTTTTTTTTTTCTGGTAGGCATCCTTGACTCAGATATTTTGAAAAAAATCCTTGAATAATAAATGAAAAATAAATTCTTAATTGTATTTTAATGAAGAAAAATCAGCAAGAGATCCCCACTTCCCAAAACTGTGAACAATACTGGGTACAAAACTTGAAGAAAAAAACCAAAAATCTCACAGTTTGGGCTCACACTGAGCCCAAATATGGGAAATATTTTATAGGTCTTATCCACAAATTTCTGAATCTTTTCATTCAAGCAATTAACATGATTAAGTACAGTTTTCCCATCTGATTTAATTAACTGTAATCATACCAGACTATTGTAAATTGGGCATTCAAGATATATGACACATCTTTTCAAATATGGGTACAATCATTGTGAAAATGAGTAATAGTAGCATTCAGTAGCCCAAGGCAATTACAATTATGAGAAGTGCCTGTTTGGTAAAAGGTCACAATATGATGTCTTGCATTTGCCTGAAATAGTTTTGTCACTGCACAAACTCTAACAGGGAAAGCATATTCTTAACAACCATGATTTGATAATTTAACTTCAGAACTAATTCCACGTGCTTCTGAATATTTTAACAGTGAAAATTTAGAATATATTGTCTTGATAGAAGTTGCATATTAAAATTTAGAATTTTTTTTTAATTTTTTTACTCAAGTAGTTTATACATTTACCTATAGGCTTATTGCCAAATAAAGTATTCCAGTTTTATGAAACAACAATGCTCTGACCATGATAATTCCTTAATGCTATGTGAATTGCTGGAAACTTTTTTAATGACCCTTTAAAAATTACATTAATCCTCAAGTTTCTCTCCACTGTCTCCTGATTAATTCACTTGCATTTTGCTGGAGGCTACACACATATAGAGTCTTTGCCTTCAGCTGAAGGCTGGGGAGGATGTTTTTGGTACAGTTCACATTACATCAGTCAAGGACCAGGGCTTTTTCTCCATCCAGCCACTGTGTATTAGTGACCTGGTTCCTGAAGCCAGGACTCTGCCAGAAATGAGTTTTCTTGCCTGTATTTTACCACAATACATTTGCAGAGGATGTAACATGATTAGTCACTTTAACATTTGCTGCCAGCAAGTTGTCAAGCGTTACTTGGGGAGAGAGGAAAGGGAATAATATAGAAATTGAGAGAAATCTTAAAGCAGATTATTGGGAAAATGAGTATTTTTTAATTATCCTGTGCCTCAAGAAGGAAATGGAATGACAATGAAAACTAAGTTGGCTCCTGTTTGAAGAACAAGTAGAAAATGAAAATGCATGAAATTCCTGTTTCATATAATGAATTAAACGCAATAAACCAATCAAACCTATTAAATACACAAAATCTATTTGTGGAGGAAAAAAAGGATAGAACGAAAAAATGTTGTCAAATTGATAAAGCATCCCTACTGAAGAATGGTCATTTGTAATAGGTTTTGCCAACACTGTAGTAAACATGCAAAATTCTTAAGAGTTACATTTCTTGGGCTTTTTCCCTTTTGATTTATGAATAAAAAGCCAAATAATCTGCATAATCTAAAAATGTCATTACAAGTTGCTAGCATCAAGTGGTGTGATATAGGTGGTTACTGAAAATGTGTGGTTTCCTCTCTTGTTGACTGCATGTAGAGGTGAAAGATAAGACAAAGAGCTGTCTTTAAACTAGGTATTTGTAATGACAAAGTGTCTTAACTGTACAAATAAGCAGAAGAGAAGAAAGAGAACACAAGTAGAAAATCCACAGATCAAATAAAAAAATCTACAACTTAATGAATTATAAGTCTATTACCTTGAATAACCTATGGTGACCTGTACCATTGTTTTAAGGACATTGTTTCACCTCCTACATCATCTTTCTTTCCAGACATTTAACAAGTATATTGAATACCATCTGCCTTCCTGTGAAATCCTATATCCTTTCAAATTTATGTTTTGATGAAAACACTTCATTTTCCTCTGGAAAAACAATTCATTATTATCTGAAACACTTCTGTAGCTTAAAATCTATATCTATCCAACATTTAATATTCTTTATCTTGTGTGTCACAACAAGCAGCAAAATATATAAAAACTGCAGTATTTTAAAGTTTCACAACTATTGCCTATATATGTCCCCTAGGAATTTTCACAGAAAGGAACAGGCTTTTTTAGCAGCAAAATCAGTCTAGGGATTTTGATTACATTTATGTTTTCTCCAGTACAACCAATTTGCCATTGAACTAATACAAATGTTTAGTTAATTTTCTTTATGATTGAACTATTTATTGATTCACAGACAGGCACATTGTAACAAATAATAGCCTTCTACTCTCCTCTGTACTTTCCTGCAAATAAAAATATAATCAGGAAAAGTATTCAATCTTCTTATAAAAATAATTGACAATGACATCTGAATGTTTTATTACCTCCACAAAAAATATCTTTTTCCACAAGATATATTCTTCTGCGTAAGAATTGTAACATTCATGCATGACTTATAAAACCTTCTTTGTTCTTTGAAATTATTTATCTTGCTTAGACATCCAGGACAAACAGTTATTAGTGTCAATGCATTTCTTATTCATAAATATGTATAGCAAGTATTATAGGGCTGTGTAAGCAAGAGTAACTTTGTGAGCAATACAGGAACATCAGAATAAAACTAGAGCAAGTAAGTTATTTATTTGAAATCTTTATGTCATATCCAAACATCTAGTCTAACCTGGAATTGCTGTAAGTGGAGCTGATCAAAACTTTATTTATTTGAGTTAAAATAAGTTGCAGTCTGTCCATATTTGGAACTTTTTCTTAGTAATTTTTACTTTATTGAACTCAGTATTCATGAGAATGCACCTTAAGCTTGCATGTTTGTTTTCTAATTCAAGTTAAGCAGTAATGGAAGATGTGGTTTCCCCTTCTTCGAGGTAATTAATCTAAGTACAAAGAAATCCTCTCCAAACAAATTTTATGTACAACAAATATTATTAGATTAACCTCTACTTCTAAGTAGACAGGTTATGATCTCAAACACGAAGTTGCCTTTCTTCTGTTGCTCAGAGAAGTCAGACACTCATGACTTTTGTCTGTTCTACTTGGGTAAAAAAAAAAAAAAAAAAAGGCAAAAACCTTTGGACTAATAATGCTGTTTCTACCAATGAAATGACAAAGCTTATCAGAGTGCTGTTTATCAGTATTAAAACTGAACTTCATTTCATAGATACTATGGATAGAAATGCCAAATGTAAATGTAAAAGTAAGTCAAAGCAAGTAAGCAACAGAACAACAAACTGATGCCTTAGCAATTTTGATTTTTTGATTTTTTTTAATTTTTATAAGTTTTATAAGTAGTTATGTAGAAAATGTAGGTTTTAGAAGCAGCAACATTTATTCCCTTACTCTTAGCACAGTAGACACACATTCCCCAAGCCTCTCACCCCAATTCCCCATATCAATTTTCCTAAATTCCGTTAGAATGTTTAGTCTCTCGCCAAGGTAGGCCTCTTCTGTCTGAGAACATCTAATCCATAGTCTGAACCACAGGGTACAGTCAAAAACTGGGTAACCGCATGTCCTTTGTGCTGCGAGGAAGATGAAGTGATGAAGTAGGTGGCCTCAAAAAGACCCCAGTCCCAATTCCCAAGGGGCGGATCGGAGGTGGATTGGGGCAAAGGCCAGGGGGTGGAAAAAAACTGGGATTGGTCGAACAGTATTATAAAGTGTAACACCTAAGACAGAGAAGGCAAGTGTGTGTCTTGTAACTTATTGCCTTTGAGGCACTATTAAATCTTTTTTTTACCTTACCTCCATACTAATTTGTGTCAGAGTTTTTTCTCCCTGAGTTTTCTTTTAGGCATCAAACAAAGGAGATCAACATCCTAATCCAAGTTTCATATTCACAATGACGTTCACAGTAATGATAGTGATGGAAAATATCACCAGTACATACACAAACATGTTCTTGGGGCACATGGCAGTTGTAGACAATTAGCCATGGATGCTTTCGTGTGCTTAGTAATAATCATGTGGCTATACAATGGAAAGGACTTGTGAATCATTAAGGCAGACAACTACTCTTACCTGGTGTGTAGAGAATGTTTTGGGGAGTTTTTTCAGTATTTCTTCTACGGCCAGATAATTAAAAACCAGACAAACATATTTCAAACCCAAAATATGCTAGGTAGATTCAACCTGTGTTGCCTGAATTCAAGTCCTGTTTATCTTTAAAGAGACCCTAACTGAAGAGGTGGTATGAATAATATTTTAGAACAAATCAAACCAAACCAAACCCAATTAGTACCCCTGCTGGTAGCACACTTTCCCTGGAGTGGTGAGGAAGTAAAGACCAGAGAGCGTAGTAAGGAGATATGTAGGCACACTCACCAGCTTCTAAATAAGACATTTTACGGAGGGATTATCATAAATGGGTTGCTGGCAGATTCTGAAAGATGCTTAAATATGAGTTCCAAAACTAACATGGTTTTCTATCGCCAGCCACTGATTTTGAAATTCAGGCACTACAGACGTAGGAACTGTCCAGCACAAGGGTTAGCGGGAAATTATGAAGATTTTTCCACTGCACAGGATATATGAAAATGCCTATATGTATATATATGCATATGTATATATGTTCAAAAAAATATTTGCAAAGGTAACCAACCCATTTTCTGAACAACTGAAGATCAGTGAGATTTTTGAGCACTGGAAGTGCCTGGATTCAGTCCCAGGCAAGGGATGCTCCAAAATTTTGATTTTGTGAAAGACACAAAGCCAATTTTTAAAATACGATTTTTCTTTCCAAAGAAAATTATAGAATTAAGGTTGGGTTACCTAGCACAAGGCTGCTTCAACATGTTTCTTTACAAATTCCTCTACGTGTCACCAGCCCTTTAAATAAATATGCTCCTAAAATGTAAGAGTTCTTTTTGAAGAAGAGAAAGATTTTTCTCTTTCTTGCAATTCTGAAATAATATATGATATGAATCAGAAGTAAACAGAGCAACAAAAGGAGTCAGACCTCTAACAACCTGAAATCATAAATGCTGAAATTATTATGTGTTCTGATTCATCACAATGAATTTAACTGGGAATCTGAAAAAGGTCATTCAAATATTAAGCATTCTACTATTTCACTGAAGACAGACTCAGCTGAAAGCACACTGTACCTCTATGGTATAATCCTGAAATGGCATCTCAGTTGCCAAATGCCTCTCATGTCTCCAGCTGCAGCTAAACTAATGGCAAGCCAATGGAACAGTTTTCTTCTCTACTGCCTAAACTACAGCTAATTGTTATTAGACTGCCAGTGGTTAATAAACTTGACAGGAATAACTTAGACATTTAAATCTGGGGAGTTATTTGCAACTGAGAACTAGAAACTCTTAGGCTAGGGTGTACCTTGCTTCCCCCAGGGCCAGGAGAGTAAGCCTCTAGAGCAGCAATCTCTTACAGGGTTTGACCCTAGTCACCCTGTATAAACAGGAATTAAATATCTTCTGGGCTAAAGGAGTTTGTTCCAAGTTTTATAGCATCACAATATTCAAAACTGTTCACAGTTAAATAGATGTCTGGGGGCAGGAGCCGCAGGAGCTGCAGACATGGTGTCTGAGCTGAGTCCCACAGCCCTTTCAGGCCAGGGGCTGCAGTTTGCACATGCAACTGTGAAAAGGTCAGACACCTTTCCAGTTTTCAGAAGCTCTGCCTGAAGATGCTGGCCACATAGACCTGAAGTGTGCTGTTGACCAGGCTGAATTGCCAGTTCCTGTCTTATGTAGAAGACTGACTTCTATTCACAGTCATACTCTGTTAAACTTTTAAAAGGTTAAACAGATGAGATTGAGTAGTTTTAACTTGATGAGACATTCTTCAGATCATTATGTCCTCATCAAAAAGCTGGGGAGCATTATACTGTCATTCATTCATCAACAGGTTGGAATGGAGACAATAGCAAATGTCTTGATTATAATTTCCTCGCTGCTTTCAAATTTGCTGCCACAGAGATCACATTCATATAATCAACTAATTAGTTGCAAGCAACCTTTGATCTTTGCTACAGATTATAAATTATTACAAATATATTTGTTAGTGAAATCTGTCTTTAATACAGCTCTTTGGAGTGATTCAGAGTATTTAAAAGAAGAGCATTATGTTTTTATCAAATTTACCATGGAGATTGAATTTCCACAATTGTAACATTATTATGTTCTATATTAAACAGTCTGATAACCATTGCCATGGTAACCAAAAAGCTTCAGAGAGTTTATAAGAGTTTTCATATGAGAATTTCAAAATAACAACTTTATACTTTCGTTTTTGTTTCAAAAAGTCAATCAGCTCTAAGTAGACAATTGGTTCAAATATGTATATATATTTATAAATATAATAAAACATGAAAGTGTCTTGCAAAATTAATTATAACCATATATTTATTTCTTAAGTAGGTAGCTAGGCAAATTTTTCTTTGTAAGAAGTTTATATTTTGCAATAAAATTAGAAAAATTATTCTTGCAGTCCAGTAGGAATATATTTATAATTAACTCAAAGCCACAACCTACCATTGGTCACAAGTAGTTCATACTACATACATTATACATGATATTTAACTTAAAAAGTTGTTCTGTTTGTTAGCAATTATATCACGAAATTATTGGGTTTTTTATGTTATCAGATGTTATTTAGGCATTCAGTATCAAACCAAATGGGATGAAGATGTATGTCTTTGCTGCAAACACATGGATTCCTATCACTTTGCAGCTTAATGTGACTCCAGTTGTGAAGAAGATAATTTTAATAATTTGATGTAAAGTTGGCTAGCTCTATAAATAATAAAATTCATTATTTAACATTTCCTATGGAAGCAATTTCAGACTCTCAGCTATGATAAACAAAGGAATAGACTAGTTCCTGCTCTATTTAACTTCAGAGAATGTGAAGATATATTTTCAAAAATTCTTTTCTCCTCCATGCGTTGTTCTAATATATATTCTGGAATTCACAAAGCTAACCTTTTCATAAAATCAGCAAAGTAACATGTATTATTTATAAACCTGAGTATTTTAGCTAAAATCAACCTACCATTTGTTATCTATCATGCTTACATTTGTAATAATATATCCAGTGCAAAGTATCTGGAATGCATTTTCTGCATTATATTTGTATCCCATGCAAAATTATCTATAATTACAAGTCTACCTTCTTAAATGTGACATATTCAGGGCTATATTTCAATGTTGTAAGCATCAAGGTATAATAATTTATATTAAAACCCAGATGAATACATTCAATAAGAATTTCAGTGTCATGCCGTGGTTATAGATTTTCTTATCAAATACCCATAGAATGCATTGTTATTATGCATGGGTAAACAAGGGAAATTGAAAAGCTTATGGAATTTCCCTTGAATGACCAACTAATGTTCTAAATACTTGAATAGGATTAAAAAAATAATTCCTCATGTTTTCAGTTCTTCCTTGTTCCCCTTCTCCTTGTTCCAGTCTAACGGGATGTGAAGGGGAAATGTTCTTCGAGTATTTCCACAGCCATGATGCAAAAGTGGTAGCTTAGAATAACATGCAACAAACAACCAATATTTTAGATTTCTCTTAAATCAGAGTGATATCTGAACTCCGTGAAAAACACCATAGTGATAATTTCTATACACGCGATGACTTACAGCATACAATGGATACAGACACTTTACTTTTTGTTTTCCAAAGTGAACAGTGATAGAAGTGTTGATAAAGGAAAAAATCATTTAACACCTTTGTTCCTGTACTTCAAGTTCTCCATACAGGTTAAAAATAAGAGCTGTTTCAATGACATGGTTTTGATGACTTTTAAGATAAACAGTTGAACATTCATGCCCTAAAACGGTATGGTAAAAAGCTCAATGAAATACTGAAATATTAAAAAAATTATGAGTCATTTAAAGAGTAATTAATTGAAATAACACCATCATGTGTGGCAATTATGTCTAGAGATTTCCTGTATTTTCCTTATAAAAAACTATCACTGTGCAACATTAGGAACCTAATATAAATAAGCTTCTTGTATATTCATTAACTATCACACATGCAAGTAGAAATGAGGAACATTTAAAAATATGACCATCTTCCGTTTTCTGTTAGAAACCCACAGAGATTTCCCTCCAAGGTAGACATTGAGGATTTCTTGGCCTCATGACCCCCAAGTAAAAATCATCCCAGATACCAAATCATGGTTGCCAATGAAACTTTGGTCCACCTCAGAACACAGTTTTCCAGGGGCTGTATTCATATTGGACTAGACTTTAAGACACTTTTTATTTTATAAAGTCGCCCGTCCGTTTATCTTGCATGCACCTGACTGTGCAAGAAGGCTCAGTACTTAGTACGGACACTCAATCATGATGTCAGTGCTTAGGGCCTATTTTTAAGTGTAGGAACACCTGAATCAGCTGCTCAAATCAGCTATAGTCTGACAGAACTGTCAGTGCAAAGCCCAAAGTTGGTAAGGTGCCTTCTCCTCAACACCTCTGCGAAACAGAAATAAAACTTGGCTCTTAAGATTCTTTCTTTCTCAGGTCATTTAAATTATAGGTCCATATACAGGGTAACTCGGAAAGGCAGACACAGAAAAATGAGAGAGCTTGTTTCAATTTGGGGAGATGTTACAAATACACAGACAAACAAAAGATAATTTATTTTCAGAAATGGCTAGGTCCCAATAAAATACTAAAAGTTGTATTTTAAAAGAAGTAGAATTTATCAGAGTATATGTTCTTAAGTCAATACATGCTTATCTTGTGCCAAAAAGCAAAACATCCCTGAGTGGCTCAACACACTCTCAATCTGTTCATGTAGTATTGCTCTTTGTAACTACTCCACTAATTACTTAATGATTCTGAAGTACTTTAAAGTGCTGTAAAAGAGCCGATTACCAGTATAGTTATATTATTATATTATGGTAAACTTAAAATACACATGTATACATATTTTTCTTTGTTTAAAATTATCCAATGGGTCAATTTTCTGATTTGCAATAGGAGAACAACAGAAAGTTGAAGTCCCTCTGAAAACCATTGAACCCAGTTCTGTTCTGACAACAAACCTAATGATGCTTTTCCCAGGATATTTGTTGTAACAGGGATATTTGAAGGGGAATGATATCCTTCTTTACTGTGTCCTGTACAAGGCTGAAATCACTACTATATTTGAAATTGAAATTGTATAGGGTAATAATGCTTGTCCTAAGAGCAAAGATACATAGACCTATTTGAAGAGTAAAATATTCAATAAGTCATACCATGTCTAACAAGGGATTATAGGCAACAGTTAAAAGAGAGCATTCTGGTTCTAAATGCTGTCCTGCTAGAAGCAGTTTTCACTTCTCTCCACTATAATTCTCAATATAATCAATGTCAACACACTGGTATCTTTTCTCTTAAAAAAATATCACTGCTATTAGACTCCTGAAACTGTGAAACCATCTTTGACCACATGATTTGTTATATCTGAACTGAGGTAAGATGCTTGTAACTGAAGCATTTGAAAAATTAGATGTTTCACACTTACTGGGATGCTGCTGCCAGAGCTACCTAATCCAGATCAAGGCACAGGGCTGTGTGTGTCTAGACACAATGTCCAAAGATGTATCAGTATCTGAGCCTCTGTCCAACTCAAAGAAAACATCCCCTGTACTCAGCACTGGTGAGGCCACACCTCGAGTGCTGTGTCCAGTTCTGGACCCCTCAGTTCAGGAAGGATATTGAGGTGCTGGAGCAGGTCCAGAGAAAAGCAACAAGGCTGGTGTAGCACTAAATCTGATGAGAAACTTGTTTAAACATGTCTTAAAATGGCTCTTTGTGGTCTTTTTGTAAACACGTGTTTCTTCTTGCCAACACCCCCCACGACAAGTGTTATCTCAGGAATGTCCTGGGAAGGTGTCCTGAGGTGTTTCCCATTGGACCTTGTTTACCCCTTCCTGTGATTGGGTGTTCCTGTAAGCCCCTTGAGACTTCTAATTGGTTAACCTGTGATTCTCCCTAACCCTATAAATGTGACATCCCCAACAATAAACTCTCTCTTGCCTCCTCTCCACGCCGGTGTGCTGTCTCTGTACCTGCCATGGAGCCACGTGGGTGGGTGGGGGAGGGGAGGGCACCTCTCCCCTCCAGGCTCGGGGCCTGAAAAACCCTGTCACTGGAGTTCCCTTTCCCCGTCCTTCAAGACGTCGGAATGGTTCCTCAGAAGGAGATGGAACTAGAACTGGGCTCCACCACGTCGTGGGTGGGGAAAGGGATCCAGAGACTCAAGCACAAGTCCTGTGAGGAGAGGCTGAGGGGACTGGGGTTGTTCAGCCCAGAGAAGAGGAGGCTCAGGGGAGACCTCCTCACTCTCTACAACTACCTGAGAGGAGGCTGTAGCCAGGTGGGGGTTGGTCTCTTCTCCCAGGCAGCTATCAGTAAGACAAGAGGGCATGGTCTTAAGCTGTGCCAGGGGAGGTTTAGATTAGCTATGAGGAAGAAATTTACAGATAGGGTGTACCAGGGTGAATTTATGCTGATACTTTTGGTCTGTGTTTGGCCCCAGCCACTGCAATAGTTTATATTCTCCCTGCCAAGTTCACTGATAAAACAGTGAATTCGTCCTTGAAGGGAGAACTTCTGTATAAACTGTTTTAATTGGTGTTCTGTGGTTGGCTAATTGTCCTCCAAGGTCGCTTGAAGGAGAATTTGAGGAGGAGGAGGATGAAGTAGCGCCCCCAGACTCAATTAAGAAAGACCCCCAAAGCATACTGTGCGTGCATTAGGGGATTTCCAAAGTTCTCACGCATGCGCAGAAGAGATGCACTGACATAACCGGGAGGTGGGACTGAGGGCCTCTGGCTGGGCGGTGCTGGCCACACCTGGGAGGTTGTGGTCACTCAGCTAATTGTATAAAAGTAGATAGTGCTTTCTTGGAAGCTAGCTAACTTCATATCAAGGACAATGTTGCCTTTTGGCAGGGACGCCTGCCAGTTTGTGAACTTACTGACTCTCCAAGGATGCAGCTTCTGCTATGGGTAATTATAGGTATGCTAGGTTGGTAAGATAACTTTATAGGCAAAAGCTGGGTAACTGGGGAGGTTGTGCAGGGGGCTTATTTCTCTCCTCCTTCCTTCCTTTTAGGTTTGTTCATTTTGTTGGCCACCTCTTGGTAATAAATATTGGTTTTTGTTAAGCTTTTAACAGTGTCATGGTTTCAAGTTTCGGTATGTCTCAAACCCTCTCTAATACAGAGGGTAATCAGGCATTGGAATGGGCTGCCCCGGGAAGTGGTGGATTCTCTATCACTGGAGGTTTTTAAGATGAGACTGGATGTGGCACTTAGTGCCATGGTCTGGTAACCACGGCAGTGCTGGATCGAGGGTTGGACTTGATGATCTCAGAGGTCCCTTCCAACCCAGTTGATTCTATGATTCTATGAAAACGAGATCTTCTTTTACTGTCATCATTTGTACCAAACAGTTGTAGTCAATAAAGTCCCTGTGACCATGGGACTAACTTTCTGTGTAGAGACCAGGCTACATAAATGCCTCAAATTTCCCCCCCCCCAACTGAATTACATCAAAAGTTATTATCAGTATGAAATCAGATAATATTTATTTTTTTCTTTAATTTTAGTTCTAGACAGAGTAAATGACAAAACTTACTTTTGCTTATTACTTTTCAATTTTCACCCAATTTTGAAAGTAGTTCTACTCATGAGCATTGCCCATCAGAGTTTGAATGGACATTATTAATAGTAGAAACATCAGTCCTATACTTAGATTTTCATAAAGGTTATCAATCCACATTTTGTGCTGCTTTGAAGAAGCATCCTGCTTTGAAAAGCTTAAAAAATTGAAAAAATGGTGATAGTCCAAACCATGGTAATTTGTACTCTTTATTTTACAACCCATTTTTAAGGAGCTCTTCTAGTACAGTCGCAATAATTGGTGATTGCATGCTGTTGTTAGCATATTATCCACTAGTTCTGAATACTCTGGAGCAGATTTTCAGTGTATCATCTGCTGAGGTGATTAAACTGAGATTTTTCCTTCTTTCTACTAGACCTTCCAGTACCTATGTAAAACCAAATGGTCTCAAACAGAAGGAAAACCACAGGGTTTTTCTACTGTTTGAACCAGTTTGATTATAATCCCTTTAACTGTTCACCAAATCTACAGAGAAAAAAAGTACTAAGTTAGCTTTTTCATGCTGGAGGACCACTGGTACATTAGGCAGCCATTGAACTCTCAGGATGAGCACTTTTCAGCAACACTGCTTCCAGTTCCTTCTGAGTACTTTCATAGTTTCTGTTTTTCCTGTCCTGATGCCAAGGAAATGAATTTGCAGTGTCAAAGGACTTACTGTAAAGGACTCAGATATGTACTTTGAAACACAGCTAACTGCTGAGCAATCCTCTCTGACTTTGGAAAGTTAGATATAAAATTTTCCTTAAAGAGGGTCACTTGCTATATGAAGAGTTCATTATTCTCCTCACAGACAAAAGTAAAACTGTAAATTTATTTTCTTTTTTTTTATCAGTTTGAAGGCACACTTATGCTCCCTCCAGAAGTAGGAAACATAGACAGCCACAAAAACTATGGAAAGTTCAAATGCTGGCTTTCAACATCTAAATGAAATATTCATTACATTTCAATAAAATTTTAATGTAGGACTGAAATTTTTACTGAAGAAGGGCATCTAATGATAAATATTACCTACTCAGTTATAGGTGAAGAAGTTTTAACAGAGAATATGTTTGCCATTTTTTGTTTCCTACTTATGTGACCAAATCACTCCCACCTTAGAAAAGTATTTTCTGAAAGTTTAGAAGAATGGCTAAAATTATGTTTTTCCCATGCAATTTCTTCTTAATTAAGTAGAAGTGATGGAACAGCTATTTTAAAGCATAGTATGTTCTCACACGAAATTAATGAAATAACCCACTTTTATGGTTTTTTTTAAGTTTCCAGTAGCCAGTAAAAATTGTATACTATAGCTACAGTCATTATACAGCTGTTTATACAGTGGTTTATATTGAAAAATAGTGCATTAGGAATACATTTAATTAAATAATTTTACTTGTTAAAGTGATTTTTTTTTGCACTAATATTTGCTTAGTTGCTCAAAAATTAGTTAACATTTCTTTTAGATATCACTGTGAATGATTTGGCACACTGATATATAAACTGCAACTAATAATTTGGAGGTAAAAGTTAAAAATTTTATACAGCAGCATTGCCAGATCTTCCTTGTGTAAAAATAATTCTGAAAACAGGATATATATCGCTAGTATATGTCTCAAACCTCCTAAGAGAAATTAATACTTTGTTTCTTACATCTTACAGCGGCAGGAGTTTGTGTCATGAACCACATTCTGTGTTTGCTAAAAGCCTACATAAATTGTCAGTTTATGTCTCATAGAGGCAATTGCTTCCCATGCCAAATTCTCAATAAATCAGACAAAGTATTTTTAGAATGCAGTATTCGTCTTGTAGAAGTTTTGTAGAAAATAAACAGTAATTTCTGAATTGCATTTCTAGCTCCGATGCAAAAGAGCTCTAAAGAGATTTTGTACAGCTTTTCCTGTTTTACTTGGATTGGAGCTATTGATTCCAACTGTGAATTAATAGAGTCAGGAGACACAGGACAGCTACTTGTAAAGTTCAGCACAAGGGAGGTATTTCAGCAGTACCGGTGTCCCATTGGTTGTTAATCAGTGGCAGCTATTCTTGAGTAAATGTAATTTTGCAAGATCGTTAGAAAAGTAACAGAAAAAATTCTACACAGCAGTTTTACTAATAGAGGGAATAATGTCTTCCTGTGAGACAGATATAATGGCAATATTATTTTTATCTGCCATTTGTGTCTGCTTTAATAATTTTTTTTATTCAGGAACTTGCTGAACGATGCTTGTTGTTTTGGCTGCAAAGCTTAAGCAAATATAGTGAATTACAGTGCTTGAGTTATTGAAGAAAAATATTTTTTTAAATATTGAATTTAGAGTGGACAAATTTATTAATAAAAGTCTCACTAATACTGTTCTGGACAAGATTACATTGACAATGTTACCATTTTACTCACTGTGAATCAATTAAAAGCAGGGAAACAATAAATTTGAAACATAAGAGACTGTTGCTATAACCACAAAACCTAATGCTGCCTAAGCTGCATTAGTGAGTGATGGAAAGATTAAAGATGAACAATAAACAAACAGCAAAACACAGTGAGATGGCAGAAAAATTCTTTGGTTTTGAAGGACTCCTGCAACTGAATGCTCTCTGTGAGACTCATGTAAAGGATACGCATTCATGCCATAGTTTTCAAGATTCAAACAGACCTTACAAATTTAGGTGGAGTTTAGGCATCCAATTTTATTTTATGTATGACCTTATCATTCTTGGACTCTGTTACAGTCTGTATTCAGACCTACAGTATGTCTGAAGTACAGCAGATATACCAGGGAAGGTGCAAGTCACAATTTTTTTCAGCTAATGTAACACATTTTTTTGAACTTTGTCTATGATGATCCCATGGAAATTTGTACCATCTTACTTTTTTTTTTTATTTATTTCTCATCTCTATGCCAATGAGAAAAGGAATCATCCTGCCTAGAACAATTGTTATAATAGCAACAGAAAAATCCCCAAAGCGTTATGGCACATTGGAAACTCAGCAGGAAGTAATCACTGTGTGTCTATACATTTATGTATATGTTACTTTGCCCCATGGACTTAGGTTTTATTTTGCTTTTTATAAAAAAACAAACATAACTCTACTTTAATTTTAATTTCTAAATTCACTGCAGTATGACCAGTTATTACTACATAAAATCACATAACTACAAAACTACATAATAGAATTTTATAAATGTTATTAGTATTCTCTAGCCTTTTTTGAATCTGTAGCCTGTTTCTAAAATAGTCACCAGATGAAGTCTTGCTAGGGAATTCAGGGGAACAGAGTGACTAATTTCAAAAGTGGAAGAGATAAACAAAGGACGTCACATTCACCTCTCTCTACTCTTGCTACAGCTAAACAATAAAATTTTATGCTAGCAATTGATGATACTAATATGGCAAAAGTTTACCATAACAAGCTTATTTCCATAGTAATTTTTTTTAACTGTAGTTTGTCTAGATAAAACTATGTTGCAAGGTTCCCCAGCTTCTCTACCATAAAACAACCTTCAGCAAGTGTTGCAGGACATAATCTTTGGATAATCTTTTCTGAAGAATGCTTAAAACCCCCATCCATTTCAAGTTGTATTACCACTCCACTAATAAAATCCCACAGCCATGTTGAACTGTAATCAACTTTACTGTGATGTGCTGGTTTTAAACAAAGCTAGTATTGCCTGATTTCTCTGCCTCATTCCTGAAGTCATTTATATCATCAGGATACTCAAGTGCAGCTCACAGTTCATCACAGCTTTCCATTCAGATTAAAGTAACTGCAAGACCTGAATGTGACCAGAATGGAAATACATGATAAAAAATACATAACTTACTGGTGTTTCTCTTCTACAACTAATGAAGTTGTTACCAAGAAGTGTCATATTACACACTCAACTGGTATTTTTGGTAGGGTATTGGTTTCTGCAGTGTTTCAAAATTGTTTTATTTGAAATTTAAAGAGTCTACTTCAGTACAGAGAGGAACAGGAGAGACCGAAAAGAACTGTGGAGAGAGAGAGAATCAAAGGCTGAGAGGTCTCCTCCTGAGCCCATAGAACCTGCTAAATCCTATTGAAGTACAGCTGGGGAAATGAAAGGAAAAATGTCAGATGGGGAGAGACAGAGAAGCTCTCCTACACAGTAAAGAAGATGTACTTAATTTCTAACCAGTATAATATTTATTTAGCCAGTATTAACTCTTTTAGAGAAACAACATGTGTGAAGTCCTGGGAACAAAGGGAGTATAGGAAAATGTATAAGAAAGGTTTGTTTTGACAACTTGAAATCCATCTGCTGCTGACAGATTAAGGCATTCATCTTGTGGATCTGCACCTCACCACAGTTTGTTAAACTGTGGAGAAAGAAAATGTACTGGGAACTTTCTGTTCCAATGGGCTGACTGAAATCACAAGAACTTGTGTTCTCTGTTTCCACGATGTTGGAAGTTGAAGGAAATCTCCATCTGTACATTTCCAAAAGAATCAAGCTTAACTACATTTATTTTCTGAATGTAGACATACACTATGGGACTGACAGCACCAGATAGGTAGTTCTCCATTACAAATTAGCTCCTAAAAGTAGGCAGAATAGAAAGGTGTGTTATCCCACACCTAGAAACAAAGTGGCATTTTGGTTACCTTCTGTGTTGCAGTTTGAAACTAGAAAAATCAGCGTGTGCTGAAAACAGCAACCTGATGTGTCCAGCCAGGGTCCTTCATTAAGGTATTGATGGAAACAGTGAGATAATGAGTATGCAGCCTCCATAGCAGTATCAATAACTGTCCACATGCTAACTTGTATACTAATCATCAGTGAAGAAAGATGAATCCAGCTGTAGCTTCTCTTTGTAATGACAAGAAGCTATTCATTCGGTTTTGGATGAGAAACAAATTATACTGGTGCAAACTATCTGAGAAAATTAAAACAATCAAGCAAAGTATCAAGATTTTTATAAACTTTTGTGAAATTAAAAAGCAAAAAAAATGCATTTTTTTCCTTTCAGGAATCAGAGAACACAAAATATGGGTTTATATGATTTGTTAGTATTTTTTTAAGAACCTGAGATGATCTGAATCCTGAATTTTGCAAGTACTTCAGTTAAACAAAAAAATTTGTTCCTCAACAAAATTAGTCGAGTACCTTTGCACAGTCTATGATCTTAGGGACAAAAGTGGTGACTCTGTTTCCATTTACACAACAACTCATTCTATGTATGTTTGAAGCTCTAATGCTATAAATATATATAAATATATATGTAATACAATCACACAGTGTATCATAAGATATAGCATATGAGGTTGACAGCTGCATTACTTCCTCTTTGTAATGGCAACTTGGATTAAATATGATTAGTGCATGAACAAATGTCCCAGAATAATTAAATTTATTTTTAAGTTATCTTAATTTTCCTTTCTGGTGGTATCACTGCAGGGCAGAATTTAAACATATCTCCATTCCTTCAGGCACTTTAGATTTTTTTCCACTTAATCTAAACAATAGATTTTCTAAATTTTCAAGTAGAATTCTACTAACAAGTGCTTTATGGTTTTCCCTATTAATTCATGAGCAGTTCCATCCATGAAATGGTGGGGATAGAGATGCTGTGCAGCCCAATATTCATATTGATCATAAAGAAAGTGGGAGGATGAGAAGGATTCCAGGCTCCATGATTGGAACATCTGATGTGGGCTAGATAACAGGATCTCAAACCCTGTCATGTTAATAACTAGACACCAGCTGTGACAGCGACTCTGCATCTGAGAGATAGTGAGACCGATTTTAATTTAAATTGAAGGAAGTTTTGCCCCTCAATTCTGGGGAAATTGCTATTGACAAATACTTTAATGTGTATTGTAGATCTAGATTGATAACTAAAAAACATTTGAATATTTTGAGAATACCTAAATAACATTTAATAGCTTAAAAGCAATTGGGAGGTCTTCAGTCTTTGCTATTCTATTGAAAAATATTAATTTTTTTTCAGCAATCAGTATTTATACATGAATAAGGAATTAAGCAAAGATTTTACTAGGCAGTATTTTTGAAGACTTATTCATTCCCACACGTATTTCTTTTAAATGTTTGATTTAAGTAGGATTGGAACTACTGATACATGATTTTAAAACAAACTCTGCCTTAATACAATTTTTTCTTTAAATATAATGTAAAACTATTGACTATATTTGCAATCCATAAAAAGTGGAAACAAATGCTAAATCTTCTCTCAGAAGGCATTATGCTCTCAAGTGAATGAATGAATTTTCATGAACCATTTGGACATTAGTTAATTATTTTAAATTACTTAAATGTATGTTCTTGTCATGGTTTAGGAATGTTGTTCTCCAATTTAGTAGTCCCACTAAAAATAAAGGGTGCTTCCCCTCACCCTCCCGCTGGAAGCACAACAGGCGAAGATCACAGTTTGAGATAAGAGCAATTTACTGAAACAGCAATGAGAAAACAAAAATGAACAGTAACAGCAACAATACTAATAACAAAGTTACAAAAGAGAAGCTGATTTACGCACGAAATGATCAACAAGCCTGACCGAGGTGACGCAACGCCAGCCAGAAGCACATCACCCCGCTCACTCCACTGCTGCCGTGGAGCAACGTTCTGTGCCTGTTCCACTGGAGAAGGAACTCCCTTCTTCTCGCAAGTGAGAGACAAAGTCCCTTTCCTCCGCTCCTGGCAATGACATAAGGTGGTATCGAGTAACACAACGTCTTGGCCCTGCCACCTCCTGCTGCTCTGGGTTGAAACCAGAACAGTTCAAAATTTCCTAATCACTTTATCTTAAATACTTATTTCTATCTGTCAGAACTGATGGATTTAGACTTCTGCCTAAATGTAGTTACATTTTATTATTCCATAACAACAAATTTTCTGCTGAATGTGAAGAAAAATGCCATGTGCAAGAATAATGTACTTCTGTACTTATGCAATATGAAAGTGATGAGAGACATCAATTGTTTTATTCTGCTCATAATCACCTTCAAAGCTACACATTTTCCATACTAGTACTTCATCATTCTCACTTGTTTTCTACTTAAAATATTCATTCAAACAGACACATCAGGACATGCATCTCAGGATGAATAAGAAGAGTGAAAAATGAAACAAAAGCTTCATGTCGGTGTTTTAAAATAAAGCAAATCCTTTCAGGAGACTTAATCAATATTAAGAGTTATATGGAAATTGTAATACCTGAGAGTGATAAATTGATGGATATAGAAAGATAAAAAGAATACTTCTCTTTCAGTATGAGCTGCAGATATGAAACACACCCAAGTACAGCAAATAATAACATCGATTTACATTTGCTTGAATGAACTAATGGAAATTACGACCAAGGTGCTGATATTGACAACTTCTATTTCACAATACAGTTCTATGTGTTTTGAGAAGGCCTGGAAAAAGGCCAATAAAAATGATTGCGCATTCAAAGCCAGAGATAAACTGGAAAATCTTTGCAGTTATATAATTAAATGAGAAAGTTCCCTTTTGTTTAGACTAATTGATGGACAAGTCCAGTGTTTTTCGCAATCTTAGAAAGGCTGAGATTATCATGTGTGCTATAATCTCCAGATTATAACAAATAAAACTGATGGGCTCCTCTGCTCCTGTGGTATTCATAGCAAATCAATCTCTATAGCAATTAGGATGAACACTTGCCACTCAGTTTCTCTGGCACAAGGAAATAAGGTATCAAATACAGGCTTAAGGAACAAAAAAATAAAATTAAACCCAGAAGTCTTTGAAGATAATTATGCCTAAAAAAACGAGCAGAAATAATTTGTACTTTGGTACAGATAATTTATAATGAAAATAATGTAGTTCACTTAATAGGACCTGGAAAACATGAATTTTAAGACTGGCAAGCTGATGCAACGAGAGAGCTGATGAATGAAGCTGGCATATTACATGTCTTGTTATTAGGTCCTTTCAACTTTTTAACTTGTGTGTGAACAAATGTCTTGATGCAGATTGGAGAGAACTAAATTAGAAGGAACAGAAAAAAGTTAATTCTTTATGAAAATTCTGTCCTGATCAATTAAACCAAATCAAGATTGTCTGCTTTAATCATGGAGCCCCTTTTTTTGAACCTGACCAAAATAAATTTAATAGAACAGACAAAAAAAGAAAGCCACACACAATCAAGCTAAAATAAAAAAATAAAATATATGTAAAAGAGAAATTATTTTTGCATTTAATAAAATAATATTTTAGTCCTAATACAGGTTTACCGCCAAAATCTGGACTGATTCATTAGATTCACAAGCTTTTCTTTGTTCCATTTCTAGTCATGACGGAAGCGCTTGGAAGTTATTATGTGCACTTGCACACAGCAATTTTCTTAAATGAAAAGCTGCAATCTGAGAGGATAGATAGTTCTGGACTTTAAATAAAGACTATACTAATATCCATACACACACATATTATATGTATTACACTGTCACAATGTTACAATGATTAAGAAGATGGCGACTTCATTTGCATATATTTCTGATTTGTTTGGTACAATCAAATATTCCTCTGTGGTATTGTCCTACACTGAAACACACCAAAACAGCATGAAAATGACAAGCAACAAGAAAGCATTGCCATTTGGATGATTTCTAACCTATAGTTTTCAGCATGTTTCATCCGTGTTTACCAGATGTGAGTATTCACCAGACACTGTTGGGTTTTGTGCTATCTCATATACAATATGTGGGTTTTCTACCACAATTTCAGAACCTGGAAAAACATATTTTGCATGAAAAAAAGTGTTGACATCTTTCAGCCTACATACACTACTACCAAAACTCAGTATTACTAAATATTCCTATATTTAAATGGCACACTTTCTTCTTATAAGGTATTCAGCTTGAAAACTCTGAGATTTACCACAAAAAGTGGAGATTGCATTTACACACTGATACCATGCCAGCCTGCAAGAAAATTAAAATGGGATGGCTATGCACATTTCACCATGAAAAAAGACACAAAACCAACCTAGAGAGGTAAAGAACAATGGAAAGACACAGTCATACGAAACTTCATTAGAATTAAAACTCTAAAAACAATTCTTCCTCTACCTTCTCATGTTGAAAGATAATTGCAAGAACAACACCTAGGATCAACCAAAATTATTTTGTCTAGAGCTCAAATTGTATAAGACTGGGATTGGGATTTGAATGATATGGATACTGTCAGATTGCAACTAATTATAAAGCCTGTACATAACACCATTCTGTAATACTGTTGTGAATGTAATTACAACACAAAAAATACCTCACATGAATAATATGACGTGCCCACACTTCCTCAGAGCATGTCCAGAGAGATAAAATTTCTGCCTTAGCAGGGTGGTAAGATCACTATGTGTTACAGGACTCAACCATTTAGTCTTTCCTGTTGATTCATGTAGAGGAAGAAATTTTGTATTTTTTAGAACTTTTAATCTTATTTTCCTTTGAAGCTGTGCAGTTTTGGGAGCTTTATTACAAAAGAAATATGGTAACAAAAAGCAAATTCAAAATATAATTTAAAAGCAAAAATCAAACAATGCATTTTAAGTGGAATAACTAGAGCAATAATAAATTCAGACTGTCTAAATAACTATGCTATAAGAAAGGTTTCAGTTCATTGTTGGTTGGGTTGGGTTTTTTCCCTGCTTTAACTTGATAAGTATAGATAAAGTCTCAGACCTTATTTATAATTAGAATGACTTCTCCCATTCAATAGCTGGATTTTGGACTCATCCCTTAGAGTTATCTTCATATATTTATGCTTTTAAAATCTATCTTATTTTTTGTAGCTGGAGCAATGCAGATTAAATTAGACATGCCCTGGACATAAGAATTCTCCTGACAATTCTCAGTCCACTTTCTCATGGGCAGAACCTTAAGTCACTATGTTTAAGCATGTTTCAGTACTATATATTTTGAAGTGTCTCAGTAGAGACAAGTCTAAAGTGGCATGAAAGCAGGATTATCATTCAGTAATATCCGGAACATGTTTGCTTCTCTTCTTCAGGACTGTGATCCCAGGACATAAAATTTAAAGGTGCTCACCCCTAATTAATCAGAACAAAATAAATAGAAACAGAATATTCTTGCCGATTTCATGCTTTAGTCTTTGAAAATAAAATTGTTTGTACACAATACAAAAGTCATGGAAAACTAAACCAAAGTATTTGTCTGTGTCATAGTTTGAAATTGGCCTCCCTTGAGAGTTCGAGGGGCTCAGAGGTGACTGGGTGCCAGGACAGTGTTCCCTGGAGAGCCAATCACCACTCATGTTGTTTGCTTTGCTCAAAATCATATATCACAGCACCGGAAACGGTTGGCATTGCAGTCTTGGTTGTTTTGCTGTTGGGCTCTGCTGTGTGTAGGTGGACAAGGCCAGGGGGTGGCTGGGCTCCCTCTCTTCCTCTCCAGGGGGGAGAGGGGAGCCCTGAGACCCCCCAACTCAGCCTTTGGCTAGAATTAGAGTCAGCATTTGGAGTGTGTGCTGTGAAGGAAGAGATTTACAGCACCTGAGTAAGAGAAGAGAGGCAGGCTTTGCAGCCAAGCCTTCTTCCCCCTTCTTTTCTGCAGTGAAGCTGTAGAGGGGGGCTTTTCTTTCCCTCCACTGTGAGTGGAGGAAGGGCTCAGAGCTGGAGCTGAGCCAGGAGACTGGGCCATGGAGGTAGGCCCTGCGCTCAGGAGAGGAGTCCCAGGGGAAATTGGAGATGAGCCAAGAGCTCGAGAGTCGCCTGCCGAAGCTGACCAGAGGCAGCTGAGAACTGATGTGGAGGAATGAAGATTCCAGGATACGTACGCTTGATAAGCTGCACTGTAGCAGTTTACGAACTGAGGTGAGACATCGAGAGGGAGAAACCACACAGCAACAGAAGAGCAAGGACTCAAAGCTATCTTCTCGGACTTCATGAGGAGGAGAGACTACAACAAACAACTGCTGGAACTTGGTGAGGAGGGAGTGTTCAGGAGCCCAGAACACTCCCACGGCAGACTGTATTACATATCAGCCTTAAAGGCTGCTCCTGGACTAAAGTTAAAGGAGGGGCTTGAAAGGACTGACTGATAGTAATGTAATATATATATATATAGTTGCCTTTAGTTTGTATAGTATTCATTTGTGCAAATAAATGTATATACTTCCCCCTTCCCCTACAGAAGCCTCTGGCCTGAAAGTTTCTCTCCGGTGTTAGGATAAATTGTTGAGAAGGGTGGGGGAAGCCTAAAAATTGGATTTTAGATTTCTAATGTGGCTCAAACTGCTACAGTCTGCCAGAAATGTAAAGGAAAGGCATAAATGAAAGACTATTTAATACAGGAAGAACAGCATATAACTTTGATGAATTTGGTTTCTCCACTTCAAATTTTATACTTATCAAACATCTGCTGTGCATAAACACTAAAATGAATCTTTTTCAATGCAACTGCAAGATGATTCTCTCTTAAATAATAATTTATTTGGAAACATATGAAAAGAAATTAGGATTTAAGGGAGTATACACAAAATGTTCCAAACAAAGATTTCTGGATAATTAAAGAGAATAGAAATGTTATTGAAGGATTTTTGCACTATGAATAAGTGGAATTTTTCCAATACATAAATGTCACATATTTTTTTACAAGAACTATAATTTTTCAAGTTCTAGTCTAATTTGTCTTCTTATAATTATACACTGCTCTTGTAAATAACAACCATTAAATTATCCTACAAGATAATGACATTGCTATGTCCTCAGTCAAAGCTCACAATACCTGCAGACACTTTGATTTTATGGATCTTGCTGAAAAGTTAGTTACATGCCTGTAGATAACCATGACAACAATGAACATGTTTATCTAGCCAGCAGGTTCAGAGTTAGAAAACTGTCTTCAGTAGAGAAAACTTTATTCTTAAACCACTAGCTTGATGTTTTATAGGAATAAGCTCATTAGGAAAAGGTTTATACTGAAATGAGAGCATCTAAATATACATTCAAAACCAAAAAGACAAAAACATAATTGTATAAGGTGTTTTAAAAAAATTGCAAACTATCTAATATTGTTCTTCCAGGAAATAAAGCTAAAATACGAAATAGAAAAAAACGTACAATGTTATATTTACGGTTCAGAGCTTTCAGAAATTAACTTTAAAAGACCGTCAGTGTGTCTGTCCCTCGTTCTTCCAGTTTCCTTGTAGTAAATATACTGGAATGAATGGCTCATCTATCCTTCACATTAAATGTGAATGGTTGTCACACAGTTGCAGTTAAAGACTACTTTAAAAGGACACAAACAGCATTTTATGCAGTAGAAAGACACTAACAGAATAGATGCTGGTTTGCTCAAGTAATTTCCTTATTACTGTACTTACAGTAAAACATGATTATACTGTACAAAATTTACATAGTTCATACAGTCAGTTTATTAGTTTAGCAAGTATTTTCCCACATCACTTGTCTGTACAATGTAAATTTCAATTTTTTTTTTAATGTCCTTGAGCAAATTCATTTTCTAGGGAAAAAAAAATAAAAAGATAAAAAACCCCACCAAACTAATCTCAGATAGTACAAGATGTACAAGATCTACAAAAGTAATTTCCACACTCTAAACTTAATCATAGGCATATTTAAAGACAGTCACAATTACAGGTATAATTTTAGCTACATAAATGTCACTGAAATTAACTAAAAAGTGGGAGTATCTTAATTAAATTTATGCAAGCATCAAAGTATTTTTCTATGGTGCAAATCACAGCTCTGAACTTAATGATTTCAACTGGGATAAAAAAAGAAAAATTTGAAATCTAAAATCTTCTGTTTTCATAGCAAAACATAGTTCATCCACGTCATAATGACTAGTATTTTATGATCAGAATGACCATAAATTTAAGAAAGGTAAAAAATAACAGCATATTCAGTTACATAAATCAATACAATTAAAAAAAACCCCAAAAAACAAAAAAAACCCAAGAAAACAAACAACACCCCAATTATATTTTTTTTTCCATTCCAAAGATTGTACAGTGTAGTGGGATTTTTAGTATGATACTTCTTGAATTTATTAAAAAGAATTTTTTTTTCATTTAATAAATGTGATAGTAGCCATAAAACTAATACTAAAGTATTTAAAAAGCCCTATTCAATGTAACAAGATTTTACCCTTACATAATTAAGTGCAAGAAGGCATTTGATGATGTCTCTACCATCCAGAGGGACCTGGACAAGCTCAAGAAGTGGGTCCATGAGAATCTGATGCAATTTAATACAACTAAGAGCAAGATGCTGCACCTGGGCCAGGGCAACTCCCAAGATCAATCTAGGCTGGGGGATGAACAGATCAGGAGCAGCCCTGCTGAGAAGGACTTGGGGATGCCAGTGGGTGAGACACTGGATGTGACCCAGCCATGTGAACTCACAGCCCAGAAAACCAACCCTGTCCTGGGCTGCATCCAAAGCAGTGTGGGCAGCAGGTCAAGGGAGGAGATTCTGCCCCTCTAATCTGTTCTGGTGAGACCCCACCTGGAGAACTGCATTAAGGTCTGGAGTACTCAGTATGGGAAGGACACTGATCTGTTAGAAGGAGTGCAGAGGAAGCCACCAAGATGATTAGAGGGATGGAGCACCACTCCTACAAGGAAAGGCTGAGAGAATTGGGATTGTTAAGCCTGGAAAAGAGAAAGCTTAGGGGTGATCTAAGTGTGGCTTTCCAGTACCTGAAGGGAACCTACAAGATGGAGAGGTACTATGTACAAGAGCATGGAGCAACAGGACAAGGGGGAATGGCTTCAAACAGAAAGAGAGTAGGTTTAGATTAGATATTAGGAAGGAATCCTTTACTGTGAGGATGGTGAGGCACTGGAACAGTTAGGCCAGAGAAGTTGTAGATGCCCCATTCCTGGAAGTCTTCAAGGTCATGCTGGATGGAGCTCTGAGCAACCTGGTCTAGTGAAAGGTGTCCCTGCCTGTGGCAGGTGAATTAGATGATCTTTAAGGTTCCTTCCAGCCCAAGCCATTTTATGATTCTATGACTTCCGTACTCTAAATTTACAACTTGCCTTTACTTTTGAGGTGTGTAGAAAGTTGTGGTGAAATAACTTGGGGTGTTATGTTTAGTCCTTAGATTTTCTTCAATCCTTTAAAATTGAAATTATGGAAACGAAGCTGGCCCTCAGTAGTTTATAACCTTCTATGATGAATAAAATGTTAGACAACTGTGATGATTTCATATATTTCAGGAACTTCCATAAATTTTTGATGAAGTAGCATCCATATGATGGGTCTTCCATAGTTAGTTGTTATTTCTCCAGTAAAATCTTGGAGAATAATAACAATCACTTGATCAAAAGCAGTGATATCTCCCCAAGTTTGTGAGCTGTAGGGATTGTATCATCTTCCTGTTTATTTCCTATATGAGGCTGTTAAGTTTGTAATGCTCCTGTGTGTAAGCTACATTGGTTCCTTCTGAAGTGTTGAACCGGGGATGGAATCTGAATAAGAGTGAATTGAACAATAAACTACTAAGTTATTATGAAAATATGAAGAAAGGTTGTTTTGACCATTTTCTTTAAGGCTCATGCTCCTTTTGAACCGTTGTCAAAAGTAGTGTTAGATATTGGGATGCATATTTTGGCACCTGTGAATATCTATCTCTTTTCAGTTTTGCTTGATAAAATTGCTTGAAAAGTGTTCTCATGTTGAAGGCTTTTTACCAAAGCCTACTGATAAAAACGTGACAAAGCAGACATGATAATACAACTCAGTGTTGTGGCTGAGTCTATGGATACCCAGGGTGTCACTGTGAGCAGGGCTGCTCCAATGCAGGTTTCAAATATAAGTAATAAGCTTCAGCTATTCCAAATCCAAGAGAAGTTATGAAAGCAGTTTGCCTTGCTGTAATCCTTGAGCCCAGTGTGCAAAGCACATAGTGGAGAGATGAGATCACACGGTCTCACAGAACTTTATTCTCCTGGTACACCAGAGAAACCCCACTTGTTTAGATGGCTTCACTTCAGACCTCCCAGCTCCTCAATGGGCTATACACTCTAACTCATATTCCCCAATCTCAAATACATTTATCGCATCCAATTACTAATTCTTCAAACCCAAGACTTTTGTCAGATCCTCCCAAAGATAGCATTTATCAGCATTACCTTCTGCACCTTAAGGTACAAGAGAGAGAGACAACATATTACTACACAACATTGCTAATCTTCAGGACCTGAAACACTGACTGGGTAGATTGTCACGATTTCTTCTTCATACAGACAAAAGAAGTCAATGGAACGTATTCTCATTCCTGTACATAATTGGAAGAAGCTGGGAAAGGAGGGAGAAAAAGATACCAATTTCATACAGATATACTACAGGCTGTTGAAAGAGGGAAGGACAGTGGGGACAGAGCTGTGGTAGTACTGGCTCATCATTTCCTTCCTGAAGTGTCCTTCTTTCACACATCATTTGTTTAAAATAGAGAAGAGGTTATCAAAGACTTACTGAGGATAAACAGCAATCACTGTTTTGACAAAACCCAAACACCTCTGATAATACTTTGTGAAAATTACTCATTACTCACTGCTCTTTCATTTCTTAAAAGAAAAAAACTAAAAGTTTTTGTTGTTGTTGTTGGCAATATTTCCATTTTGAGTAGGTTCATATCCATAAGAATAATTCTACTCAAAGGGCTATACTGAGTTCTGTTCGCATTCTTTTTCCCAGTAATATAAAACAACAACCATTCAACGAAGAATTATCCCATGAAAAGAAGGATCTACAGGGAGACAATCCCTCTCCTAAGTATAAAATATCTACAACTCTGATTCAAGAAAAACATGGTAAATCTCAAAATGATATTTACATTTACACATTTTTAGTAGACTAAAAAAATTTGGACTTTGTCCAGTCATCCAAAAAACAGTGAAGTTTCCCCTTGTTTAGCAGAGATTGGTATAGCTCAAGCCTAATGGAATGATCTTTCCTAGATAACTGAAAATGTGAAAATAACAAGAGGTGAACAGAGAAGAAAATAAAATTTCCTATCAGACCCAAGTCATAAGAAGCATAAGCAACTCTTTTTTGGTGCTGCATGAACAGGAGATGCTCCCATGGTCCATTCTCCAAGAACAGAGCAGGGAGAAGGCTACAGTTGTTTATGTTCCCTGATGTTAAAGAGGATCAAAAGAAGGGCATGAGGCATCTGTGAAAGCATATGGAGTTGGCAGGAGGGCAGCAGTAAACCACCACTTATGTCTGCAAGACTGAAAGGTAGGAAATACATTACCATTTGTGGGGCATCACATACAGCACCAAAAGCTGGAGACAGGTGGGGCTAGGAAGGCAGTGGAGGAGGGTGGAATACCTTCAGGTAGTCAAAACCACTGTGAGATGCTGTGAAAGAGAAGTTCAGGTGGGATGTAGGGATGAAGGGGAGAGAACAGACAACCTAAGAAATGGAAAAGGAGAAAGCAGAGATGAGTCTAAAAATGACAGTTCCGGTATGTAAACAGGTTTACCACTACCTGTAGGGTTTGTATAAGCCCCAGCTAGAGATGATTAAACAGTGTGACAACACCAGGTAGTCACCAGCATTTTCTCTATGTTGTATTTCAGTGTAGAGCTATCATTACAATGCTTTTAGCCCACCAAACTCAGAAAATGTATGAATAGTTCATATTTAAAACAGAATCAGATAGTTACCATATGACCAAGGAGCTTCACAACTCAGTATTTCCTAATCTCACACATGAGATATGAAATTCTCATTTTGTAGGTAAAGACTGAGATCCAGAAACTTTAATTCATGTACCCAAGGTACTACAGGAACCATTTGGTAATACTGGAAAGTGAGATCTGTCACAAGCCTTGGCTAGTGTCCTAACAAAGCCTTCAGAACAAATGCAGCACAAATTCAGTTAAGCACTCACTAGCATACTTGTGGTTTTTCCTCCATGCTGTAGAGATATGCATTGTACTTTCTTCATTTAAGTCATAATTTAATGAAAAGCATGTGTAAATGCAAATCTTAAATGGAAATTTGTCAAGTAAATTTTGAGGGAAGAAAAGGGAAAAAAAGGAAAAATAAAGATGTACTCTCAAATATTGGTTTGCACTTAAACTGACCTTATGGTTTGTATGTCAGAAAAAAATCAGTAACTAGGATTTTTCTGACAACACTTTTTATAATTAAACCCTTGTTGGAAAACACTTTTGCTATCAAATGTCTGGTATTGAGTTCTGCAGCCAGAAACAAGCACAAATTTGGCATTAGTCAATGATATCAGACAAGCTGTTTGGATGGCCAGTAGATTGTATCAAGACATGATTAAAAAAAAAAAACCAACAAAAACAAACAAACAAACAAAACAAACCACAAAAAAACCCCACTACAAACTAATTGAAAAATTCTCTGAGGATGGTCTCCAGAATTCAATATCATGTTCTTCTGTCATAGACTCAGGCAGAAAGGACCTGTGCCAGAAAAGATTACATACTTTCCTCCAGCTGCAAGGCTGTGTGCATACAGTGCTCTGTACCTGTGCAGCTCAGGGTACTGTTGCAAAGGAAAGGTGGACTGGAGATACAAAGTCACATCAGCATGCAGAATAAGATGACAGAAGGAAAAGGATCTTGCTGTCACATTGAATCAGGATTAAACTGTGGCATATGGTAACTGCACATGAGATGTTACACCCTTTTGGCATGGACCCTGGATACAGAAGCGAAAAGGGAGAGCCTGTGTTGGAAAATAACATTTAGCAGATGTTGTAGTATTGAAATATACCTTTTAAATCACCCGTCAGAAAACCTTAAAGAACCCTTTTAAAAAAAGATGTCTATTTCCTTTTTATTTCAACTGAGAATAATTTTACTATTGGATTCTCCCAGTCATCCCACCTCATTAAAGCTTGAAAAGGGGAAGGAAGAAAGTCTTTTGCTCCGCTTTCCCCAGGGGAGTGTCCATACCAACTCAGCTTTTGCAGGCAGAGCATCACTGCACATGAGACGCCTGAAATTAGGCACAGCTGGGTGGCTGAAGCCAGCTTTCAAGAGGTGGCTGACAGAGCAGGTCTCAAGCTAAGGCAGGAAAGAGCGAGATGAGAAGTGAGCCAAGCCAAGGTTTCACTGGGAAGCCTGGCTTCTCCATCTGCCTTTCTGCTTAACTGCAGCTCTTTTTTCATGTTCACTTCAGTAGTTATGGACACTCCTTTAAGAAGTAAGTCCAGTCATTTTAGTGGCACTGAGTTTCTAGCAAGTTATTTTACTTCCTAGTCAAGATTCACATTAACAAACTGTCTGAAATCTGAAACTATAAATAATAATGATAGTCCTTTTGGACCCTGGAACTAAGTAATGACACATGCACTTTTTTCTGAGGAAAAAAAGCAGTGTCCAGCTCAACACCAAGTGTCCTGCTGCTGGTGTGTAACACACTCTCCAGTTCCCAGTCTTATCCTGACCATGGAACAAGCAAAAGTATTTTGATGCACAAGGGTCTAAGGTTTTATATGGTAATGATATGTAGTTCATATTTTCTGCCCCACAATTTTGTTTTCCATAAAGGTCATTTGGACTAAGGGACACAGATTTACAAGAAGAAAAACACAAAAGCACAGACCCCCAAGGTAGTACTGAACGTGCTGTAAATGTGAGAATAAGGTGCTACTGAACCCTCTGCTTTATTCTCTGAGGTGGGATGACTCAAGATTAGGGTAATAGCAGGGAAGCAGCACTTGTGACTCAGTGGCAGGAGTTCTAATAGGACCTTGATTTGGAGACCTTGAAAAGAACAATCTTTCAGATGCACAGTGTAATTTTTCTATTTCTTTTATAGGAGTTCCAATAGCTGTTTTTCTAGAACTGTTATATACCATTTATTTTAAAACACCTTTTCATTGCTGAAGTGAATTATTTGCTATAAAAGACTTTGTAATGGTATTTTTGGATCCCTCTGTAAGAAATAAGGCAAACACATTATTGCATTCAAGACATATAAAATTTAATTTTCACTGGACATACAGAGTGACTTCATTTGTGTATTAATAAAATTTTCCTGTGAACAGCAGCAGAAATGTTTCTCACCAAGATTCTTAGGCAACCTATTTTTAAAAATACTATCTTTGTAAATAAACTAGAGATTACCAGCATATTTTGAAAAAAAGAAAAAAAAACTTAAGAGCACATTTAGGTGTAAATAGTGATAAATTCCTCTTTTAAGAAAACAATAAAAGAAAATAAGAGGATTCTAAATCAATGACATAAATGGGTTTCTTTTCTATTTTTATCTTAGCAAAGAGGTAGAATAAAAATATTCCCTTAACACTAAGATTCTAAAAGTGGGCAGTTTTTTGAGAGATTTTTGGGAAAACCCCTAGTTGGACAGAGAAAATATAAGGATGGAAAAGTGGTATATCACTGAATACACTTTTTACTTTTTTACTTTCTTATGTCTAGGAAATGCTTGTAAATTCAAATGAAGACCATACTTGGTCATCTGGCATTATTTCTTATTATCTGCATTTTGAATACTGCCTAAATTCATATCTATTTCATAAGACCCAGGTCACTTTTACAAGGCTAAGCCACCATCTGAAAACTTACAGACAGTAATTGGAAGCAATTTCTCAAAGTGTAAAATTAACTTCAATAAATAACCCCCAAAGAGTGTTTGAGAAAATAACCCATTGTTCTCATACCTTTTGCACAACTTTGAGTTTGGACAATGGCAGAAGGGATTCCCACATTACTCTCAGGAATCTCAGACTTTTTTGTTGAAAGACCACCTCTAAATATAAGAATATATATGTGCTCAGAAAAAAAAAAAATCTAGTGCAACAGGACAGAATATGAGATAAAAACTGTTCATGGGATGAGTAAACTATGTGGCAGCTTGCCCACTGGGAGCCCTGGGGAAACCATTTACCTCATTCCACATGTTAATTCATTTCTGCAGTTTCCTCAAACTAATTGGTGTGTGGACATTCTGATTGCAAATGTACTTGTTAGCAAACCTGTATTTTAAGAGTTTCTCTTTAAAAAGAACATCTTCTATTTCTCTCAAAATAGAACATCTAATTTGTCCATCTTTTATAACCTTGGTTGAAAAAGATCATATCAACAGTGAAGGGAATGCAAAGAGTCAGTGAAATAATGAGATAATCCACAAAACCTTGTAAGGATTACAAGACAAGAAAACCTCTGAAATAGTTCTAGTGAATGACTGTGGCTCTAAAGGACAAGTTGTGTTTTAGAGCAATGTCAGCTGCAAAATAAAACACAAAGTAAGAGGAAATATTTATGTGTAACTGACACATAACTATATGCATACATAGTTACATAGATAGATAACTATGAGCTCAATTCTGACATCCAGAGTTCCCTTAATAATATTTTTTCTGATTTTGCTCTCATAACACCTTACATTATTGGAATCTGACATATTAAGCATATACATCAAATGAAATAATCAAATGCATTCCATTTTAGGTGTCATTGCTTTAGTTTATGTTTCGATATTTACATCCTTGAAAGAGCTAAACATCTCAATATTTAGATTTTTGAAAAGTACAGGAAATAATGGGATTTGAGGAAAAAAAAGTAGAGTTGCTGTAACTGGATGTCTTTTACGTAAAAATTGCAGAAGACGTAGATGAAATGAAAGTTTTCATTATTATTTTATTTTTAATTATTCCTTCCTCTGCCTTCCCTTTTCAAATCATGGAATGTTTTATTTCATAAGTTTGGACTCTGTGGTAACATTGTTGCATCTTCTAAATATGGCCTAAAAACCCACCAGGATATTCTGGAAATACTTAATCTAAAAATATTGTTATATTGCTGTTGAAAATTCATAAAATATTATAACTTATGACATTTATAACAGTGTTAATAGAAGGAAGGTTTTCCACTTAATTTCTGGTTTGATAAGGAATGAAATAAAGATAGTGATTTTGAATATATTATAGATGAAGCAAATTTAAAAGATACTAAAAGAATTTGAAGTTTTGTCTTAGTTTGACCTTTCTCTTTTCTGTCTTCATGGCATTATCTTTGTGAGTAAAATAATTTGCAGAAGTTCAGGAAGATTACTTTTGTGCAACAAGGATTTAATCATGTAATTCTTCTGAATTGTAACTCAGTTAAAAAAGATATATAGCACAGAGAAACAGAAGGAAGACAGAATGAAAGAGAAAATTAATCTTTTCTGTGAAGGCCATGTACAACATTATAATAAATAGAAAAAGTAAGGGTTTGCTACGATAGTAATTCCTATTACTGGCCTGATAAGCATTTAGAAAGGTCAGAATATTTCTGTATACCATCCAAATTATCCTCTGCTGATACAAAACATGAAAATATTATTTGTCACTTTGTTTTCTCAAAACTAAGATTTGCAACCATTTTGAATTATTTAGACTGAATTATTGTCTGAAGCATCTCAGGATATCCTCACTGAGCCTAGTACTTTCAAAGTTGAGTGCAAAAGTGGCCAAAAAAACAAAGGATGCTGAGCTATGGATATGTAATTATATTAAAATTTTAATATCAAGAAAAGTCACTTCAATATTTAAATCCAGATATTTTGGATTAAATGGACCAAACCCATAACTATAGAGCAATTAACAACCACTTAACAGACAAAAAAATCTCTAGTTAGAAGGGTTGAGTGGCTCCACCAGAAGTTCTTGGCTGTATGTCCAGAAAAGTGTGTTGGCCTCATTTAAACTTTAAAAAGAAATTTTAAAATTATATAGAATATCATTGCAAGTTAATTCAACTCAACTGTTCACTCCATATACAGGTTGTTGGATTTTTAATACACTTCATTTAGTTGATTTTATTATGTTTATGGTTTTGATTTGTTTGGGTTTTTTGTTTTGGTTTGGTTGTTTGGTTGGGTTTTTTTTTAATTTATTTATATTTTTTATAGCTTTTAGCATGACAAAACATGCCCCAGCTATATGTGGGTTTTCCCAAAGCGTAGAAGGGACAGAAGTGTGATTTGGAAAATGGTGGAACAAGCAGAAGGTAGGCAGCTTCAGTGACTGAGCAGTCTAAAAATGGCTTTGCAGAACTCACTACAGACTTCAAAAAATGCCTTCTGAATTAAGTGCAGTGATACAAAGAGGTTTAACTGAGATGGGAACAGTTTGTCTTTGCCTGAATATACAAACAGAAATTCCTGAAGGTAAGTAGCTTTGTCTTTAGATGCCTAGATGTGTTAAAAATACAATTCCAGCAGACTATTGCTGAACATTTGTCAGAAAGCTTGTGGCAGACCATGGTATTGTGCCCAAACCCCTCACACGGCTTTGTGACCTCTGTCCAACAGACTGAAATTCTTCTCAAAGTTATGGGATTTGTACATTTTATCAAAACTCTTGAAGAAAGTAACATTTAGCCATCTAGACATACGTGTCTTCACAGTCATATAAATATAGCTGTCTATGAGCAAATATAGAACATTCTTCATATTCAGACTCTTGATTGACTACATGAATCAATGCTAAAATTAACCACTGCAACTGACAGACCAAATGTGACAAAGATTAGCCATCATAATGTGTTAAACATGCTTTAAAGTTCCCACTGAAATGTATGATTCAGCTGCTTTGATATGCACATTTTGCTGAAACAGCACAATTATTTATCTTCAGAAAAGTGTACAACTGAAAGAACAAAGTCTGCTTTTGATCACCACTTTGAAATCTTCATTAGCACAATTTTATTCAGAACTGCAGCTGCTTCTCTTTGGTGGTGGAAACTAATCAATCAAACTGCAAACTTACTTCTGAAAGACTACAAAGCAGCAGCCAAGTATCAGTATATTTTTGGTGTGGCTTTAAAGCACACTAATAAGGAACAGAATATGTAATTCTCTTTATACTAAATACACTATTCAAAGCAATGACAGTTAATTAGCAAGTAAAACACAAAAGTAAATATTTGGCAAGATTACAACTTTTAAGAAAAGGAGTGTAAATGAACTACTGGGGCAAGTAACAGATGCTTCCATAATGTATACCTGAGAGGAGGGCTTTTTAAATGAGGTCAGTGACAAATTCTTTAAATTATATTTTTATTTTAATTCAGGTTAGAAAGGATTAGTAACTTGTCCCCTGTGATAACCTGCAATTTATTAACTGGAAGCTGCACTATAGTTGTTGGGTTTTATCTCTGGACTGCCTCAGGCTACAGGCATAATTGAGACTGCAAAAAATCCAGAATTAACTGGAAGGAAGTTGTGAAGAAATTTGTCAGGTCTTCCATCAGAAAATGCACTATCACGACCAAAAATTCTAATGTGAACTTTGGCTGGACAATGTTGTCTTCTATCACTTATAAGGAAGATGATAACCTTTATACAACTGCATTGAGGACTTATGACTATAGAAAAAGCAGAAAATTCTATTTTGCATAGTCCTTTCCATGAAAATGTTATATAATCTCAATTAGTTCAACAGAACAGTGTAGATGTCAATCCTAGTTATATATTAATTGGTTGAAATACATATGGGACTGGTACAGATGTCTCTATACAGCCATATGGTGCCCAGTGGAAACACACTCCATGCTAGATAGAATAGGGCTGGAAGTGAAGACACACTTGGGGATGTGTCAGTAAAGACACATGTTGCATCCTCAGAAAAAGAAATTATAAATTATTCATGGGGAAAGTACAGTAATTTTTGAATAATTAAGAGGGGTAGAATTAACTTGTTTTGTCAGGGTTCACCTAACTCTTCTGCAGCTCTCAAAAAATACTGTTTTACCAATAGAAGGGTAAGCATGGCCACAAAGGCAGCTTGGTTTGATACAGATCCCAAGCTGCACCAAGCTGTGGTACAGTGGAACAAACTTTCAAGGGCCTGCCAGGTGGCCCTCAATCACCCAGGGCCCTGCAGTGAAAAAGGCCAGCAGAGGGACCTGGACAGACTGGAGAGTTGGGCTGATTCCAACGGGATGAGGTTCAACAAGGCCAAGTGCCGGGTCCTCCACTTTGGCCACAACAACCCCCTGCAGTGCTACAGGCTGGGGACAGAGTGGCTGGAGAGCAGCCAGGCAGAAAGGGACCTGGGAATTTGGATTGACAGGAAGCTGAACATGAGCCAGCAGTGTGCCCAGGTGGCCAAGAAGGCCAATGGCATCCTGGCCTGCACTGGGAACAGCGTGGCCAACAGGTCCAGGGAAGTGATTCTTCCCCTGTACTCAGCACTGGTGAGGCCACACCTGGAGGGCTGTGTCCAGTTCTGGGCCCCTCAGCTCAGGAAGGATATTGAGGTGCTGGAGCAGGTCCAGAGAAGAGCAACAAGGCTGGTGAAGGGACTCGAGCACAAGTCCTATGAGGAGAGGCTGAGGGAGCTGGGGTTGTTCAGCCTGAAGAGGAGGCTCAGGGGAGACCTCCTCACTCTCTACAACTCCCTGAAAGGAGGTTGTAGCCAGGTGGGGGTCGATCTCTTCTCCCAGGCAGCTATCAGTAAGACAAGAGGGCATGGTCTTAAGCTGTACCAGGGGAAGTTTAGGTTGGATATTAGGGAGAAATTCTTTACAGAGAGGGTAATCAGGCATTGGAATGGGCTGCCCAGGGAAGTAGTGGATTCTCCATCCCTGGAGGTTTTTAAGCTGAGACTGTATGTGGCACTTAGTGCCATGGTCTGGTAACCATGGCAGTGCTGGATCAAGGGTTGGACTTGATGATCTCAGAGGTCCTTTCCAACCTGGCTGATTCTATGATTCTATGGTATATCTTGATTCCACGACGTCTTGCTTGGGATGCCACTGCATTACAGCTACCCATTTAATTTGTGCATCTCAGCCCAATTTGACTTCATAAAGCCAAATCTGAAGCAGTGAAAAACAGCAAAAGGAAGGAAATTTTGCAATGCTAACAAAGTATCAAACACTGTAAATAATTGGTGCAAAACTGTTGTTGCATAGAAATTTAAGATAGAGTACATGGCTCCTTATTTTACTTACATGCACTCAAAATAGGTAGAGTAAGACTGAAGACAGTCACATGCTTTGTTCTAGAGCATCTTTAAGGATGAAAAAGAAGGTGGTATATAAATTCACCATTTTTAGTCTGGTGACTGAGAAGTTGAAACTATTTTAGCAAAATCCTTAACATTCTGCAATGATTGAGTTAGTTGACAGTGTCAATGCACTGTGAAATAATGCAAAATGACAATAAATTCTTTTGTAGATCTTCAGGACCATACCCTTTTGTATCCTTGCCTCTATCCTCTGAAAGCAAACTGTTGACCGATGAGATTTCCCTTCTGGTGATCTGTTTTATGGTGTCAAACCCACAAACTGGTCCTTATTTGTGGTATTCTTTTCTCAACTTCAACACAGAAGCCATAATAAATCATCTAAACCTAAAAACTGTGGTCTGCATATATTAGTTACAAGCCACTGAAAAAAGCCTTTCAAAATGGAAACAGTCAACATGAAATTCAAAAATACTTTCTCAGAAGAATGTATGCAAGTGAATAATCCTTGTTCTGATATGTAGTTCAGCAAACCTCTGGGATAAGTATAAGCCATGTGAATGAAGAAGAATTTGTAGCTTCTCAAGGAGTGATTTTTATTAATATAATGGATATATGAATAATGAGGTAAAGTCCTCCCTTTTATTTCTCTCTCCAAGATTGTTTTCAAACAGTTATTTGGTTCTGCCATAGACAATCTAATAAAAGAAGATATATTTTTCTTCAGACACTATTAAAGTAGCCTGTATAATTTTTTAAAAGCAATTTGAAACAGACATTTTATTGCTCCAGAATTTTCATAGATGTCAGCTACTATAAAATAATGTGCATGTTACTCACAAACACAGGCTTCAGAAAAACAGTTTTTCCAGAAATCCTGATCTCATTCTGTCATTCAGAAAGAATTCCCATTTTTCTAATATGTTGAAATCTTCAAAGTTAGCACAATATGTACACCTATAATCAGAAGATGTGTTAATTTAAATGAACAGCAAGAGGTCCAGCATACTTTGACCCTTTCACTGATATTCCTTTGAGGATAACATAAGTAATGAGTGGGGGGTGATTTAATTAAAAAAATGAACTCTTCCTGGTTATACATGATTAAGTTCACAGACCAATAAAGATTAACACTTCACATTTGCTTGTTTTAACAATGCTCCATGGACCTGCAGAACTGCTTGAGGAAAGCATTTTCTCCTGTAAGAGCCTACAGTATTAGTGCTGGATCTGGAATGACTCTGAGAATTGCTGGTAGGTAGAGAATATTTTTAAGTGAAAAGTAATCGCAGGCATTAAAAACAATTCTAAGACTTTCAAATGAAAAACAAAACCAAAAGTCACAGTTTTGGTGTCATCCTTCCCATAATGAATCTTATCATCAAAGTTAAAGCACATATAACTATGTCAATAAAGTAGGGTTTCTTAATATTTCCTATTTATATGTGATTTCATGTGTATGCTAGTAAGCCTGGATTAAGAAATTAAACCCCCTTTTTTCATATATAAACATATACGTATTATGTATATATATGTTATATTCATATATATATATATATAGTCTATGTACATGTGATTCAGATAGAGAAATTAGATTGTCCCTAGTGCTGGAAATTAGTTTAACAGTTAATAGTTAACAGAAACATGATATTGTCCAAGTTTAGTTTTTTAAACATATATTAGGTAGGTAATGTTGTCCTGCAACTAAGAAGGAAAGAAAGACATTCTCCCAGGTGAAATTAAATAGTGTTTATAACCTCATGAAACACTTCATTGACACAGAACTTTAAAGCTGCAGCAAAAAGCCCTAAAGTTAATGCAGCATTTGTGCCCTTCAGCTTCAGTGAAATAAAAGGTAAGCAACTAACTCAGAGTAACCAGCTGACTTTCTTCTGGAGTTCCTAGCATCTTAACATCTTAACATCCTAACATGGGGACAACAGTTAGATGTGATGAAGCCTTTGTAGAGATGCTTATCAGCCTGTCGTGAACATTGCAGGACTTAACTACCAGGTTTTACGTGTGCAACTCCCATCACAAAAAACAGTCCATAAGACTCCTCAAGCATATTAAACTATGAGACTCTCACATATCTTTTACTAGATGTTGGACTTCCATTGTAATCAGCTAGTGATAATTTTGCCAGTGAAATCTCCCTGGGCCACAGTGTCTAGTTGCTGAAGTGTTCGGTGAAGTAATGCTGAAGTAATTTTCCACGTATTTGGTGGAAAATTAGAATGACTGACCCATCTCCTATTTTTCAAAAATCTCTTAGACACACCATAGAATCATAGAATCATGAATGGTTAGGGTTGGAAAGGACATTACAGATCATCTAGTACCAACTCCCTTGCTATAGGCAGGGACACCTTTCACTAGACCAAGTTACTCAGAGCCCTATCCAACTTGGCCATCCCTGAAGGAAATTAGTTCACCACATTCTCTTTCATAAAATCATAGAATCATAGTCTGCAAGGTTGGAATGGGACCTTAAGGATCATCTGGTCCAAACTTTCTTGGCAACTCAATGTTCAGAATGATGACCAAACAAACAAGCTAACATTGTGCATGCAGATCCCATACAGTAGTATCTACTTAGTATCTTACATAAAATTATACTTCTGTCTTCCTCTCAGCTTCTAAGAAGACTCTAGGAAATTAATAACCAGAAGAACACCTGTTAAAACTCAACCAAGCTGTGGTTGCATTGATGTTTCTGAAAAGATTAGGGAGCACCTTCTAAGACTATGGTGATAGCCTAACTTTCAAGGATGGTTATAGCTACACCTGCCCTCTGACATCTTCAGGATAAGTTGAGGGTTTTGCTTTTCAATTCTGTACTAGTAAAGGCTACTCAGATACGAACAACTCAGGGTTGGTCAAGACTACACACCTTCCCATATCAAAGTTTTGAGCAGACCATGTATTTTGTGCCACAACGCTTGATTTCTCCAGCTCAGGTAAATAAGCACCCATCTAGAAGAACAGCCATAATTAGCACAACATTCTGCTTAGCAACCATGAGAACACATTATCCCTCCTTATGTACACTTTCTCCCAGAAGAATTGAAAGATCAGCTCAATCTCTCTGTTCTGATATCAAAAGCCATCTGCAGCAGTTGCCTTCCCCTGGCAGTTATCATCTCTCCCCTTGTAACCTTCTGCTGCATTCTCCCATAATAATCAAACTGCTGACCCACACGAAGCCCCATGAGTGTAAGGGGCAACCTTCCTATTTCAGATAAAGTGCAGAATGACATTTCCCTTGCCGAGATGCAAGGGTGACACCGGATAGCACAACTTCCAGAACCCAGAATTTGGTATTTCCAAAACAAAACAATACTTTCAAAATCTTTACATAGATTAAAACCCAGTCTCATCTTCCCTGACATAAATGATCAAACAATGAACTCATAAAGCTAATTTTGTAGGCTAGAGATATTTTTATTATAAATCCAGACAGCACAACTTTGCATAATATAATCTGACCTCTTGCATAATGCAGGGCAGAAAATTTCATTGTATTCCTTTCTGCTTGAAATAAAATCATCTTCTCCACATATTAAAAGTCAAAGCCTCATTTAAATGGTATTAAAGAAAAACAAAAAAACCCTAATTTTTATTCTTTCCAGTCAAAAATTCATACATATTCAGGAATTCAATGTTTTAATAGAGCATAGATTCACCCTATTCTCCATGCTACTGCTCTTATACAAAAAAAACTCTGCCAATTAGGAGAAGCATTAAAAAAAGATTACTTGGTAAAATTAATTTTCTATATGATAGACTTCTAATCTATACCCCTCCTGAACTCAGGAGAAATCATGTGGAAATGATACAAAGTTTGTGGCAGCATAAGTTTACTTATTTATCAGAGACCATAATTTTTAATTATATGTAATGACACTGCTGCCTATAATGAGGTACAATCAGCAAATTTGAAAACATTATAATTAAAAACATAATGGTGACAATTATTTCAGTCCTAACTAAAACTTTTAAATAATAAACAAAATGGGTAAATTACTAGCTTCAAATACATTAAGCTGTCAAAAAAAATGACATCCCCCACCCCTCTTTAGCTCCCCCACTTTTAGACTCAAAAGTGTTTTGCTTTATTAGATTACCACTAGAAGTTTTACCTTTATTCAATTGAAAACTTAAAGTCATTTGAGAAGACAGAGCTGCAACAAGCAGTTTTTATACTTCTGTGCCTTTCTGCATGGCAGAACGCCCTATGCTTCCTTGCCTTGGTCCAAGGAATTTCCTCTGCCACCTGAGTAGGTGGATGCCCTGCTTCCCATGGTCACAGGGTGTGCTGGTGGAGGCCCTGGCTGCGGCCTGGCTGCTTCCTCTGCCCAGTCTGCATCAGGGACAAAAGAAAAGTCACCAGTAGCTCCCCAGACTTTTTATATAGAAGTGAAAATACGCACCCATGCACTGATAAATAAAAAGTCTAAGCTTATATTTCACACTGGTCTTTCAGACTGACTTTTTTTAATTTCTATGCTACTGAGAATTAAAGCCAATATTCCATCTTCTCTATTTTTCTGTAGATAAAACTTTCTAGATTTTGATTGGGATAATTTAATACTTTGGAAACATTTATTCAAGAAAAGAAGTCTTGTAAACTCAGTATCTTTATTTGATACTTTTTTCTCATTGTACAAACACATTAACCATAAACACAAATGGGCCATGCTTTAATGATTTACTGAAGTTGTTTTTTTTATATTATCCCTGTTTCCATTTTGAAGAGTTTCATGAGTCATTAAATCAGCCAACAGTGCACACACAATAGAATGTCAAGTAAATAGAAATAATTTAAAATAGATTTAGTTTTGTTAATAATACCAACAACAGAAAACTCAGTATGAATGTTAACTTCTCATTAAAAATTGATTTTATCTCTATGTTAACTTTTAAATCTTTTTCTATGCATTGTATACTCACATCTCCATGTCAATAGAGGATGCTGTACTTCTCATTGTTGGCCCATTTACAGTCCATGCTATGCTAAAATGCACTTACATCATAACTAATAAGGATACAATTTTTACACAAATACAGAAATATTGTGCAAATCTGAGAATATTTTTGTTAAACTCCTTAGAAAATTAAACCCACACAATGTGATTCAATTTAAGTACTAGCAATGGGATTTAACAAGGGCTGCAAATTCAAACTGTTTAGATTAATGTAAAGCCTGGGTTTTGGCAGTGCAATTATCTTTTGCAATCAACTCTCATTTTTGTTTCATTTGAGATAAGTAGTAAAACATCTAATAACTTTAATTTCCATACAGAATTTTTGGAGAAGAACAGCAAGAAAAAAGATGTTAATACAGAGATAAAACTCTGCTGTACAAATGGTAGCGATTATTTCTTTTATCACAAATTTTGACAATATTTGGTATTGCAGACATTGATACTAATATATGAATATCAGATGACAGGAGTTTGTTTCCTTAATAACATATATATTTTAAATACAAAGAAGGAAAAAATAAATTAGCTACTACATATTCAGAGTGTCAGGCTAAATATCCAACTCTCCAATTAGCATTATATATAATTTTTTGAGGTCCTTTCAAAATACTCTGTGATTTTGTAATTAATGTTTCTTATAATTCCTATAAGTCATTCTTTCCTATAAAAACCAAGAATTTGGCAAGCATAGTATGGTGTAAAAATATAAGACAGATGAGTCCTAGTAGGAATTTAGGTAGAGGCATAAGTTTAATATGGGCTTGGGGGAAACAGTGTAATAGATAAGACCAGAGAAATATTCAGTAAAGCCTAACGCTATTTTTATAGTAAGGAAGTGTTTATTGTCATTAATGCAGCTGTGAAGAAATGTGGGTTAAAGAGAAGCACACTCATCTAAATTAGCTTAGGAAAAACATTCTGTATGCAGGGGATGACTTGGGAGTAAGTGTGTTGTATTTCCAGATTGATGTTGTGCCTGGAATTCAGAAAAGGGGATAAATGATACTATGAGACATAATTTAAGTGCATTTTCAAGTGTTTATGATGAAAGTATCTTCACCAAAAAAAAAAAAAAAAAAAAAAATAAAATGAAGTGTTAGATATAACAGTTACATGTGGCAGACAATTAATGTTGGAGTGGGTTCATTTGTAATAGATTAATTTCTCTTGAAATGGTAAATGGAGGGCTTTGTGTAAATCATGTCCCTGTTTAAACTGGTTTTTAATAGAAAAATCTGGATTTATCTGGATGGGAATTCTCAATTTGCTGGTACATATCAGAGGTATAACCAAATACTCCATAAGTACTTTCAGTCTGAATAGTTTGTTTAACTTTTGGCAGATTAATTACATCTATCAAAATATTAGAGATTTTTAGATACTTAAAATATATAGATATTTTCATAGAATCATAGAATGGTTTGGATTGGAAAGGACTGTAAAGATCATTTAGCTCCAACCCCTCTGCCACAGGCAGGGACACCTTTCGCTAGAGCCGGTTACTCAGAGTCCTATTCAGCCTGGTCTTGAACACTTCCAGGGATGGGGCATCCACAACTTCTCTGGGCAACCAGTGCCTCACCACCCTCACAGTAAAGAATGTCTTCTTATTATCTAATATAAACCTACTCTCTTTCACTTTGAAGACATTCCCCCTTGTCCTGTCACTCCATGCTCTTGTAAAAAGTCCTTCTCCATCTTTCTTGTAGGCTCCCCTCAGGTACTGGAAGGTCACACTTAGGTCACCCCGAAGCCTTTTCTTTTCCACGCTGAACAACTCAAATTCTTACAGTTTTTCCTCATGGGAGAGGTACCTCATCCCTCTAATCATCTTGATGGCCCCCCTCCTGAGGGCAGATGTATTTACATTACATGTGTTTACATTACACATATTACATGACATGTATTTACATGCATTTACCCCCATGTATTTATATTATCATGAAAATGATCCATGTGTAGTTCATATATAAATGTAGCTGAACAAAATTACAGGAGCAGTAATTACATCTGTAGCACGCTGTGCAGTACAGATGGATGGAAGAGCCGTCAAACAAAACAGCTGGTGCTGAAGCTCTGACAAACACCCAGACACACTTCATGTTTATGTTTTGTGTGAGTGGCTGACTGTCCTTTTGGAAACATAATCAAATATTAGGTCTATTCTAATACCACAGATCTATACCTATCTATCACTGACACCACAGTGACCATTTACAGCTTTTACAGCTGCTGTGCATTAACATGTGCAATGGAATGTGAGAATTGTTGTTTATTGGTTGTAAGACTACTTAAGCTCACAGCTCCTCAGGGGTTTTTTTAAGCCTTTTCTCACCCATGTAGCATTTAAATTAGGTAGGTTACATTAAAACTCCTTTTTTGCCTTACTTGGACTAAGATGTTTTGGACTTTTTGTCATAATTCTGTATGAATTTGTAGTTTACTGCTTGATCAGTCACTGTTCAATAAGCCTAGCATAAAAACAGTAATGCAGTTTAATTTGAAATGGAGCTGCTCACAGTGTCTCTTCTTCTTCATGCCTATGGGGTACTGTAGTCTAAATATGGAAATCTACTGTGACATTTGTATTTACGTGACACTTTTAGTTCAGTGCATGCTTAGTGAATTATCAATATGTAATTTTCTATTTTATATTCAAAAAAACAAGCAAACAACTTTACTGTGATATAATTTTGTCTAGCTATACATTTCACCAAAATAAAATAAATAACTTTAGTTTACTTCATAATAATATTGCAATGATACAAGTTTGTTAAAAAAAAAATACCAAATTTAAGAGTTAAATTGGAAAACAAAGTGGATAATAGTACACAAAAATTTACACAACAAATGAACAGAATAAATAGAAACAGAAGCAGTTGTTCATAAATAATATCTATTTAAATGTGAGATGCAAATGATTGATAGTTGAAAAATGTAGAAGAGATATCGCTCCATAACATGTGAAATATAGTTGCAGAGAAAGTTACTTCTGAACCCAGTCTTTTAATTGTAGTATACTTGAACTGTAGCACATATTAATTACTGCCCACAGGTCATTGCAAATATAACATTTTTGTTAATTTAAAAAAAAAAAAAAGGAAAAGCTTTAATTTTTTTGCTATATCTATATTTTTATAGCTTTTTTTGTGTGTACTGGATAATATATGCATAGGTCAAAATAATAAATAATACTGATATAAAACCCAGCAGGTAATAGTTTAAACCACTTTCCCTTATTTCCAGAGAGACTATTTTACTGTAGTGTCTAAATCTTCCCTCCATCTCATCTAAACCCCTGAGGTTAATCCAGCAGACAGTTATTTTGAAGGTGATAGTATAATCTGCTCTGGGTCTACAGGTCTTGAATAGTCCATTTTGTTGAACAGGAAGAAAAAGAGAGATTTTTCAAGTTTGATATTTTGAAATGGCTCTGATTGACTGTCCAGTAAGCACTGTACTAAAGGTATATGACTGTTATAACTCACATATAACATCAGCTCCCCAAAACCAAACAGTTTTCTAAATACATAAAAAAACTACTGTTCTAATGCAGAAAAGTTTAAGACAAGTCATATGTAAGAAGAAAATGGCAAAATCTCTAACTTATAAGTGAAAGCATCTGAAATTACCCCAGTATACAACACTCTGTTGACAAACAGGATTTCCCCCGCTCCCTCCATCCCACTTTCCCTGCAGTCCCATCTTTGGCTTTCACCAGCTGCTGCTCAGAGTGGAAGTGGCTGTCCACAGGTCCGGTCAGACCTTTATCAGACTGTCAGTGATTTTAGCATTTTAAGTTATTCTGCTTTAAATTCATTGCAATACTTGTGCATGGGCAGGTTCCCTTCACTCTCGTGTTCCATTGAAAATATGAACTGAAATGAACATATTAAACTTGAAAAGGGTATTGGAAAACAAAAGTACTATTTCAAAACAGTGAAATATCTCCAAAAGCTACTGAAAGGTGGTATTTGAGACACAGTTTTGTCTTGCAATGTATGTTTAGACTTCAAGTTTTAAAATACAATTATTTGCATTGGTTCAATCACTCTATATCCTTATTGTCAGTAGTTCTGATTAATATGAGCACTAAATATCATGAAAATATTATTTTTATTTCAGACACCTTATTTAAAATAAATCAAATCATCTTAGTTTTTCATTTGGGGAATAGCGTAGACTAGATTTTATTTGTTAATATTGACTATATATAACAATTTATGCCAAAATACAAATGTGTCTTGATCTTATCTCATTACATTGTTACAGAAATGACTGCTTATAAATTTTTCCAAATTGAATCTATTCAGCAAGTGATCATCTCTGACACCTAAAGAATCACAATATAGTAGAGGCATGCAACAAAATTTTTCTTCCTGCAATTTCTGAAGATTATTGCAGCCAGCTACAACTTTTACCCTGAATTTCTTGACAAGCACAAAAGTGATTATAATTGTATTTTACAAATAAAGGAACATTTTTGAAAATTATTAAATGTTTATACTTAATGTTACCTTCAACTATTTAACTATAAGCGTACTCTTAAGGAATGAAAAACTATATACTTAGTTTTGCAAAAACAGAATGAAAATTCAAGTATACCTTTTAAGTCCTCAAGTGTAGTAGAAACTATCCTTCAAACTTTATGAACCTGGATGAGCTTTTTTTGCAGTTTCCTGACTGAGTTAAATAAAGCACTGAGCCAAGAGCAGATGTGTAATGCTGCAATGGAAGTGGGGGCAGGGGAACTGAGAAGTAACATTATTTAGTTGATTTTCTCGTTCATAGTCTAAAGAATAAAGTCTTTCATTGACTGCAGTACTCATGACTCCTTCAGAATTTTCAAGGCTCATTATTTAACAAATGATTTAATAAGTTATTCAGGCATTAGGCTGTACAATACATTCAAAACCCAAGGATGGAAGAAATTAAATATTTTATAAGATAGAAAAATTTCAAAGTAACAACATCAGTTTCATTGTGATTTCATGGAAATGTGGTTTTGATGTGTACATTTAGGAATAGGTATCCAGAGAGATAAAACCATCCTCATTAAAAAGTCACAGAAAATTTGCATATATTGCAAATTTTATTCTTGAGACAGTAGCTTACCAAAACACTGTACAGAAATTGTTCAACAGAAAAATAATAGTATCATTACCTTAAGTATGCCTTAAGAACATTTGAAATGTAACTTTAAATGTAACAGAGCCTCCATTCAGGGTTACAATAGTTCATCCACCAGCAGATGTTTTCTTTTTAACAGGATGCTGATACTCCAAATACAACTGCTAGAGAGAGTGAAAGAATGCTCAGTGCTTTAGTGCTGAAGACTAAAAACCAAAGGAAATTTTTATGGGTTCATGACCTATTTAGGAGATGTATTTTTAAAGGGGACTTGGAAATAACTTTGAAATAACTAAAAGACAACAAACATTCACTGTATGTCATCACTGAATAATGAGTTATTCAATAGCATGATATTCTAACAGACCACAAGATATACAGCGTAGATGAAGCTTGAGCTGACAAGGTGTTTTGGTGCTGCCCTGTGCGGGTGTGGGTGTGCAAAAGTTCACACCGAAACCCTGTGCCACAGTGTGTCAGATTCTAGCAGGCTTTCCAGGAAGAATTCATCTTTCCATTTTAGTACTTCTGGTGAAAGCCAGAAAGAAACAGAATTGCAAAAAATATTTGGAAGGCAAAGAAGTGGATTTGAGTTTGGTTTTGTTTTTCTTTGGGGGGGAAAGGAAAACCTCCAACAAACAACCGTAGATGAGACATGGAAGACATTTAATCCTGCCTTATATGACTCAACCTGGGTCTGCCAGAGCAAAAGTCCATGCTGTTTCCCACATAGCTCATTGCTGGATTTTGAGGGGGATCCAGGGTTACCCTGTTCCAGGTGCACCTGGGATAGGGCAACTCTGGATCTACAGGCAAACTGGGTAATGAGACACTGGAGAGTAGCACCATGGCAAGGGACCTCGGGCCTCTGGTCAGTGGCAAGTTGAATATGAGTGAGCAGTGCCCTGGCAGCCAGGAGGGTCAACCGTGTCCTGGGGGGGATAAGGCAAAGCATCGCCAGCTGGTTGAGGGAGGGGATTGTCCTGCTCTGCTCTGCACTGGGGCGGCCTCACCTTGAATATTGTGGGCAGTTTTGGGCACCGCAATGTAACAAAGATATTAATCTATTGGAAGGTGTCCAAAGGAGGGCAATGAAGATGGTGAAGGGTCTGGAGGGGGAGTCGTACGAGGAGCGGCTGAGGGCACTTGGTCTGTTCAGCCTGGAGAAGACTGAGGGGAGATCTCATTGCAGTCTGCAGCTTCTTCACAAGGGGAAGGAAAAATACAGGCACTGATCTCTCTGTGACCAGTGACAGGACCTGGCAAACAGCATGAAGATGTGTTGGGGAGGTTTGGTTTAGATATCAGGAAAAAGTTTTTCACCCAGAGGTTGATTGGGCACTAGAACAGGCTCCCCAGGGAAGTGGTCACAGCACCAAACCTGCCAGAGTTCAAGAAATGTTTTGAAAACATTCTCAGCCACATGATGCCATTCTTGGGGTTATCCTGTGCAGGGCCAGGGTCAGGAATTGTACTTCTATGATCCTTGTGGGTCTCTTCCAGTTCAGGACTTCTACAAGATTTTATGGTTCTGGTTTTTTTGGTTTTTTTTTTCCTTCGTCATAGTTTTTAAGAACTGTTTATATCAACAAGTTTACTGGGCAATGAAAAGAGAGAGACCTGTTTTTGCTGGCTAAGATATCTCACTAAAGAAGGCACAATATCAGATAATTGCCTTCTTATATATATTTGCATATATATATATATTAGACTTTAAGAAGGAATGAGACGTCCCTGTTCTAGAACAGTAAATCCCTTGTCTTTACTGTAGGAAGCTGAAATCCAAGTCCCTGATCTGAATTTTGAATGTGTCTTTTAGTCAATTTTTTTCCGAAAATTTTGTGCTGCCTCTGGGCTCTCCTAGCACAGTTATGTTCCAGGGAGTGCTAAACAGAAATTGAACATTTTCAGCCATCTCCAGGTATAATTTTCTAATCCTCTCCTAGCATGTTTCCAAGTTTCTAGTCTATCTTGAAATACAGACCTACTCCTGGACTTTGTCCATTCTTCTTTTCCCTTCCTACTTTTAAAAGAACTCAAAGGAAGCAGAGAGTAATACTTTCATTATCTGTCTGTATTCTTGTGCTCCTGGGAAAGTTTTTCTGGCTCTCATTAACCTTTCTTCTCCCCGCGTGGGGATTAAACACTCAATCGCTTTCACTTTAACACATATTGCTTCCATTCTGACAAAGGAAAATGTTGCAACCTTATTATTATTTTTTTAACACTTGCTAACAACAAAATCAATAAAAAAGGGCCATGGAAAAGGCTGTAAAACAGCTGGGTTTGTACAAACAAATTTGTACATACCATCTTTATCTTTTGGAGCTGTAAAGCCTATAATAAAACATTATGGCAGGGTTGGTAAAATGCTGAGATTACATACTGTTTATGATGATAACTTGTTATACAAAATGCATTTTGCTATCACCTCTTGTAAACAGCTAGCCTGCTGATTCATTGGTCTTTTTGTCTAACTTTCATATCAGGAAAAAAACATTTCAATATTCATATGTCCTCTGAGGTGCTTTCCAGAATAAATGTGCTCTGTTGAATTAAGAATCTGTTAGAAGATCAGTGGACTACAGTGGAGGAACAGGGAATGAAGTAAATGTGTTGACTAAATGTGTTTGCTTAGTCAGAATCTCATGTCTTTTCTAGAAAGTTGACTGGAAAATAGGAGAAGTGCACACTGTAATATCAACATATCTGTATAGTGAAGATAGTCGCATATTTTGTACACATAAATGTGCCTCCTATAAATTATTCAAATAAGTTTCTTCCACTTGAACTTTTCAAAAATATGTCTATGCAGAAACTTAGTATTGTAGACTAGATTGCATTACAGCCAGACCAAGTCAGATAGAATTTCTGGGCCCATCAACTGTATTAAATTGCTTTTCGGAAGCTTGATGGTCACCAGGAAACCACGAATTCTTATCCTTCCAATTTTGATGATAGAATAGATAAGAGTGATTTCTTAGGTGATTTTTATTATTATTATTATTTATTTAAATGGAGACAGAAGGCAGTTAAGACAAGCCAATAGCTTGGTGCTTACCATGGCCTTGACAGATCCATGAGACCAAGGCATTGTACCCAGTTCAGGGAGCAGTCAAGCTATTTCAATACAACTGTGTGGATATTGTTACATACCACGTGCATGTTTGGATCAACTGTCACTATGTTGGCCAGTCATCTCAATCAGAATCTCTCCTTTCCTATGATTCTGCTGGACATCATCCACCAAACTTGTTTTTTCTCCCTTTCCCACTTTTCATTATAACTTCTGATTCATATTTACTGCATATTTCTTTGTATTTGATATGTGTTTCAGTTATCCTACCTCCTACCTGCCACAAGAAAATCAATGAAACTTGATCTTACCACTAATTTTTCTACAGCTTCTATGACTTCACTCCCCCCAGAAATTCTTCCTTATTGTCATAACTGCTCCATGGCAAAAGTGTATTTTTCCGAGTCTCAATTTTGTCTCTCCTTTCTCCTACTATCACATCATATTCTCTTTAAAGAGATTGATTCCTTTATATTACATTCACACTCTTTCTTAACAAAGTACTAAAGTTTTTTAACACTTGTATCATCCAATTCTATTCATAAGCTGCTATTATTTTTTTAGTATTGCCATAATTTTTTCCTATAGACAGGGTCACCCTATATTTTTGTGATCAAAAATAAAAGAACATGACATTATTATTCCCTGTTTTCTTGGATTTTCTGTTCTATTTCTCATTGAGACACAGAATGTTATCTGTTTGTGTCATACCTGTCTCAATCACAGTATTTGTATTTCAGCATGTTGATATTGGGGAAGAAAAGTTTGTAGTTGTTTAAGGAACAAAAAATGTTTATATATGAAGCATATGTACAGTTAATTTCAATAGTTTATATAGAATGGAAGCATGGTAATAGCAGATAAAGTTATATGAACTACTTTTCTTTAAATTTCACAGTCTGTGATTGAAAGAAATATAACATGACAATTGGCAGAGGATAACTCTACTAAACTTAGTGGCACACAAACATGTTAAGTATTAGCAACATAGTGCTATGGTACTGTAAGCACTACCAGATCCTTTAGGATGAGCACTCCTGGTTTCCTGAGTTCACCTCAACCTGCAAAGGACTGCAAGATCTCTTGGACAGTCCTGCAAGCCCAGTGGAGTCCTGCTGGTGTGCAAAGGCTGCCAGGAGGTGTTCACCCACCCCTGTACGAGTTGACGCTCACAGTCTGGGTATACAGGGCTCACTCCCCCTTTGCTCTTCCCTACTCTACTGCAGCTTTTTTGTTGCCTTGCTCCCCCTTCCCCACGCTGGGACCTACAGCTTCATGTCCTTCCCCAGTTTCTTCTGACAGATGGTTCATTGTTCCAACGGAGGTACCTCTGATTCTGAGCCAAAGCAAATTGATCACTCAGCCTTTGGTTGCAGTTCTCCGCCTGGGGGTTGCAGCTCCAGGAGTGACGCATAGCTAATGAGTTCTGTGGCTGTTATAGTCATGATGGTGTCAACACAACAAATTGGTATCTATGTTCATGCAGGAATTCAACAAGCAATGGCTTGCTTCAGTCTCGCCACAAGCAATTCTAAGTTTGTGCTGGATTGACAATTTGTTTCCAGACTCTCCTCACCTCAGCACCTGCCATTCCCCCAGCTACGTCTCAGAAGAGTTTCCTGACATGAAAATAGATTTAAGTATCCTACTGCAACTTATCATGCCAAATCTAAATTCTTCCCTATATTTTTCCTTTAGTTTTCCCTCTCTTCAATTGAATCTTGCTCTAAGAGCATAATAAATGGCCAGCTGTGTCGAACAATGTTGCATCTAGATCAGAAATCTGGTTTCACCTAGCTGAGCAACATCAATGGGAAATATTATTTAGAGACTTGCCATTTCCTGCAAACAGTTCTCCCACAGAGTTGACCACCCTCTGTCTCCTTTTTCTTCACAGTACAAACATGGCAAGTCACCTCCATTTTCTAAAGAAAAAGGCATTTGACATTCCTCTCCAGCAACTTTTTTTTTGTCCTTTATCCTCAATTTCTATGGGCACACAATATTACAATTGCCTCTAGCAGAGTTTCCATATATTTTCCAGAAACCACTAAAACAAACTTCTTAGTATACTCTGCATATTATAATATTACAAGTGCCCCATTTTCCTTCTTTCATTTAATAGCTTCCTTAAGCCAACTTTCTTCTCCTGTCTTTGTTTTCTTTCTATTTCAGTCTATCCTAAACATAAAAATATGATCTCAAATCCTGTGGCAATTTTCTCCATGGTTACCAGAGTTCTCTTGGCCTGGTGCATTTTATGTTTAAATTATTTATTTCATGAAATCTCTCCACAGGAAACGAATTTACTTTCCATTGTTGTGTGGCAACACATCCAAGCACTGTATTACTGCCCAAAAAATTTACCACATGTAACTTCAGGCACCTTATACCTATACTAGAAAACCACACCTCTCCTAATAGTCATTGCAGAAAAAATGACTATTTTCTCAAACTAACCCAGCATTTGTGCTGATCTGCTTCAGAGGACTATTTTAAAAAGAATGTTTTCCTAGTTGTGTCTTTTTTCAGATATAGAAGAGTTAGTGTGGTTAGCTCAGATGTTAAAATCAGGTAGTCCCATTCAGGATGTCAAAGCTTAGACCTCCATTTGACCTTTGATCAATGTTTTGCTGGATGCCCAGCTGTAAATTTAATTTCAGTTGCCTAAAACGAACTTTTGTACACTTTTTCTCCTTGCTATCTTGCTCTCAGCACCAAAAATCTCTATTCATTTCCATCTGTCCAGACTGTTTCTTAGATATTAATTTCAAATCATATTTCTTACTCAAATCATCACATCTAGGTTATCTGTGTCTTGACAAGTTTTATTTTTACAAGTAAGACAATTTTGAAGTTCTATCATTTTAATCTTTACTAGCATAAATCCATTTTTTTCCGTCTCAAATGCAGTTATTCAAGATGCATGTGCCAAATTCATAATGCACCCCTATTACTTTGATGATACAAATCATCAAGCATATCCTAAATGACAGACAAAAGGTTTCACAGTATATCAGTAATGTTATCATTTATCCTTCAATATTGAGGATTTGCCTTTCACTTCCCACTTACAAAGTGCTCACAAAGCACTTCCCCCTCCATGTTCTCAAGGCAAGTTAACTACTTATAATTAACAATGACTTATTGTTTCCTTGTGATTTATTATGTACTAATCATGATGTTATTATGGGATTTTTTTTTCACCATTACATTACAAGCTATTTAAGGAAAGAAAAGCTTTTCTTCACTATACAAACTCTTGTTACGTGAGGTTTGGACAAGAACTCCTTCTATTGTGAAAATAGAAATATAAAATTCTACAATTATATATAATTAAAATATATTTTGTTTTGATGCATAGTTTTTGGGGGCATACCTTGTATAGCAGAAAAGACTGATACCAAAATGACATGCCAAGACACAGGGAGCTTCAGGGGATGTTCTGTGACCCACAGTTAAACGGATTAGCTCAATAAATTCCTATCTCCAAGTCCTATATCTTAAATTCTCAATTGCTATCTAAAAATTACTTTAATTGCAGTAACACTAGCAAAATACAATCCATAGGTATTCTTTGACCTGTATTTTCATATTATGACAATTACTTTTATATAAATATTACATATTAGTATAGTAATGAAAAGGACTTATACTCTAACAGGAATGCAGCATTTTTACTTTCTAAGGTTCTTCTCTTTGCAGTTAAATTATTCCAATATTCTGACAATAAAGTGAAATGTAAGTCCATTTTGGTTTTTTTTTTTAGCCAGTAATTGTGATGTAATTTTGAACACCACTGCTAACAGTAAAATGAGTAGAAAACACATTATTACTTGATGCATTTAATGAAATCAGAGGAAACAGTCCACAAGTGACAAAACACAACTTCAGAGTGATGAAACTTGTTATAATCTTTGGGTTTTTCATATCATCAGAGGGTACAGTAAGAGCGTGATATGAATAGACTTGAAATCACGGGAAGATTTGAAAGTATTGCACAGGGAGATTATCTGAAACATTTGTACAGGGAATTCTCTACCATGGCATGACAGAATACATGAGATTTCCATGCAAAACCACAGAAAGGGTAAATCAGTGTATACCTAGATTACCTCTTACCAAATTCACCCCATTGGGGATTGACATCAAAGAGCTGTCACATGCAGGTCAATTATTCGTATTTTGAGACATACTGTATTTCTGGTAACTAGCTTTAAATTCACAGCTAGACTTAGTGGCAAGGTGCTTAACACAGCCTAGGAGGAAGCATCCACAGGATTATCAGCCTGGACACAAGTACAGCAGAGGCTGGTGCCATAAAGTTGATGCATGAAGCACATGTACATGAGGCACTTCCATATTTCACAGTGACTGAGCAGGAAAAGAAATTTTAACTAAGATCTCAGGTACCATTCTTGAAGAGCATCTTGATGGATCTTTCTATTTTCTGAATTCTAGTTATCTGCAAAAAGCTAAGGAAGAGGCTGCCTTCGTAAATCAGATCAACTTCTATACTGGGGTTCTGTGGGAGATATCATTAATGAATCAATTGATATTTTTCCCCTACAATTTTCTGAGTAGTTTGTATAATGTACAAAACTGTCTCTGGGGATAGAGAGTGGAGGCAGGAGGTATATGAAATTTAACCTACAAGTCTTAGAGTCTTCAGAAAAACTGAAAATAAAACCGATGATTGATTACAGAGGTTTCCTTGCAATTTGCAGTCTGAAACATCTTAGTATATTAAAATAATAACTTTTGCTTGTTATCAACCTCAGTTTGAAATTAAGAAAAGTATTATTTTCTTTAAAATGTTTTTCACTATACATATAAATTAACTTTTATCTCCATCAGAGTTTGTTTTTACAGCTGGTCTTTTAACTTCTAATACTCAGTTTGGCTTCTGAATAGAATACACATTTCAAGTTTTTTATTTAATATTCAATCCCCTTCCTAACCCCTGCAAGAAACCAACTTTTGAACTGGAAAGTATATAGAAATGCATTTTAATTCTTCATTAAAAGCCTTCTGTGCAATTTTGAAGTACTAAGAGACTAGTAAGAAAAACCTGAACAGTTGTATCTCCTTCCATGACTTTTTGGATTCTCACACAAAAATAATTTTGCAATCTTTTCTACCTCAGTCTTCAGAAACATTAGTCTAGTGTAATAATCTATACTTAAGACAACATATAAATGAAAAGGTTTTCTTTTTAAGTACTTCATTTATACAAAGTGTGTCTTTTTCAAGATGGATTAATGTCAGGAGAATAATGACACCTCATAAAATACCCTCAACAACATTCATATTCCAAGTTCATTAAACAAAGAAACATTAATCTCTAATAATAACAATTCTGTAAAAACCTGTTGTGGTATTGCAAGGAAAAAGACTTTAAAAATTAAGATTTCAAAATAAAAAAAAAAAAAATTATTATAAACCTTCTTTGCTAGTGGCAAATGTGGTCATAAGAAATAAAATGAGAACAACATATGTGAACCTTACCAAATCTCACTTTTACTTATACAGAATATACCAATAATTAAATACATGCAAACTATTGCGTTATTATATTAATGAGTTCTTACAATAATCAGTTTGGATAAGATACATGAACATCTCTTTTGTTTCAATTCGTTAGTTCTTCCTTTCCATCACGAATTGCCAAACTAGACCAATAGTAAAAACACATCATGTTACTTTGCTCTATATGAATACATTATGGATGTAACTTGTCAACTTCTTTCAGATGATGAAGAAAGATTCAGAAAAATAAAATATTTTCCTTAGCTATTTTAATGGATATTTTTCTCTTTAAGCAATTCAAAAAAAGTTGCTTTAACTTTCATGATTCAGTTTTTAGTTTGCATTTCATTTGAACCACAAACCGGGAATTCAAGAGCAATTGACTATTCTTTTAGCTTCAACATCTGATAAATGTTGTCATCAACATCTGAGCAACTTAAAAATTATGTCATGTGGAGTAAAATAAATGGATTTTAAGTATATGTTCTTTCATAATTAGTTTCTATTTGTTTTGTTTAAGTTGCTGGGTTTTTGCTTGGTTGGTTGGGTTTGGGTTTGTTTGTTGTTTTTTTTTTTGCTTTGGGTTTTGGTTTCTTTCATTTTTATTTTTTTTTGGTATAGCTATTGAATAGTCATAGTGCCTACAGCTTTCTGCTTTGCTCCTCCAAAGGAAGTATGGGAGCTGAAACTCATTAATCATGAAGGGCTGTGCTTTACATTGTGACATTGACTGTGCTAGCCCCTAATTGATCAAAAGCACTGTAGAGGCATTTAACTCAGTTTGAGGTCTAGAGAGGAAAACCACACATTATTCAGAGATGTCTGGAACTCAAGGGTCATGAAGACAGATTGCACGAACTGCAAAATTAAAGGAGTTTTAGGTTCTGACATGGATGTGATAACTTCAGAGAAGATGAAAAGTATGGAATAACAGTAATGAAATCTTTATTTATTTACGAAAACCACTGTAGTACAAATTTCCTGTCTCAGTGAGATATTGAATAATAATGATCTTCAGATGTAATTCACTTGGGTGAATTTAAACTCGTGACCTAAATCTGACAGATCATATATCCCAGTCCAACTTCTCTAAGACAGCAATTTGGCCTTTGAAATTACTTTTTTGAAATAGATAAAAGCATTGTGATCCTGGCATGGCATAAACAGGGATCACAAAAATATATACTAAAACCTGTGAAAATGCATTGATTTTCAACAAGTCTTTTGATAAAAAGATTAGGAAATTGATAAATGGCCATTATGCCACAGAACTATTAGACATTTGGTTATGTAAGCTGGATCCAAGGATCCAAGGATCCATTCATAAACCCAACAGATAAATTCTAAGTATCTCTATTGTACAGCTATTCACAGATACTTTAAAAACTCAAAGAAAAAATAATTTTTATTAAAAAGTAATACAATGCAGACAATCTGAATGAGAGGCATTTGGATGAACCATCATTTCAGACTGCCTATAATATAGACTTCTGGAAGTCTTAAAAATGATTCATGGAAGAGGGATAGTTTCTTTTTTTACCTCTCTTTTTAACTTCTCATAGAACCACAGAATTGTTAAGATTGGACAAAGCTACTAAGAACATCAGGTCCAACCATTAACTCAGTACTGCCACGTTCACCATTAAACCATGTCCCTGCGTGCCACACCTACAGATCTTTTAAACACCTCCAGAGACAGGGATTCCACCACTTCCCTGGGAAGCCTGTTACAGTGCATGATATGCCTTCCATGAAGAACTTTTTCCTAATATCCAATCCAACTTCCCCTGGTGCAGCTTAACGCCATTTCCTCTTGTCCTATCACTTGTTCCTTGGGAGAAGGGACCAACCCCCACCTTGATACAATTTCCAACCTCCTTTCAGGTAGTTGTAGAGAGCAAAAAGGTCTATCGTGAGCCCCCTTTTCTCTAGGCTAAATAACCCCAGCTCCCTCAGCTGATCCTCCTAGCACTGGGGCTCCAGACCCTTAATCAGCTCTGTTACCCTTCTCTGGACACACTGTAGCCCCTCAATGTCCTTCTTGTAGAGAGAGGCCCAGAACTGAACACAGGATTTGAGGTGCAGCCTCATCAGTGTCAAGTACAAGGTCACTGCCCGGTCCTGCTGGTCACACTTCTGATCTATATCTCTTATATATATATATATATATAATATAACCCTGAATTAGTTCCAAAGTTAAAATCTTTCAGCAACTGCTCACACTAAGACAAAAGTTTTCTTAATGATGACTGTCACAGTAATGCATTTTACAAACCACCAATATAAGTGCCACAGAGAGGGAAAACATGTTCCTTTAGTCATTATTACAGAAAGGTCAAATGAAGTTCATGACCAAGTCCTTGTTTGTGTGGGACTGAAGAATATGGTATATATTTCTCCATCTATTATAGTCAATGCCCCTTAATGCATTTGTTTTAAAGATTTATCCCTTCTTTGTTTAAAAAACAAGTTCTTCTTTAAAAGGCATTATATGATATATTATTATTTAAAGAGTTCTAGTTCAGAGAACACGAATGGCACTAAATTCATCAGTGCCTCCCTATCATCCTTAAGCAGAAGGATTATAGCAAAGAAATATTTTTTGCTGTGCCTTATCTGCAGTCTCACAGGGAGCAGACTATGGCAGACCTAATTATATTCACAATGAACTCAGAGGAAAGTGGTTCAGAGGTGAAATTTTCATTAAAACAATTACTCATATCTCCATATGCTAATTCATATATAGATGCTGAACCGTAGGATGAGGAGTTTCTAATATGTATCAACTGTATTTGAGTGTCAATGAGCTTTTTGAACAGTTGTCATGAGAAGTCATGTACTCAGAAATTTGATAAATTCCAGTGACAGAGAGGAATAGAGTCATTCAGACAGCGAACCTTCAAATTGTATTCAAAGCATGACATTTTCCTCCATGATGTATCTGAATTACCCATTAACAAAGATAAGTGGAAAGAATCTGACACCAAATGTCATCAGCAAAGGTCATTAGCTTATTAACGTTATACTCAGCCTTGTGTAACTTAAGGTGGTATCGCTTGCATTACATGTCACAAGAAGGGTAATGATACAGAACGATAAAGTATCATTTGAGAAGACTTGCAAGTGAGTATTTAATAGTAGAAAATACAGTGACAATAATTGTCCTACTTGTTCAGAAATCAAAATTTAAGACACAATTTTTGACATAAAAAACCCACTGTAATTTGAAGTTAAAAATTTTTAGCTTTTTCTACGTGGTTATTTTGGACAGAACTTAGTGATATCTAAAATTGAATGGCAACATATATATTTTTTATCACCTTCGAAGTTCAGCTCTAAAAGTTATTTCTCATTGACATGACTAGGACATGACAAACTTCAGCATCTCTCTTCAAATCAAGTAATCCCTTCAGCATAGTTGATATTGCAAAATGTGCTCCAGGCATTTTCTTTTTAGCACCATAAATGTGATAGCATTCAGCTCTCTTGCATACTTATGCTGCATGTGAAAGTGAGGAACATTTATAACTATTGCTGAAATAGAGTGATGTTAAAAATCTAAATTTAACCTTCAGAAATGTGAAAAGTGATGCATCTATTCCTATATTTTCACTGAGATTAAAGATGCTTAAAAAATACAGAAGATCTGCAAACGTCTGAGTGAGTTCATGAAGAATTAAAGTGTTCTGATGTCCTTAGCTGTATATCTATGACCAAAATCATAAATGAGATTAAATTACCAAGAGGTATGAAAATAAGTTGTTCCTTCTTTTGGTTATTGTCAAATGCATAAGAAATTATTGGAAAATATGCCATGTCTTTTAAAACAAAATAATGGTTTATAAGTTTTATTTCTCACATAAGCATTTAGGCTCATATTTTCAAATGCAATAGGCATCTAATATTAAATTCAGTCTAAGCAACAGACTCAGTAAATATAGATTGAACTGAAAGTCAGGCATCTCAATATCTTTGGGGATCTGAGTCATACTAAACAATAACAAAGGAAACTAAATGAGGTTCAAAACGTCAATATTATTTCAGAGGAATAAAAAAACCCTCCAAACAACAATGTGAATTGTGACAAATAATGTAATTTTTTTCCACCAAAATCAGTATTCTTACTTTAGGTGCTCTGTTGTGACCACTTATGCACAGGCTCAAGATAAACATGTGTTTTCCATGAGTGAATTATATCTTTGTAAGGAAGCACACAGGCGAATTTCAGAACATACCTGCAGGCTCAAGCTATGCGGTAAATTTTCCATATGTTCATCTTTGTTGGAGTTATGGAGCTTCAATCTCACTTCAAATGACAAATCACTTTTCCTCACCAGCTTCCCCTACATTTACCCCTGAAAATCAGTGGATATCTGTATCTCTGATATATATTTCTGCTATTTTGATTTAATTTAATCTTGTAATTAAATTAAATTAAATTAATTAAATCTTTGTCTGAAAGTGTTCTAGAGAGGTATATACATATCCTAGATTACTGCAGTATTGCTAAGGTTTTGCCCTTTAAATATCAGTTTCATCAGTAGAGACTTAAAAACTTTGAAGTGACCAGTGAGATGGAGAGGTGACACAACACACTATTTGCATTTTCAACAAAAGCTGCTGTAACTGTGGCACAGCTATGGTGCACTTCTCATATCACTGAGTGTAAGGGAAACATGCCATGCTTTCCACTGCTGGGGAGCTGAGCTATTAGCAATTCTACTTGTTGCTATTTTGAAATACTTAGGAAAGAGGGGAACCTAAAAATTATTAGACTATGTATCATAAACAACTGATAAGTTATATAAAGTTTTTATTTAAAAATATCTTGTAATAAGAGTAGCCAGTTGTGTTAATAAATATGCACATATGTACATCTAGAGGGAGGGAAGAATAATTTCATTTTCTATTAAAATATAGCATTCTCTGCAATAAAATGAGGCAATTAACAACGTTTCACAGAACTGCACAAGACCAGAAACGAATATTGCGGCCAATTAAAAGTGTAGGGGAGAATTACATTTGGCAAACAGTAATCATCCTTGCTGGAATTGTCCAGAACACAGATCCAGACCAGCAGCTCAGTTAGTCTGGAAGCTGGTTCCAAAAAGCAAGTGCCCAGGGTGGCTGTGCTGAACGTTGGCTTTCACACAAGCAGCTGCTTACTCATGAGCTCAGCCTGGCCAGTGAAGCCTGTCACAAGAATGGTGTAGCAAAAAGAGCATCTGTCAAGCAATAATAAAACCTCATCTCTGTACTTTTGTCAAGCACATAGTACCTCTCTGTGCATCAGCTGACTAAATAATTATCACAATTAAAGGTGCTTCAATCAAAAGACATTTCAGCTGATTGATAATTTCAATGACGCTTCGAAAAGCCACCACTGACATAACTTTCTCTTTTTTCAACTGGTATCACCAAAATTCAGGAAGCTATTATACTGACAATCAAATTTAACCTGACATTTTTTGAATGCAACTGTCAGACATTTAGTTTCTGTTATGACATTGACATCTTATTTGTCCTGTGTATGTCTGGAAAGAACTCACCAAGTCAAAAAGAAACATTAAATATTCAGAAATAAGCTAAACTGAGAACTCTCATGCTTTTCTACCTCCTTTTACATTTGCTTGCACCTGACCCCAGCAGCCTCTCAGGAAATAAATGGAAAGGATGAGGCAAGAAGCTTGGCACTGCACAGTGCTCAACAGAGGCAGGATTCTTAGATTCACACTTCTTACCCACATCTATTCATTTTTACCATTTTTTGTTCATTAACATATTTTCAAAGATTCACAGACTGGCTGAGCCTGTCAGGCACATCTTGAGAGCGTCTGGTCCAAGCTTCTGCTCAGAGCAGGGTCCATGACGATAAGTTGCTCAAGGCCTTGTCCAATTGAGTTTTGAATATCTCCAATGCTGGAGACTCCACAACAGCTCTGAGCAACCTGTTCTTGTGTGTGACCACCCTCATAGTGAACAATTACATGGTTTTTTTAATGTTTAACTAGAATTTCCTGTCTTTCAGCTTGTGTTCATTGCTTCTCATCTGTCTCTGGGCACTACTGAGAAGAGTCTTTCTCTGTTGTCTTTACTGCTCTTTTTTATTTTTTTTTTTTTTAAATTTATTTTCTAAGAAGAGAAGTAAGGCTGCTCTGTCACATCCATTTGAGAAGGAGCTGCAACTTTATACTGTGGTCTGAAAACAGCAACAACACACCTAAAATACTGGTCTTGAAATTCCTTCTCACTGTCAGTAAAAACACCATAATACTTACTAAGGAGTATTCTAAATAAATGTAACTAAGTTTGAATGTAACTAAGTTCTTGAACTTAGTTTCTATTTTTGGTATCCAGAATTACTCATTTTACTGTGAATCTCTTAATTTTGTAACTTCCTTTCAGTTTGTTCCTCAATGAAAAAGGTACTTTTGGTACTGCTGATTTTGTATACGCTGGTACATATGTAATAAGTCATTCAAAGCTCTCTAATTTCTTTTTTGCCTGTAAAAAAAAATTATAAATAAAAGGATTAAAGGGTATTTAATCTCAAGATATGTTGTGATAGTTTTATGAGTTTTTCTCCAATTTGTTGCTTAGGTAAAAGAATATTTGCAATGAACAGTGAATGGCTTTGTCCCCATAAAAAAAAATATTGATTATATGATACCTGAGGGTTTATTAATGTGTTTAGAGCTTGTATTTACTAGTTAATACATAAAATCATAAAAGTACCTACATAGTTTTCTCATCTAAGACCTAGTGTTTGGTTTGCCTTTAATCTCAGAAGTTTCAATGTTTCCAGAGAAAGAAACGGATTTGAAGAGAATGAGAAAGGTAAAGGGATGGAAATCCTTCAAGCAGTAGTACTGACGTATTACAAAGTATGTAAGAACATTATTATAGTTATATCTCTTTCATCATGTTTACCCAAAAAACATTGTCAGGATTAACTACCATAAAACCTATAATAATTACTGTAAATGTATATAAGAAGTTAGGTGGTTAATTGAATCAACTATGTGAAGCTTTTCTTTCTATTTCAGGGTTGATCTAGCAGAGAGTATTTTGGAAAACACAGTAGGCATAAAGCTATGTGAACCCCTTTGTCATACAATGGGAATGTATTTAATTTAATTTAATTTGAATAATTTAATTTCTTTCATTTCTATCTCTAAACACTTTTAAGAGTGCCAAAGATAAATGGCAGGGTTCACAAGAAAATTACTTGATTTTCTATGCACAGCAGATCTTCAAAGCCACTTCTCTCTCACCTTTTTTATGGATCAAATATTCCATCCAACTAACCGCAGCAAAGGAAAATGGCAAAGACAGAGATGAATTTGAGCACCATGCTTAAAACCACCTTTGATTTTTAAACCTACTGAGCTTACAACAAATCTGCATGTTTTAGTCCTGTTTACAATTTTGTAGCCAGAAAACACTGAGAGATACGGTGTTACAGTCTGAAAGTATGATCAGTGAGAACTAGAGAGAAAATATTAATTCTCTGGTCCCAACTGCAATTTTTATTCTTCATGCCATATTAATTAAGCAGCAAAACTAACATGAGAAATTTATTAGGAGTGTCAAGAAATAAAATATGTCACAGTTTTAATCCTTGAAATTCTTACTATTGTCTCTACTTCTACTTGGAACAGATTATAGAAATTCTCCAATATTAGTTACATCAAGTAGCATATTTTGTAGGTATCTTTTTTAATTTTCAGCTATAAGCCTAACTCTATTCACTGAGTGGTTAATGAGGTTAAGATACATACTACAGATGGGAATATTAGCAGTTGTCTCATACTAAATGTGTTGTACAACAGCGACACTGTAAATTGTTGATCGGTTTCAAATCCTGGCCTAACATATTCTTTCTGAGTAATCATCTTATACGACGAGATCTTTGTATTTATTTGGTAAAGCTTTAATGCCTATGTGCCATGGCACCACTACACGGCCTACATCTCTCCAGGGTGTTATGATGATTATTTTTTGCTGGTGTAGATACAAGAAAGAAAGTAAGGGTAGAGTGGAAGAAATGGATAAAACAGAAAAATTTGTTCTAGTTTTGCCCTATGCTGAACCTCTTTTGTCTTGTTTGGTGACAACTATACATTGGTCGTCTTTACTGCATTAAAAAATATCTACTTAATTTTTCTTTATTTGTTGATGAATAATGTGAAATCCTTTAAAGCGAGCAGCATTGAAAGCTTAGATTATTTTGTGGATTAGGATATTCAGATATCTGAATAATTTGCTATGAATAACTTGGCACTTAGTTTGCTGTCCTACCCGCTTTGGGATTGGGAGTAACAGGGAAGAGGTGTTGGATGAAATACTGATGATTTTTGAGAAAGGTGATGTATCTTAAATCCAGCCCATCTGATTTCATTTCATATTTATGAAATGTCATTCATATTTACATAACACTGTCATTTCATATTTATGTTGCAGAACTTGCACGACACCTCACCACAGTAAAAAAGTAGAGAACAATCTAAAGAGATACCTTGTCTGACAAGCAGGAGAAGGAAAGTACAAGTGAATCCCTTTTTCAAAGGGAAATGGAGGTACAAGTAAGGTAAATGTCGGAATGAAAAACAGCGGCAGAAAGCCAAGAGCAGCTAAGTACATCAGCCATGAGTCTGGTCTCTATCTTTTAAAAAGAGCTGAGTTGCTATCAGTCCTAAATGACTGGTGTTTCCTGCTGACCCTGAATGGAAATAATCCCACTAACAGCAGCCACATGAAGTGTATACAGAGTGCCCTGACTGAATTAAGAGAGAAACAGACCTGCCTGTGTGTCCATCACTGATTATGACAACAGCCTAGATGACTAGCTCAGACAAAATCACTAGCGTTTTTCTAGCCTAAAGGCTATAAACCGGTGAGACAAAGCTACTCACTGACTGCCATCATACACATTATATGTGTGCTTGTCTGTACTTTCATGAAGTTTATTTCTTCTGAAGGTCTTCAAGATAGCTTCAGACTTTGGAAATATATCTAGGTGACTTCCTTATACCACTGGTATTTTAAACTGATCACTTTTTTATCCGTAGGTTTTAACTTCCGGGGCTGCAAAAATAATGAATATTTTAAGTAAAGCTGGGAATAAATGCTGAGAGATTGAAGAAATGCGAAGCAAAGTCTGCCTTCGCCTTCTTTGTGAGCTAATTTAAAAACTCAAGGTGCAAACTTTTTGAGAGGTAGTTTGTTATGCAGAGAATTATAAGGTATTTTCATTTGTTTAAGCATTTAGTTGTAGGATTTGAAATCATATACTTCTAGATTTGAGAACCAGAATATTTTATAGCATGCAGCTGCGTCCCTTTGAAGCCTCTACGCTACAACTGTAAAATCAGCTTTGTTCTTGGTTTTCAGCAATGTAACTTAGAATAGAAACAGTCAACAACAACTAATAGAACAAAGTTTCAAACAAAACAAAAAGACCATTTTTCACACAATGTTTGATGAAAATAGTGCAATTCCTTCCTGCAAGATATTGTGGAGGCTTAGAGGTTACATGGGACTGCGAAAATTGAAATAGAGATTGGAAAAAGACTATGAGGTACAGTCAGCAGTGGAAAAATTCCCTGAACCCTAAGTTAGAGGAAACTGGAAGGTATTCTCAGGAAATGTCTTGGTCATGACATCGTGTTTTTTCATTTCTCCTTATGCAACTACTATAGGCCAAATGTGGACATATGGGTTAATTCAGAGCAGAATTAGTATCTTTAAGAAGAGCTTCTGAAAAGTTCTATAATTAAATCCCAGAATCCTCTAACTGAAAGCCATTTCCCAAGACTAAAAATTAGAAGAAAGCTTATTTCCATGAGCTACAGTACATGATAAAAGGGCTTTTAAATATTAAATGATATATGCAACCAATAATAAACACATTCTGTATGAATGTATGTCCTATTTAAATTTCTGAGCATTTGCCTTTGCTGCAGAATTCACTAGCTACTTCATTTGTCTAAGAGAAAACATAAACACACACAGTAACCACTCGCTTATTACTTCAATGAAAAATTCATGTCGTAAACTACAAATCTATGTTTTGTTCACTATGTTGGCTATCTATTGGGAAATTAGTGTTGTAATTCCACTTTTTGAAATAACTTGGGTATTCAGGGAGGAGGTTAAGAGAGAACATGAAGGAAATCTGATTAATCATCTTGTTTTACATACATTTAATCCAATACTGCTTGTATATACTACTTATTTATAGTGCTATGAACAGTGCCTCTGGTCAATATTACCAGTTATATGAAATCAATCCTTATTTGGTTACTACTGCAACACAAAGTAGCTTTTTTTTTTTAATTCAAAGTGTTCAGAGTTGCTTTAACATTCTTAGCCATGCTAAAAATATAGCAATCAGAATATCTGTCTAATTAGAAAGTGATAAAGATGCACAGAAAAATTAAAAAATAAGTTATATTTCTTAAAACACTGATGGAGTTATGAATAAGCCAGGAAAACCATAAAAATAAAACAAATTTTTCAATAAAGAAGTTTTTGGCATTACTATTAATTAGTATCTTAGCAATAAGTATAGTTATATATTTGGGTTTGTAAAAATAAATATTGGGTCTGTAAGTCATGTCATACCTACTTGTCTGGAAACTACTAATTTAATAAAGATATTCAGTATTAAAATATATCCATTTTTATCCCATAAATTTCTTATTTAAAAGAAAAAGTCAGGCTAGTTTTGTCGTATTTCTTGTTTCATTACTTTATACACTCCTATAATTTCAAAAGCAGAACACATATGTTCATCGCAATAAATCTAAATATACACTTGGGTTATGCTTTAACTAAAAAACTAGACTGGATGAAAACAGGGAAAATGAGGAAGGTAAAAAAGATGAATGTACAATGCACCTAACAAATACAAATATTATGCACCATTAAAAGGTACTCAAAAACTGAAAATCAGTAACAGTTCAAATTGATGTCAGTTATTGGCAGCAGACTTTGTGATAACAGGGACTTCTAGTCAGTTGGATCATAGATGCATTTCCCCAGAGAGTATCAAGCTATGCTGAAAGTAACTGATAGATGCAAATATAAGTCAGTTCCAGTGCCAACTAAAAAATAAAAGTCTCACATCAATAAAAATCTTTAAAGACCCTTTTGCACAAATAATATTTTTTTTCTAAGGGAAGTTTATCAGAGTAAGAAGTTTCTGATGGACAGAAATGCCTCATGAAGGAAGTTGGTAATTGTAGCATGGATATCAATATAAGCAAGTAATTTATGAGAATTCTTTGCCTCTTCTTACGGCTAAACCTTATAAAAAATCACAAAGAGGGCTAGAGTTTACTACACTTTGAAACATAATTCTGACACATACAAGGCAGTAATTTTAGTGTTTATAAGTCATGTTAGTGAGGTTGGATTTGCCAAACCGTGGCCCTACTAACATACATGCTACTAATACACCTTCATCTGAGAGGTTGTATCTTTCAATTCTTTTTGGAGAGGAAGCACTCTACTGACTTCCATCTCTCACTATGAAGAAAGAACCACAATTTCTCAGGCCTTGCAAAATATCCATAGGGAGGAAGCTGCTGTCAAATGGACATTTAATGCCATCCTATATTGGTCAGTAGAAATTTTTCTTCTTTGAGAATACAGCTAAGATTATACACAAATTCATGCTCTTTTTTCCCCCTCTATTGGTCTCTATCATTATTACTTTAACATCTATATCTCAGAGAAAGCAATCAGAAGAGAGACTGCTTTGAAAATGTACTGCATAATTTTCTAATAAAAGCATTAGTTTAAATTCAAAGTGATTTATTAAAAAAAACAAACCAAATCAAATACCTTAACCCAAAAGCAAATAAGCAAACAAAAGACCCAAACAAAAACTCAACAAACTTTCTTGGAATTTCAGTGATAATGATAATTTATAGAAATAACAATTTCAACAATAGTTTATATCTAATCAGCTGCAGCCTATCATATTAGAAAAGTCTTTTGCCAACCCGAAACCTATTTCAAATATCAGATGCAGAGGAAACATTCCTTCTACCTTCAAGCAGTTGATTCTGCTTTGTATTTTCACAGTTGATGACATTTATTAAAATGTTTGCATGGGGACCAGAAATAGAAATAGAAATATTCATCCTTTAAGGAACAGATAAGTAGTGTTGAAGAAAATGTATTTACCACAATACCACGCTTTTTTCCTTCTGTCACTCTGTTTTTTTGCTTTTTTAAATTTTTTTAGGTCAAGGAACTGAAAACTTGTGGATGAATAAAAGACTGTTTTGAAAGAATAAGACTGTCCTTTTAAGGCTATTTTGCTGCACAGACTCTTTCCAAAGTGATTATTTTTTTTAATTAATCTGTTCCTTCCATGTTTTAAAAAACTTATTTATTTACTTAGTTATCAAGAAGCAAATTTAAAAAGATCACTCCTTTTTTCAATGCAATGGATAGTGCTACTCCACTTTGATCATATTCTGGTCCTTCAGGCGAACCCAGTTCTAACCTGATTCCATGAAATCTATTTAAGAGAAATTATAAGATAATACATTGAAACAATTTTATTTTCTTAATTTTTTATTTTGCTGGTAGGTCATTCTAAACAAGTCAGCAGTGCTGTAGTGAAGGGAATCACTGGAACCAACTGGGTATTTATAGTTAGTATGTTAAATGTGAGAATTGTTGGCAATTAAAAATGGTTGCGAAGAGCCCAGTGTACCATGAGAGATGACAAAGAAAGATGAACTCTTTTCAATTTGAGTCAAAATTAGTGGAAAAATTGGGTTCATGGGAATTATGTTTCAGGTCTGAACAACATATTATATTCTTGCTTCCTTGTATCTGTGCGTGTAACTATGGGTCTACGAATCTTGTGCCTATTTTTCACTTCATAAGGTATCTATTTCCTTAATAAGCAAGAGTAAGAGCTGAAAGGTTTACCTGAAGAAAATTCAGAGTTTGAAAACACCTTACTCCTGGTTCAAGAGTCATCTTTTGCTTGCCAAAAGCAGCACTAAGGTCAGAGAGAGGTATTTTTTAACACTAAGCATTGACCTCCTGGGGAAGGAGAATAACAGTCCCATTTAACCCATCTTTTCACTACCATGTGAGAGGAAGGGAATGTAGTTCCTAAAATCGTCTGAGGGTCAGCGAAGGGCTAAAGAAAGTTTTCCATTAAGGATGATGATCCAGGAAGGAACAGTAGCCTGAAACATTATCAGGCAATGTGCACTCGGTAAGTAAAGTTGCAACTACCTATCCTGTAGTTCTGCATATTTCACCAGTTTCCTTTTCTATGTCTTTCTATTCTGAAACTCAGAGTGGTGTTAATTCAAAACATTTTTTTTTTTAAATAGCTAGTGTAACTTAAAAAAAAAAGTCTTTCTATAAATTATTCAGGGCGAATGCTGCATTACTTTGATATCCAAATGCTGTTTGGCACATAATAAAATTATGAACCTAGCTGGACTTACAGAATCTGAAGTCAATACCTGGATACTTTTCTGTCCCTCAGAATCTGATCAGAATAATTTGTGACTGGAAAGACAAGCACGCAAAGGGTTGCATGACTCTATTTGTAATAAAGCAATTAGAAAATACATTGGAAAAAATTTTCTGCATTTTACGGAGTACAAAGTTAATGATGAGTCCTAACACTGCCAGATCCAATCTGTCTTCTTAACAGCCTGCATCTGAATAGAGAAATCTAGCTTACTAGAAATGAGCGGCTCTTACCTGCCAACACCACTCCTGGAGGTTAGATAGTCATAGGCAACTGTGTACTGTGCAGTTTTCACTGTCAGTTTGACATGTTACCTACTTTAGAAGCACTGGCATCCTTAGACAGAAAAACAATTACCAAGTGGGTGCTGCTGTAAAGCATTTTGTACAGCTCACCTCTGAAGAGTAGGGTTGTGGGGAGCCTGAGATCCAGCCGGGAGAGAGACTGGAAAGAGCAAGGAGAAATTTCAGTTGACCTTTATGGAAAATTCCAATGTCTGTTTTGGCTCTCAGAGGAAAGTTCAGTGTTTAGTTGTGCAGCAGTGCTGACAAGATAGAAGCTGTAGAAGTGCAATGCAGCCATGCACTTAAAGGTAGTGGCTTTAAATTTGGGCAGAACACTGACAGCAGTTTAAGTGCTCTGCTTTCCCTTCATATTTTGGGATAGGCAGAACACGCTATCACTAACAGTTATCCTGTTAGTTGGTGGGGTTCTGCTTGTTCATTTTGAAGTCATACTGTCTTTCAGAGTGCTAATACTGATTTTTACACTATAAATTGCTATTTGAAAACAATTATCTAAAATTTAAGTAAAAAGACTCACAATTTAATGACTTTAATACCACTAAAATATACATACCCACACTGGTTTCATAATATCTGTCACCAGCTTCATTTTAAACCTGGAATTTATTTTTTTTTTTTAAGTTACACCTTCAGAGAATACCAAGTGAACTCTGGGATCTAATACAGCAATGATGAGTTTCAAATGCAAATAGTGAAGACTCCTCTTCAGGTCATTGTCAAGAGTTAGTGCACAAACTAATACCTACTCTCAGCTGCTGAACTACGTGGCTGCAAAATACAGCTGGGCTGAAGGGATCTTGTAGTGACATAAGAGAATACCACGGCTATTTTCATAGAATCATGGTATCGCTGAATCATTTAGGTTGGAAAAGACCCTTAAGTTCATCAAGTCTAACTGTTAAAAACACTGTTAAGCAAATACTAAAGCTGACAGGCTGCACAAGCTGATCAGAATACAGTACAGTCCTTCAACATGAATGTTTGAAGTTTAGCCTAAGTCTGGCTGATCCCCAGGCAGACCACACGTAGGAGTAATTTGAGTATCTCCTTAAGTAGGGATCAATACATTTAAATTAAATTTTATCACAGGTAATCCAATTTTCTTACTCTCTGTGTGGAAAAAAACTCCACAATTTGAATCTAGGCAATGCCTTACTAAACAGCTTGGTTTGTCATTCAAGAGTTAGTTTCTCCTTTTCTATATCAGCCACATGTGAATTACTGAAAAGAGTTTGGAAACAAGACAGAGACTATTTAATTTCAAATGAAGTTATTTATCTTGAGTAGCAAACAATCATGATATCATGAACCAAAATCTTTTATTTATCTATGAACCAGAGCAGAGAGGTTTCTTCATCCCTCCTGTTCTCACCTCCTCCGATGTACTTTTGGGACTCAGCCTAAGACTGAGGTTGGTAGCAGAGCCTTCAAAACTATTCAAATCTCATCTGCTCTGAGATTACCAATAAGAGTGCCAATTATGGCTGACTGTAATGGTAGTTGGTGTGATGTAGGCATTGTCAGACAGGATTCATAATGAGACATGCCTGATAATTTATAAACAGGAACTTAGTGTCTTTTTTTCCCTCTTCTTATGAATGTAGTACAGATGACTGAGAGATTGAGACATTTTAAGTTCTGAGTCTTTGAATTTATCAGTAGTGAAACTAAAGATTTACTTTTTTTTTTAAACGTCTCCAAACCTGGAACTGTCTTGACACATCCAGAAAGCTTCTGCCTATTACTGCTCTTGCAATGCAGTATTACAGTAGTTGTTTGGAATGCATTCTTTATTAGTTTGGTTGGTAAGACCGTTTTTCAAGAATGAGTACCAGACAGGGGTGACACTTCACTGACTCTAGCAGTGTCACAAAAGTCATCATTTGATGGAACCACTATGCAAGTAAAAAAATTATGTCACTCAGAAAAAAGTGAACATTTTGACTTCTCAGCCAGCACACCCTAATAGTTCATTGCCACTAATATTACTCAGATTTCTGAGCCTCATTTGCTGCAGTATCTGCCCTTTCTAACATGTGACCTCCAAATTTCTTCACTTCCACACATTTTAAGTTCTCACTTATATTATTTTCATTTACTTCTGCATTCATATTTCATTGACCGTTAAGACTCATGACTCTGAAAAAAAAGGTTGTAAATAATTTTAGCTAATTTTTTCCTATTGTATTAGGCAGAAATAAATCTCCTAGAAAGAAAAAAAGGGATTGGCAAGCAACTTCTAGTTGCCTGATTAATAACCTAAGCATTCACTTTCTTACAGATGATATATGAAAAAAAGATTAGAAGAATTATAAGTGCTTGTTTAGTTGTTGAGCTTCTTCAGACTTACAATTTAACTATTAGCAGCTTGCAATCTAACCCATTAGCAGCTTGCAATCTAACAATGCTTGGTGGAGAACCAGATGTGCATCCAGTTCCAAAGGACAATCAAGGTTATTTTAAAACAACTTGTTATGCGGACGCAAAAATCCCACCTTAATTTTAGAGGACAAAGTTAAAAATATTTCTAAAGTGTTGCACTTTTTTCAGTGCAGCAGGGCAAGGAGAGTTTACTGGCTGTGACAGGTTATTTGTATAACAAAGCCATATTAAATATTAATTCAGTCTTTTAAAAACCTATTCTAATATTCTTCATGCATTTATGTTTTAATATTATTTAACATTTATGCATAAGATGCAGAGATATTTCTCAAATATCTGTATAGGTAACCAACATAACCTTAGGCAGAGAGAAAAATGGGTTAATGTATTTGACAGTGCTGTTTGCTTTGCTGTAATACCGTTTTTAGATTAAAAGCAAGTAAGGAACTAAGCAAGTAAACCAAAACCATGCAGTGGATTACATAGTAATAGCTTCAAAGGTAATTTGGAGCCTCTCACTTGTTAAGTTCCTTAGAATGAGGACAACAATTACAAAGCTTTTTAAACAGGAAAAGGTTGCATACTGCAGTTGAAATATCTAATGATGACAGGTAAAGGCAAAGCTGGCAGGTAAAGGCAAAACTCTTCAATAGATTTCATATAAATCTAAAATGATTTTGAAAACTACCCTATGGGGGTGAGAGGGAAATCATTATTTATTAAATAAGTAAGTGATGTCTAGCTCTGCTTTGGCTTATGTTTCTACTGTATGAATCTATACAAACCTTGGGCAGTAAACTTACAGGGCAGCATCATTTCAGTGAGATTCAGGTAGGGTACATTCTTCTCCAGCTGAATATAGAAATACACAATGTAAAAAAGTTAACTAAATATCCACTACCATTGAACTTCTCCTAGAATCTAATTACTCACAATTTCAACTGAGCAAATCTTGTAAAATGGTTGCTATAGAACCTGCTGGTACATAAATGATAAATTAAAAGTCTTACATAACCTTATTTTTAAACAAAAATTAGAAACAAAATTCAGTGTGATAGCTCTGATAATCCTAATGATATAACAATATACAATCTTTAAAAAAATCCATTTAATAGTTTAAAGAGTGTCAAATAGTCTTTACTATAGCTATAGCAGTATTTTACCCTTCCCAAGCATTCATACCTTTAATTACTTTTCACAGTTGTTTGTCCTCTTGTTTTTCTCTCCCTCTCCTATTTCTTTTTATAAATCAGTTGTACAGAGTAAAAAGAAATCTAAGCGTATTCATTACACTTATAATGTCTTCTTTAATGGAATGTCAACAACTGGTATAGTTCTGAAGAGCTCCATTGTGCCATGGACTGTTGAAGCCAACAATGGGTTTTAGAAGCTGTGATTACAGCAGCCATTCATGATGACAGATATAACTGTATTCACTAAAATATATTCATGACTTCTGACTAGCTCACCAGTCTTCAGTGTCAGTACTATCCTGTGAAAAATGGTACACATTCCTACAGTAGGGAAAATGATAAATGCATTTACATTGGGCCTGCTGCAGAAAAAAAAACAATCATTCTCTTCTCTATGAGTATTTTTCCCATCTCTACTAATGGAAGTCTCTTACTCTTTCCATATTTGCATATTCATTTTCTTCCATACCCACCAAGTCTTTAAGGGTGTGTCTTCCCAAGCTCCTGTTGCACAGTAGAAAGAAAGATACATTTGTCTCAAAAACTCTATCCCCAGTTATTCTACTGTCTTGGTTTTAATTCACAGCAATTCCTCCCCTGCCCCCAGCAATACTGTCAATTTATTCATGAAAAAGAGTTGATGTATTAATATGGACATTAAAAATCTACTTCTTATCTCATCGAAGAGATTTCTAATAATATAGCAAGAGTTTTAAATTATCTTTCTCCTCTTAAAAGTGTATTTTCTTTCTGGGGCAGAAAGTTCCACATATTTCTTCAAAGTCACGGTAGTCAAATTTGATAAAGGTCAAATATAGCTGAACACTCTTAAAACTATGTTTGTTTTTTCTCCCCACAAAACAAACACACAAGCAGCTTGTGTATTGCTTGTCTCTCTCCTCCCCCCTCCTCTCAAAAAGTTGGCAAAGATTTTGGAGAATGAAAAGAGGAGGGTTTTTATAATGGAAATGTTTTCTATTGACTGGTAATCAGCAAGATCCATTCAAATTTAGTGAATGAGTGTGAATGTGTTTTAATTAAAACATTTAAATATTTATAATTAAAAGTACAACAGGTAAAAATTATTTTAATAGAGTCACGCAACTATGCTTTTTATTTGCATAAGTAAAAAAGTCATCAAATGTCTCTTAGCTGTAGATGAGTATATTTTTCAACCTCTTTCAAATCTTTAATTAACAGCCCAGTACTGCAGTGCAAATGATTTTTTTTCTTTTCTCAAAATCCTGCCCAGACCATGGGCCTGGCCTGGCCTAGCTTCTCTTTTAATGGCTGAAACTGCAGAAAACAACTTTTTTTCTATCCTAACATGCTGTCAATGCTGAAAGATCTCTAACAGAATAAATACAATTTTGCTATTCATGTTGAAGAAACAATTCATATCCTGAAAATTTAACAGTATTTCAGTTAATTTAACTGGATATTACCTACTTCCATAATCATCATGGCTAGGCTTCGCGAACGAAGATTTGGCTTCCATAATCAAACAAGAATTAAGACCACCTCCAATTTAGTTTTTGAATCAGAATTGCATTTCTTACTCTCCTGATTTTATTTACTCCTCCATAATGTACACGAGCAGGATCTATAGGAGCTTCTACACATGTAGTTATTTATTTTTTAACAATTTACTTATTAAAAACCTCTCTTTTCTGCCCAAAAAATCCTTTTAAAATCCCAAAAGTAAATTCATAGTTTTTCTACTGACTCAGTGTAGTATTTTTAATCAAGTTAATGCAAGTTTTCTGCCCTTTGATACTATGAAGCACTCAGTTTAATAAGAGAACTAGATATCAGCTGGCATGTTTTCTTGGAAGAATTACTTTGCCATACATTCAAAAATGGAAAGAAAATTTCAAGTCATGAGAGTCTTTTAATTCGGCTTGTAAGACCCAAAAACCCCCATAATTTATATTGTTTAGGTTTGGTTTATCTTTGAATTAAGTAACATTTTTCAGAACTGCTATTTTCAAAAGACAGGTCATAAAAAAATAAGTAACACTAACAAGCAAATTAAATTATCATATCTTTTATGGAACTAATTAGTAATAACAGGACACTGAACTTGTGTTTATAATATTTTCTTTCAATTTACCTATACTATAGTCTAAAGCAAGATATTTTCAGAGCTTTATGCTTTCTATTCATGTCAGCAGGCATATCTACCTTTATATCTTTCTGAGTGGAGTTTATAATCATTGTTCTCTCAGCTTCATGTGCATATCAAAACTACTATGACAGGTCTTGAAGATGCTTTTGAACCACATAGACAAGAAGACAGCTAGAGCAGAACGTTACAGACTTTAGTTTTTGAAAATATGAGATGTAATCTGCCAACTAGCATTTATAATATATTAGAATAAGACATTACAGAGCACATGTAAAACTATTTTGAAATGTCCTTGACTTTTCAGAAGCCAGAATAGATCTTTCAAGTTTTTTTCTTCAGTCTTTTGAACCTCTCTTAGTAAGAACAGTAGCTGCATAGGACTATTTCCTATTAAGCATACAGCTTTTTACTTGTGCACAAGAGTAGGGAAAAAAATAAATGCTTCTCCTGTTGTGATCACATAATTTCCAGCAAATATCACATCATCCACATTTTTCAAGTGTCTGTTCTTCCCTAATCTCTGTTCCTGTCCTCCCAGTCATCCTAAGAAACTGTCACTCCTCAAATGTGATCAAAAAGTCTGGATTGCTGCTGTATGAAAATGACAATCACTTCACCTAGCCTTAATTTTTCTTGTTGCCTGATGGTGTCAGAGTAGCTCCTCAGGAAACTGAATTTGCTCATAAAAATCTAGATATTTTAAAAAAAAACAACCAAAACACATATGCAACCCACACAAAGGAATGAGCCTATTTCTATTTAAATTAGCTTATCACAATGCATTTTTTGCCCTTTGCCAAGTTATTCATGAGTGACTTTTTGAATTCTGAACGCTAGCTCAAAATTCTGAAAAAGTAATGGAATCATTTTGAAGGAACAAAACACCTGAAAAATCCAAACTGGATTTCAGCAACACTCTGCCACTTCATGGAGGGGTGGCTGCTCAGAGCTGGAGGCTGGGGGGGGTGTGGGGGTGCTCCCTTTGGGCCAGCAGAGGTCCCTGCTGCCTCCATCTTCAGAGGGTTATTTTAGAGCTGCCTTTCTTCCCAAGCCTTGGCTTGTCCACTGCTGCTACCCGAGTTCTGCCCAGGGTAGGATGTGCAGATGGGTGGTTTGCAGGAGGGCAGGAACAACCACAGCAGTGTATGTGGGGAGGCAGGGTGGCCCCCTCAGAGCTACCTCCTGCTGCTGCTCCTGCTGCTGCTGCTGCACATCTTAGAAGTGACACCAAGACCCAAAATGCATCTCTGGTCTGTACCTTCAAAGGGCAGGCTGGGCAAAGTGAGAGAGGCCGGTTTTGGCCACTGAAATCACAAACTGTGCCAGGTTCAGAGGGGGTGGTATGTTAGGACAGGTCCAGCATGGGATGCTGTAAGGCAGCTGGTGCTTGGGCTGTAGAGCCAGGCTCAAGGCTGTGGTGGAAGTAGGAGGTGTTCAGTGCAAGTCACACACTGTCTTGTGCTGAGTCTGCAAGAGAGAAGGTTTGCTGGCAGAGCTATATGACAACAAAATAAAAATCACATCTCTCCTCAGGTTCTTTACTCACCTGAGCATTTAAGACAGTTGATATCAACATTAATAATGTCCTATTATATGTGCAAGTACTGAACAGAAGTAGTAGTTTAAAATAAATCTGCCATCTCTAACTGAAGCATCATAACCCACCTTCTTCTAAGAAAACATTTATTCTGTTTACTGCAGCTCTCAAGCCAAAACCTTTGTTTTCAGCAAGGACTCATTTTTCTTTGTTTATTTTGCATTGAATTGAGAATAGTGAAGTATGAAAGGAAAGCTTCCAGTTGTCTCGTAACCACAATCATCACTTTCAAAGAAAGCACAGGATGGAAAAAGGAACACTCTGTGTTACATATGAAGTACAGTTTATTCTAACTACCAAAATGAATCAAAACAGTAATATTTTAATAAAAACCTCTATATTATTTTGCACACTGTAGTTAGCTTAAAGAAATGCATGTTCTTATTCCATCCTAAGAAAACTTAAATACCATGAAAAATAATAATGGTAATGTGTCTTGAGACATGATGGTTCAGATAAAAGAAGGTAGAAGCAATATATTTTATTAGACCAACTGGTATAGTAAGCCCCTAAGATCTGAAAACAGCCTTGTACACCCAAAAGCTTGCCCTTTTTTTTTTTACTTTTTTTCAACTGTACATCTCAGTTAAAAAAAAAAACAACAAACAAACATATTTCTACTACAGATTTGTTCTTGCCTTCTTTGAAAAGCTAACATGAATTTTTGGATTTGTTCTATAACAATAAAATATTATGTAGAGCCAGCTTACCATTTCCAAAGATTATAATCATAACAACCATGGAACCTTAAAGTAGGACTCGTGTAATTTAGATACTTATATTGTAAATCTACATTTGAGTTTGTCAACTAAAGATCCTTGGATAGTCAAGAGTTGGAAGTGGAATTTTGTGTAACACAACTCATCTGATATTCAACACGTTGGCATAGAGAGGATACAAGTCATGCCATGGAATCGCTATGAAGAGCAGTGAGCTCATATGCCAGCGGGTGTAAATATTAAGCTTAGATAAGAGGAATCTTACCTCTAGAAAAAGAAAACAAAAAACAACCACACAACAGATCATATACTCACCATAAATGAACCTCCCACAACTTGAGTAGAATTGTGCTGTGGGACTAGTGACTCCATAAAGGGCTTATTTAAGGACTGAGAATGTTTCTTGTCATATCCTGTGTCTGCAGAAATATAACACTCTTGTTCAACGTGGGAAGAATGCAGTGAGGAGAAACAGAATGATTTAGAAAGGGAGAAAACTCACAGGTATCTTTCTACACTTTTTACACTCCCTCTTCATTTTGTGTAAAGAATGTGGAGGAAATTCACTGATTTATATCACTCCTCAATCATGGTTCTGTGAAGTATTATCCAATATTTTTAAATTAATCTAGTTCAGGATGTGAATATAATACTTCAAAGCAAAAGGAAAAACTACATTAAAGAAATGGAAAATGTCATTGCTAGTTCAAATTTCTTTTTCATATTCAAACAATTATTGTGTGTTATCAACTTCATAGAGAAAAAAATACAAGTTGGTGAAGTTGTTTTCCTATATTAAGCTCTCACACAGGTTAGTAAAGCATCAGAAGTTAAAATATTATATAATTTCAATTTTTTTATCTCTATTATTTTTCACATATTTTAATTTTTAAACTTTTCAGATAAATTACCATAGAATACAACATTAGTTCTCTTGACTGCTTTTTTTCAGCCCTGTACTTTTTCCAGTAAGTCAGTAGGTGTTATACTCATACTGATTCCAACAAGAATTGAAACAAACTATTCACCAAGTGAGTAAACTAGGAAGAACTATAGTTTCAGCTAGATTCAAAATTAAATTCTGTATTTTAGAGTCATGTAGAAATATATGGGCAGGTTTTCCCTTTTTAAAATGGTAAAAAAAAAAAAATTCATCTGCTGTTCATCCTGTTTTGGAAGGTCACTATGCAGCCATCATGCATTTTTCCTGTTACTAAAACATGCAAAAAGTATTTTTAAGCCTTTTAAAAAACTAATGTATTCACTAATTGAAAGAAATTGCATGACAGATAACCAATAAAACATCAAGGTGTTCTGCAGAAATAGATTTTTTGAAAACTGATTTCAATTTTTAAAATTAACTTCAGTTCTGATCTTTCATAACTAGAGAATCCAAGGATGAAATACTGGCTATGTTAAGTTGATGGACAAACTGACATTAATCTCAAAGAAACTAAGATGTCAGTGTTGATTCACACTTGTAAAAGAATTCAAAGTAAAATTTGTTTCTTAAATTTGATATGCACTGTTTTTCTATTGTTTATATACTATGATATTTTAGATGGTTAATTAATACTGTGAGACAATACCATGAAAAGAAGCCTTTTTTTTTTTCTTGGAGTGGTGAAGGGGAGACAACATTTCTGAGGTCATCTCAGGATGTGAATACTCTTAAAGAGAAGTTTTTCTTTTAATATAATGGAATATATCTCAGATACTATCTACATGATTTTGAGGCTACTAACACTGTACCCATGTGATATTCCTGCAGTTAAAATGAGGTGTCTTTCCTTTTCTTCTTTAAACAAAGTTTTTCTGCCTCTAAGAACAATTGCATTGATTTCAGATGCATGTATTATGTGGAATCTCTCCCTGAACATATGTATTATCAATATATTTTCACTTAGTAGCACTGAGTTTAGAATTTGCCTAAGCCAATTGAAAGACATTGAAAGCATTTGAAAAATGCTCTCCATTTTAAATCTAAATATTCAGTTAGTCTAATTGCTTATTGACTGTTTTTAGGAATGCGTACAGATTGTTTTTAGGATGGAGGCAACACAAGGTCCATATGCTATCATACATTTTATACTCTGATTTATTAAAGTACCATCCTGGAAGACTTCACTGTACACATAAATTATCTAAAGCTTTATAAGAAAAGCTAGGGAAATGACAAATGCTCAGTTAGAACAGTATGGGTGGATTTAGCATACTCTAGGGGAACATAAAAGTAAAATGAAGTCTTCTGCTACCATAGCAATAATGTGAAAAATTAACATTCATTGTAATTTATCTACCTTTTAAAAGGGTGTTTAACAGGCATCTTGGGTGCCTTAACAACAGATTTACTTAATTTTTTCAAGATATTATTGAGCTAAGGGTTTATATGTCTTTTATGTCTTTAGCACTCACTAAAACAGTTTTTTGGTAAACATTTTTGTGTACAGCTTCTTTCTCACTCTAGAATGAAGTTCATCTTAACAACTTCACCCCACTAAAGTGAAACAATTGGAAGTAGAATCATGGCAACAGCATCCACTCACAATCTTTATATTTCAATATTCTGATATGACTCACGAAGAAAGGGAAATTGACTCACACAAACAAACTTTCATAACTCAGGAAATGGCATTTCCCTAAATTTTTTCTCAACTGATGTAAAAAACAAATTTGGAGTTATTATTTTTATCTTAGTTTTTAACCTTACACACAAAGCTACAATTGAAAAAAAGTCTTCAGGAAAAACGTTCAGTAGAAGTTTAAAAAGACGTCAGGTTTATAACAACACTATGGTCAGAAATTAGCAAAACTGTCACAATTTTAACAACAGCATGCACAGTAACAATCTACACTTCTTGCATAATATCTACTTTAAGTGGAAGTCTTAATTTTCATTAGGGACTAAGATTTCTTCTACTGATCACCACATATTAAAACATCCCCCTACCTTTTACTGACACCATATTGTCAATAGGGAGTACAGGATTCCAAAAGAAGTCACGACTGCATCCTCAATTACATTATTTCATAGCATCTGTCCAAGCAACTATCACAAACCGGACATATTTTTTCCATTCTTTAACATTGTAGAAGATAAGAAAAGGCATCAATGGACATAGCACACAATGTAAAAAGGATGAATAAAATAAGCTTGCAAATACTGAAATTTACTTTAAGATACTGAATGCAAAACTTTCTAGTATATTTTAGGGTTTTATTACTGCCTTATTTTTGCATTATCCACACAAAAAGCCATAAGAGATTGGTCACTTCTCTTCTGAAGTTATGCTATCAAATAGAGAGGAAGAACTAGGTTGTAGAAAGGGAAGTGCAAAAAAATATCATTGCATAAAAAATGTTAATAAAATAAGAAAAGTCAGAAATAGTGGCCATGACCTGGAGGATTTTTTGACAAACAACACAAAAAGAACAGTATGCTATGCATGAATTAGGACATTGTCCAGAAAGACAAGCATGTAAACATATCCTCCAAAAGGAATCAGTTACTCATAGATCGAAGAAGAAAAACTCTCCTTCTAAAGTCCATAGAAACTGTTGTATTAAATAAGTTCTAACCACCCAGCTCTGTCTAATTCTTTGAATTACTGTCTAGAGGAGCTCTCTGTACCCAGTGATCATGATAGGAATAATCTCTAATAATTGAAGCTGTTTTTTGGAAGCACCCCAATTCAGCATTTAGCAAAGGAAGAAGTGTCAGGTCACCATCAAGTTGAAAATGAAGGTGACATTTTGTCTCCCTTTAATGTTTGCATCTGTTCTTTTGCTACATTACTGAGGTTGCTTTTCTAATTCATAATTTCAACCTATAACAGAGGTTGACATGACATCATTTGTACTTCCTTTGAAGTAAGATATATAAAGCTTTGCTCATTCCTGTCTTAATATAAGGCTGATTTTGAATAACCCACTTAACCCATTTACAATAAAAATGTTAAGTGAACATTTATAGAGAATTTTTTAATCAAATATCTACATAACATTTTGATTATTATTACTCAAATGCACATAGGAAATTAATTTAGACCCTTGTTTTCAGCTATATCAAAGTGATTGCACTATAAGAGATCACTCATTTCTAATTAAAAAAGAAACCATCCAGCCCACGCTTTAGCCATGTATTTGTTAAACCTACAGGATTTTATGTATTTTAAAATGTTAGGTTGGTATTTTGAACATTCTGCTCTCATAACGAGTCTATTGTTTGCTTTATATTTTATTAGTCTTTGCACAGAATAATGGTAAATAGAATTTCTATCATAGTTCTGGAATTTAGTTAAACTAATGATGAACAAAAGGATGAGCATCAGGTCTGATAACTATCAGGATCAGCTGAAGAGGGGCTGGGTACATTCAAAATGGCTCAACCCTGTCATTACCTGCAAACAACAAGCAAAGTCTATGTTCAAGTTCTAAATGCTTGGAAAACAACCCTCTTTAACACTTTTTTCACTTAGCACCTGCTAATGTTAAAAAGGTACATACATATTGTAGCACTTTTCTGTATTTCGATGTATCAAGTGAGAAAGAGCTGCACACCTGGAAAAAATTAAAGTCAATATCTTTGGGGAAAAAATGGTGAATATTTTGTCTTACACAGTCAGAATACAGTCCACTTAAAGTAGGCTATAACCTTCAAAAAGTGTGTGTGTGCCTCTTTCACTTTTTTGTTTTTCTTATTCATAAAATATGTATAAAAATCCACATGTAGAAGCTGTTAGGCTACTTATATAATTTAACCATAATTATTTCTTCATACTGTTTATTTTTACAGTGATCTTTTCAGCTCTAAAAATACATACATACATGTAGTAATTTAAGATTTTCTACTATGCTAATGAAGACTAATTCTGTCAGAAAGCAAGAGACAAGGCTTATTCAACATATCCCAGACTTTAAGCAACACTAAGAGTCAGCTACTGTGTAACTCTGAAACAGAAAAATTGCATTCCTTTTTTTGCCTAAAAAATCTAGACTACAAAAGTCATGGGTAGAAGACTGAAAGAGTAAACTGGCACTTTCAAGATTATTGCACAAATCTGTTAAACCAAGTAGGCTAAATTTAAATAAAAAAATAATAGCGTCAATGTACATTAAATTAGTATTGCTATAGCTTGATTGTAGACATGATCAAATCTGTAAATCTAAAATTGTGCTCATTACAGCTGGAGTTGTTTCCAAGGGGACTTTAGGGGTCTAACCAATGAATAGAGACAACGAAGTAGCAGCTGAGTAGAAGCTTCAGGAGTAAGAACCTACACATCAGTTCTGATTCCATCTGCCAGATATAAGGGCTTCTTACTTCTAACAGAACAGAAAAAATATTTTAATACTTAAAACTAAAATGCCATGGAGGAATTGAATAAGCAATGCTCCAACTGCAAGGTTGATTGGGTCTGTTTGCTTTATGATGTTCATCATTGAGAACTATTCGTTATTGCAGTGGGGACACGTACGATCCCTCTCAGACACAGGCTAGTCTTCATTTGATCTGAATGAAATCCTGCGAAAGTGGAAAGAGTTTGCAAATGCCTCAGTACTATAAGTAACAAAAAGAATATTATTAAACAATATTTAATTAAAAGAAACCACTGCAGGAAAATATTTTTGACCCATGTTGGGCACTATGCTGTAAAATACGATTCTTTCCCAAGTCTGAACATATTCTTAAATTAAGTATGTCAGAGAGAGCAGGTATGCCTTAATTGAAACTCCACCTATAAAAGTAAAACTGCTAATCTGACCACTCTGGAAGTATAAAAGTCTACATATGACTCTGTACATTGCAGGACTTTTTCGAATATGTATTTGCATAACCACAAACCAAAAAAGCTACCAACTGGGCTGTTTATGTGAATATTTTCATAAGTTACAAGCAGAAATAATCAGTGTATAGTTTGTGTTTTGAAAAGCATGTAATTTCTAAGTCAGATCTCAGAATAATAAGGAAATTGATTCAAATCTCTTAGACAATAATATGTTTTCACCATGAGATACAGATCTTCTAAAATATTTAAAATTTTCCATTAAGATCACAGAAAAAAAAACAACCAAACTCAAAACCAAACCAAACCAACAAAAATTTGAGCCGTAAAATAGTTGTTATTTTAAAGATGTACCCAAGGTGGCAATAAGTGCTTGTAATATAAGCTAAGAAAAGGCAATTTTCTTCATCATTCTTTAAAAGGAGGGAATATCACCTTTTACCATGGCCTAGGGATTTTCAACAGCTATACTAAGATGAGATGGATACCACCTAGGAAGTGAGTTTGGCCTTTTTCAAAATATGTGAATTCTGTTCTTACTTTTCAATTTTAGTTCCAAATCAGAATATGAGCCATTCCATATTTCACCATGAGGCACACAGGTATGTAAGGTATAAAGCACTGAGCTTATCATAACAAGCATACACAACATCAATACTGAAAAGAATGTGCATATATAATTGCATCCACAGCTAACAGTCTGGGATAACAGCAGTGTTTCCCCATAGCAGACAGAAAGGCTGCCAAAGTGCATCGTGTGAGAAAAAAAAGGGGATCCTTAGGTCAGTGATCTTTCATAGTTGCCCAGAGAGAAGAGCACTGAGGAAGACAGCCTGCTGCCTCATCCCCCCAGGGCTGTAGCTGGCTCACCCTGCGTGCCTTAAGGAATCCGGCAGCTACTACTTAATTTACAGTATTGCAGTTGCTTACACATATGACTCTGTTCTTCCAAAAAACTTTTGTGAAGATGTTCTACCTTCTACTTTAATAACTGTGGATAACACCAGAAAGAGAGCTTTTTATAAGTGCTTATAAGGTAAAGAAAACTGTTTCTAACCTTTCTCATATTGTCTGAAGACATCATAACTTTTCCTCCCCAATAAAATTTATTTTATTCTTCCTTTTTTTTTTTAAGAGAGACAGCCACATTCATCTTAAAAGATCACCAGAAAGTTCAGAGTACTCTGAATGTCACTACACTTTCAAAATACTTACAGGACACATTCAAAGAAGTGGAAAAGAGGACAAGTGGCCTGGGAGGAATGCAGGGGAATTGTACGGAAAGTTAGGGACAAGGTTAGGGAAACCGAGGCCCAGTAAGAATTGAGTCTATCCACAGATATCAAGGATAACAGGAAGAGCTTCTGTAGATATGTTGCAAGCAAAAGAAAGAATAGGGATAATGTGGGCCCTCTCCTTTGATGGAAGGAAACGGGAGACCTGGCTACCCTGGGCAAAGAGAAGGCTGAGGCTCCTGATGACTTCTATGCCTCAGCCTTCAACGGCAAGTGCTCCAGCCATGCCACCCAGGTCAAGAAAGGAAAATGCAGGGACTGGGATCTTCAGCTTTATACTGAGAATACTACAAACGTGTGTGCGTATATATATATACACATACATACACATACATATATATAAAAAATATCTGGCTCATAGATTTCTTTATCACAAGTGTGGTTTGTTTTTTTTTTTTCTGTTTCTAGAGGAAATGTGGTATATACCAGGAAAGAAATGTAGAAAGTCCAAATTCCAATCTTACATAAACCCATACTTGGAAACATAGCACATAGAAAATGTAAAAAAATAAGAGACTGTTTTCTAATGATGGGTGTGTGACAGCAGCACACACAACATTATCACAAAGGGTAATACTAAGGAATACAGAGAGTTACTTTTCATAAATCCAAATTTGATAAACATGTTATATGTTGATAAACAAATCGCAACTTCCCACATGTTCTGAAAACTCTGAGGTAAATTGTTAATTATTACTAATATTTTTAATTTTTTTTCATTCTAGTTAAAAAGTATCTTTGGTAGAGAAATTTCAAATGTCTTAGGAAAAAAAATCACTCCTTGTGGAGCTGATGCAATTTGATGGAATTTGTTGTCAGCAACGGTTCACACAAATGTCACCATTTATTGATACTGCCTGGTGACATGTTTGAGACTGTACGTCTGAGAGGTGTGTTATTCCTTTGTTTCCATTAATTATGTTTTCATTAATACAGTAAGGAAATCAACTATCAATTTAATTCTCTACTTTTAATTTGACATTTGCAACATTTATTTCTCAGTTCCTAAACTAAAGTTTAATTCCTTTTCCAAATCAAATAAACAGTCTGTTCCACCAGCCCCCATTTATTCTATGAACTCCTCAATGTATGTCCATGGCACCTCAACTTGCTTTTCAGGCCACTGAGAAAGCATGACAGGCACCTAAGTTAAGAATCTCTACCTATAAAGCACTAAATAAAAGTCTTATCAAGACATCAATATTGGTGTAATAAAATTAGTAGTACTATAAGTAAATCTGCTTGTCCTCTTTAGTCACATAATATTATAAAGATGTTATGAAGACCTACAGTACTACCCAAGTTTACTAATTTGGAGGTTGTCCTTAAATCTACTGGAGTTTGCAGAGGTGGAAATTGAATAATTCCCTCCATATGCATTCATTCATTTTTAGCACATCAAAATCAGCCAAGTCTCCTTCTGTCTCCGTCTAGTTAAACATTAAATACTGAACTCCTACCTACACTACAAGTGATAAATTACATTTTTTTTAAATTATTCCTACAAATGCAAACATGCATCTGATTCCAACTTTTTTTTTCCATTCTCTTTTTCGTCAGTCTGAGCCTGTTGAAATACTGCTGTGCAGTGGAGCAGGGGACAGAAGGGATCACCTGATGACAGAGGGAATACGTACTCTTCAAATCCATATATCATATATTGTAAAAGACAATTGACAACCTCCTTCTGGTATAAATCACATGCTCGAAGAATCTCTCTTTGTTTTCTTTATATCAGAGTCAATCAAACAGAGTACATAGATGTTTACTGTGAGGTTAATCACTTGACAGTAATTGCCTGCCTGTACTGACCAAATAAATCAATTCCATACAACAACAACAAAAAGATTCTGGTTATTGAGCTTAAATAAATACAATTGATTACTTGAAATCTCCCAAAACAACATAAATTATAGGATTTCCAGACTCATCTAATTACATACCACAATTCTCTATAATTTCTGTTAATGGAGAGGGCAAATGGGATACATTGAAAGAGGAAACAAACTTTTCACCACTGAAAGAAACTGTTGCTATTCAACCTACCACCCAACATTAGTGTGTTACTAGTTGTTGGTATGCAATAGATTTGTATATTAGATACTAAAAGGAGCAAGAAAAGCCCACAAAATAATTTCTCTAAGATTTGTTTCTTGATTTATTAGGTATTTTGAAGGTGTAAGAACTCATACATGCAGGCGTCTGACGGTCACATGGATCTAGTTCACCTCTAGTGTTCCAAGAAAATCCTTATTTTGCCTTCTTTTATGAAATTTACTGTGTAACTACATAGCATTGCATAGATCATTATGTACTCCTGTCTTCCATTGTTATCCTATAATTCTAAAGGCTGATTTTCTACCTTAGGTATATGTTCAACTATATGTTTTACGTATTTTTAAAACAGAGGTTGGAGGTCTGGTGAGGAATTGAAAATTCAGTGGACCATTCTTCATACTGTTCCGTGGACATCACTATTACAGTATATATTTTGTTTTCATCTATAATGGATTTTACATATTGATATGGTAGTTTTAAATGCAGATTATATTAAATGTATCTTGTTCAATTGCTGTTTACTAAATTATAGTTTATTTATGTTACATAATTACTCTGTGGAACTTGATACTTCAAAATGTTTTTGAAGCCAAGACTAAATGGATTAGAAAAATAATCAGACTAATGGAAAATAGGTTAATTGGTAGCCACGGTGAATGATAATTGAGATCAGGAAATTCTTGAACTATAAACTGCAGAAAGTGGGGAGAGAATACCAGGGGAATAATGCTACTACCCCTCAGTCACGCCCTGCTCAGGCACCTGTCACACAGGTGCAAAGGTCTCATTGGGACAGAGCTGCTGCTCTTGGGTTGTGGCTACAGCCGTTCTCACATCCAAAGACAATTAGAGCTAATACTATTGAGCTATTGCTACAGCTATGTTTAAATCCCAAGGCATTTAATCACATGAAGAAGTATGATAAGATTTAATAATCTTATTTTCTGTTAGAGGTAGTGCTTGCTGAATTTACCTGTTCCTTGACCACATTTTCCAGTCAAAAGAAAGAGCTCCCCACAATCTTTTGGAACAGAACAGAAGTCAGACTTGTCAAGGTGGCTAGAGATACCACTGTGAAGTATCCAGGAGAGCTTAAATGTATGAGCCGTTCATATCTAGGCACACAGCAAAGTTGTGTGCAAATGACTCAAATACACACAACTCAAATCACAGTATTCAATATTTTTTATATAAATACAGGAGATATAGCAAGATCCTGTAATTACCTGTAACTGTTAATTCCGTCGTTCTTCTGACAACAAAGAATCCATATTTTAACTCACAAGTGTAATTTCCAATGTCATCCTCTCTAACTTCCCGAATGACAAGAGTGTCCTTTTTAAACACAATACTTGATCTCCATGTCTTTGACTTGCATTCCTGTTTAAAGACAATATAACACTTCAGTGACTGCATTGTTACACTTAAAATGGACCACTGTTTACAATGCTGCTCAAAGCTAAGGGGGCTAGGCAACAGCCCAGGCTAGTTATAAACTGTGTATACACTAAACATCTAAAAATCCAGTCCATTTAGGTGTTGATTAAAAAGAAAAAAGATTGGAATTTTATCAGCTGATTTAATATTTGTGCCTCTGTCAAGAACAAGGAATTGATTTCTTTGGTGGTTTTCTTTTGACATTAGTTTGTTGAGTGTTTCCCATTTAATTTATGTATTTACCATTACACTTATGCCTGTGATCTATTACTTTTATACTGCCATCAGCTAGGCAGGCAAGGATTTTTATATTGCCAGCAGCTTCAGGCAAGGATTATTTTTTTTTCTTCTTAATAATTATTTTTTACATTATAACAAAAAAATTTAGAGAAGCAGAAGACTATGAGAATGAAGAGAAATATATATATACATATCTTTCTAAAACCATCTAAAAATCAAAGCTCTCTGAACTTAGAAAATGTGAGTTTTTAATCTACAAAAATATTGTATTACAAACACAAAATCCAAGATGAGAATAAGCAAATAATTGGTTACATTTCTCCTATCTTAGATATGCTGTAAGTTAATTTGAACCATATCTCTCTAGGCCACAAAATTTCCCTCATTAGATAGCATAGCCTTGTAATGGCCAGTCTTCGCGAGCGAAGATTTTTGGGAAAGGTCATTAACCCTTCCAGCCTGCGCAGTGGATTTTTAGGTGAGACACAGCGTGCGCTGAACTGAGCCCACCCTTTAGTCCTGAGGTTCATCTGCCGGGGCCGAGCAAAGCTTGGACAGTGGCAGTGAGGTCCCCAGGATGTAGGTTTGTTTAGAGTGACCTTCTCTTAGGTGGATTGCCTACCAAGGCTGACGAGCTCCACCTGCCCAGGGGGCCGGGAATCGAACCCGGGTCGCAGAGGTGAGAGTCAGGCACTCTAACCACTAGACCACCAGTAAACCATAATTAATAGCATTTATATTATCGTGTAAATTATCACACTTCAGAAAAATAATTAGAATGTATACCAGTGCATACTTAAACTAGGACTTCCTATATACACAGACATCTGTAAGGGTCTATGCAGACAAAATACACAGAACATAAATTTCCAATTTACTGAGCAGTTTGGGGTCTTTAAATAGAGAACTGGAGTACTGAGTATTTCATGTAGATAGTAAGAATTGAAGAACTCAAGATGCTGTTCATGGAAGTTCCAGTGCACTACACACAGGGAGCACTACCTGCAAGAACTTAGCCTTTAAGTAAAGATCTAGAAATCAGTACATATAGTAAGATTAAAAAAATGAAATTATATTTGCAAATATAACCTCAACTCATGCAGAAATCAAAGATTTGGTAGTATAAGCTGAATTTCATGCTGCAAAATTAAGCCATTAATTCAGGTAAGAGCATGCACAGATATCTTATAAAGTTTACCAAAGGAAGCATTTGAATCTCTCTCAATTAGTTTGTTCTTCTCTATCATTGATTCTGCTGTCTGTTCTTTACAAATTTTAAAACAATCGAAGTTTCATAACACATTTAGATCATGAAAATCAAAAGAACACTGCATAGTATCTTTTTGAAGGTATAGATCGATTGCATTCCTTACCTTATACCACAGAATTTCAGGCTCCCTAAATGGAAATAAAAAATCCTCAATTTCAGGGCATGAGATTTCCTTGCTTTTGCTAAGTTCAGCTTTCTCAAAATATTTCATCTTTGAATTGTAGCAGAGTCCAGTGTCATTTTCACCCACCGTCAGCGAAATGGACACTTTCATACAGTAAGTTGAGTTTCTGTAATGCAATAAAAACAGAAAGAAAAGTCTAATATAAAAAAAAAGAATAATTGCCAATGCACATGACATTGTTTTTCATCCCAAGAAAAAATTAGAAAATTTTGTGTGTATTTTATAGCTGTTCATCATAATTTTGCTTCTTTCTCACCAGTAATGACAATATTTAGAAGGTGCTGATTTGCCTTACCCTATGACGAAAGGTTTATTTCTCCCTTTCATCAAAATCTTTCTAATATTAGTGTCCTTACTGTGTATTTGAACAATTTCCCAAAAAATAAGTAAACAATAACAGATCCATGTATTTACCAGTGAAACTATACAACCAACTTGCTCACAGACACCGTTTTGGCAGCTCTCAGGAGGGAAGGGATCATACTGTAATACTACAGGCAAATGACAAATTGGAATTAGAGCCCCACACCAAGAGCCACCTATTCATCAGCTCTGAGCATTCCTTAAATGGGAAGTGGTGGCCTTTTTGTAGACTTTAATTAAAAAGAGTCTTGTGACCCTTTTAATCATACAAGGAAGGATGTTTCAACCTAACAAAGACCAACTTGTTTACTTTAGCTTTTAATCCCCACATCCCAGGACAAAATGTTGTTTCTGCATTACCTACAGCCTGCATTAGTTTGTGCTCTCTCCTGAAACTTATTACTGACTCTGCTCCTGGATGTTGATAAGCCAGGCAACCAGAGAGTAGGAAACATTGTCTGCCTTCCCACATTTCACTGTGTGGTTTAATTAGGCTCAGAGACAAAATTACTTAAAATTTATTTATTTATTTATTTTCATTTGAGTTTCCATGTGGGCAGTAAATGAGTGTGTAAAGTTGAGTACTCCCCAGGAACACACTGCGACAATGCAAGATTTCTCTCCTAATGTTTTGTAAATGCATTTGACCCTTGATTTGCTGAATGAGGATCCTGCAGAGAACACTAAGGAAACATTCATCTCCTTATCTCCATTCTCAGGCTCTATGAGCTGATTATTATTTACAATAGAATCCGGTGTATCAGACATGGGAGAATCTCAAAGATCCATTTCTTAATATCTGTTTCATTTCTCTGTTCAATAAGAGAGAACAGAAATTCTTAAGGATAAAGAATAAGAATAGTTAATTCAAAGAACTCTAGAGTCCAATTTTTGTAGAGAAAATGTAACCCTGTAAGGGAAGCTCTGTAAGTAACTATAAAATTAGAGAATAGTCTTAGAAAGTAAATTCTGGAACAGAATGACTCTTAGCTATCCAGTTAGTTCATGGATTTGTAAGGAAAACAAACACAAAATTATTTCCTTATAATGAAGCTGTAAGTACAATTTATTATCCCATTCAAGAATCTGTCTGTATAAAGCAAAGTTATTTAAACTTTATGCAAAGCAAAGAATGAAGTCACTGAATATGGATCACTCTTGCTGCTTTTAAGCTGTTAAAGAGATGATCACCATTCTTATCTGCATATGCAATTAAAAATCACCCTGTTTTTAAAGGACACTTCTTCATTCATGTACCTTATGTTATTCCTCCATTAGGATACTACTTGGAATATTTTTTTTTTTTAATCATGTGGTTTGGAAACATCATAACAAGTCAGTTAATTCTGTTTTTCCGAATTGGTAAAATTCTTTTTCGTTACTCTAACTCTTGGAAATGGGGAGAAGGCCTGAACAATCCATCAAGCTCTGAGGTTCAAGAGTATACTAAATAGAAGAGAAGATTCTGTTATTGGATGACAGGGAGCAATATATAGAGACGTAATTGGCTATACAATTTTCACATTTAAATATTCCCTTTTGATCCTTCCTATGTGTTTGAGCATTATGTTTTGTTCATGTTACTGAACCTCATGATTTTAAGTATTTCTAAAAGGACCTAGCAGGGCGAAAAACAAACAAACAAACAAACAAACAAATGACACTTAACTGTCCTTCCATTCTCTGAGAAAACAAGTTAAGTAAAATTGTCACATATGGATCTTTCAAAATTCAGAGCACATTGTGCAAAAATTATGATTTGATATTTTGATCTACTAAAAAACTCTGTTCTGAAACAGTGACAATGTCAATTGCCAGACATAGAATTCCTTCTGGTGCACATCCACGTTTCCATCACAACAGCAGATCCTTCACCAGATGCAGCTAAGGCTTTCTGCTCCATAAGAGAAGTATTTTGGAAATATCCCAGAATGTTTAAGTTCATTGTTTGAAGATGATATTTCTAAACTGTCAGACACAAGGTACTAAAAAATTTGGGGTGGATTCATTGTTAGCTGACAAAGAATTTGAATGTTTCTTTCAAAAGTCTAAAGTGTCACCAAAAGAACCTAAAGTTCCAGATGCCCACTGGTGAGACAGACTTTCTTATTCTGACTCCAAATACAAACTGCACTGTCATTATGACTCATCTCATACTCCGTGTCAGAAAGCAAGGGTGTTGGTTTGAAACAAAACTCAGAATGACACAGAAGGCAGAGCTACACAAACAGTATGAGCAAAGGAAACCAAGCTAATGGGCTCAGAGAACAGAAACAGAGAAAGAAAATTAAGTAGCCCCCAGGTGGGAATGAAGAAGAAGAAGAAGAAGAAGAAAGAGGAGGTGCATTTGCTGATTGCAGCTAGAGCATGAAGGATACAGTAGATGTCAAAACTCTCAGGTAGCAGAAAAAGTAGCAGGCAGTAGAGCCCTCTGGCAAGCATGCATATACAGAAGAGGGTAAAAACTGTTCATGTGTTAGAATTAAAAAAATTTTCTGTATTTCTGTTACTGGAGGTACCAGATAAGAAACACAAAACTATACAAAAATCCTCATTTCTTGAGCTAAAGGCATTTTAATAACCTGTATTAGCTAAAATAACTGTGCTTTAACTCATCACATGATACTTTTGAGGGGTTCTTTCATTTGTTTGCCTGGGGTTTTTTTCTGAATATGGTAATAAGAAGTGACAAGTTAGTCAATTTTTTGTTCTCTAATTAGTCCAGTCACAAACGTAGTGTACAATTTGCTAGAACCTTTTAGTACATATAAGTGAAACTTTCCATTTTCTTCTTTTATTCAATAGATTTTCAAGTAATACAATAGTGAGATCTAAACAGTACAAAATACAAAAACAGGAAGCAAGAATCTCTTTGGGGATTTTTATTTAAGATAACAAACCCATTTAAATCTTAAAAAGAAGTTAAAATAACAGGTAATTTGACAGAGAGAAAAGGAGGGGGAAGAAGATGAGGTAGTGGGGGAAACAAATAAGAGAACACACATGGATCAAGAACAGCTTCTCTAAACTTTAACACTTGCAATATTGACATCTAAATTTAAAGGAATTGCTTAGAAAACTAAGCACTTAAACCATGATTTCTTTATAAAATACATCTCTGAAATGGGTCAGGTGGGTTACTCTTATGAAACTATGCTTTTTTTCCTCCAAAAAAACCACTGGTAATTGTCAGTCTCCTCTTCAGTCTCACCAGAGAGAGCTCAGGAGTGGATTTATACAGCTCAGTACTCCCCAGGCAGCATCTCTCATCATCCCTATCCATGACAGAAGGGAAACTGGGACTCTACCCATTGCTTGTGCACTCTGGTGGTTTGCCATCATGCTATTTAACATGGTTAAACAAACTGAAGAATAAACAGGAAACCAAAAAAATCTCTTCTATGTTTTCCCTCATCATACCAACTGAGTTGGAAAAGCAACTTTATTTCCAACTCCTCGTAAACTGGACGTTAAAAAGAAAGTCTGACAAAACTCTTTTCTTCACAGCTTTGTTTTAAATTTTAATAAGTGAACATAGCCACTGACGTCAATATCCATTTTCTATAAATGGTCCATCCCATTTCTGGAGGAAACTTTTGTTGACTTCATTAATTAGTTTTTTCATGGTTTTACAGACACAATTTTGTCCTTTTTCAGTCCAAGTAACTTCTGTTAGAATTATTTGGATGCCTGAAAGCTGGAGAGTAAAGCATTCATTCAAGAGAGAAACAAAAACACGTTATTGATAATCTACTCGTGCTCTTGGCCAGTAGCTCCAAAGGCTCTTTGTGAGCTTTAAAACTTTAGCACAAAAATTTTTAAAGCCTCTACATAGCAGCGGGGTTGTTTGAGGACATGCCTGAGGCCTTGGGCCACATGGTGACTGAGGAAGGCCAGCATATCATGCTGCAGCCAGAATTGCTATCGTGCACTGAGGTCCCCTTGGTGGCAGGATCTGATGCCCCCATCAGTCTGTGGCTTCCGGACCATTTGCTCAGGACAGCAGTTCACAAACTTTATATGCAAAGTTCCCTTCTGGTGGGTTTGGTTTTGGTTTGCTTGTTGTTCTTGTTTGGTTTTTTTCCCCCCAAACTCTGGAATGGCTGACTCCCACACTCCTGGTTCCGACAGCTGAAATTACAGATTACCTTTTCCACAAAGCTTCCGGAGCCAACTGAGCTGCCAGTGCTGGGGCAGTGCTTCAGGCATGGGGAAGAGAGAAGTGGAAGGAGGTGGACAGAAGTCGGCTGGAATTTTCCTCTGTGCTTTACAAAATTATCTCCTTCTTCCATACCCTGGGGGGCCAACCCAGTTTGAAAACTGCTTTTGACCTCAATTGAATTACATAAGCACTGATTTCTTCCCTCGAGGGTCACCTAATTATGTGCATGATACTATGAAATAACCCAGTGCACACGAGCCTCCAGGACTATTTGAATATCAATGCTCTGCATGATACTTGTTGTAATAGGTTTGAATTAGTCACACCAGAAAATATTGTTTGGTTTTAATGCCCGTTTCCATCCTTGGAAGCCAAAACCTTCACATTTTATCTTCTTCTGACACAAGTGGTACATGTTGCCATCCCAAGTTTCCTCTCTAAGCCTGCCAGAAGAGGATGTCAAAGTACAAAGTCTAACTGCATAAGAATAACACTTGCCTTGTGTTAAAGGGAGCTACTGACTGATGTGAAAGGCCTTTTATTGATGTCCTGAACAATAAAAATTAAATAAAAATTAGCCTTTAGAAAGGGAATTTAATTTTCTTATCCTCAATATACTTTAAAGCTTATTTTGGGGGTAAACTAGAAAAAACATATATGTAAATGTTTATGTTATTGACTTTTTTGAATGATCCCTGTCTTTTTTAAAGTCTAAGTGAAATCTATTCCTTTACAAGAGCTGGAATCAATCTGATATTGATTTTCAGATTTTAATAAAACATCACTTTCTCAGGAATGCTTGGACACAATTATGTCATTAATCTTAATTAAGAACTTGTACTGGTAATTATATGGAAAGCAAAATTACATAAATTACATAAAATTAACTACTTTCCCTATCAAACCTTTTTTTTGAAATTAAAACTTCCTTTCAGATAAAAGAAAAAAGCCATATTTTTATGGTTCAAGAATATAAAATTTTTTCTATAATGAAACTCTGTACTCCTACAGTATATAAATCTAAATACATTTCACTTGAAATTAAAGCTTTTTTACAGGTAACTTTCAAAGAAAAGTCTCGTATTCTTACATCTGTTGCTATAATCTATGTCTATACATACATGCTTATAAATCAGTCATATTAGGAATTCCAATAATTGTAAAAGTAATCAGACAGAGTATGTGCTTCAAGAAAGTTACCAAATAAAGATTTAAAAAGCATATAAATACTACACCTGTATGTTATTCACCGTGAATAACAGTGAATTTTAAAAACAACTTCCTATTAAAATATATTGTATGGAAACTCCTGCAGAGAATAGCACTTACATATGGATTGCAAGTAAAAATTTTAGAGGTTGTTAAAAAGGATAGGAATAAATCAAAAAAGCATTGTACTGCACACGATGTAAATGGTGAGTAAAATATGGATTACCACTAGTCTGAATTTAATAGTACATTTAATATTTTAGTGCTACTTACAAATTTAGTGCTAAATTAGCTACTCATTTCAGTAAGGCTTCCCAGGATCGTTAGTGAAAAAATTTTGGGCTAGTGAGTCATGAAGTACTAAAATGGAGATGTGTCAGAATGATACTAAATATTTTCACTGCAGTAGATCGATGTATATTACCAAAAGAGACAGAAGTATAAAAAGCTGTGAAGTGTACCCTTACAGATGAAAATCCCTTTAGCTTTCTACAAACTGCAGTAGGGAGATAATACCTTAGCATGAAACGCCTCTAGGTATACTGTCTCCTCATAATTCAGGAGATGATGGCCCTTGCTTTTTCTTGGGAACCAATGAGCATGAAAAAGAATATTTTTTATACCTTACTTACTACCACGTGTCAGAATAGCAGAAATGCAGTACTGTGGCTTCTTTGGAAAATTATAAGTTAGTAGTTTTATTATTCCTCCAATTTGTTTCATTTTTAGAATCACAGAATCTCAAAATGGTTGAGATTGGAAGGGAGCTTTGGATGTCATCTGGTCCAACCCCCTGATCAAGCAGGGTCTCCTTGCCCAGGAGCATGTCCAGATTGCTTTTGAACATCAACAGGGATGGAGACTCCACAACCTTCCCGAGCAAAGTGTTCCAGGTACAGTCACTGTTATGGCAAAAAGTGTTTCCTGATGTTCAGAAGGAATACTCTGTTTCAGTTTGTGCCCATTGCCTCTGGTCCTGTCACCAGGCAACACTGAAAAGAGCCAGGCTCCCTCCTCAGATACGTGTATACATCAGTGAGATGCACCTGTGCCTTCTCTTCTCAAGGTTAAACAGTCCCAGCTCTCTCAGCCTGTGCTCATAGGAAAGATTCACTTGTTCCTTGATCATCCTCATGCACCTTCACTGGCCACTGTCCATGTTTCTCTTGCACCAGGGAGTTCGAAACTAGCCATGGTGTGGTCTCACCATTGTTGAGTAAAGAGGAAGGGCCCTCTCTCTCAGTGTGCTGACAACACTTTGTCTAATGGAGCCGAGGTCGTTATTGGCCTTTTTTTTTTTGCTGCTGGGGCACATTGCTGGTTCATGCTCAATGTGGTTTTCACCAGAACCCCCAGGTCCTCTCCTTCAAAGTTACATATATTGTTGTTCATGGCACATTTGTTTTCTGAGGTGGTTTTTCACTTGTAGGGGGTGGAGAGGAACTGTTAAACAAAAATACTTTTCCCTAGTATTATATAAAAGGGACAGAAAAATCCATGCAGTTGGTATGAGAATGACTGGGAAAAATGCATACTTATTGAAGGTAGAGGCCCTTAGAATTGTTTACTGTTTGGTGCAACTGTGTATGCTTGAAGCAGCTGTGCTTCTGTGTTCAGGAACAACCGAGTGTTATTACATCCCGATGACTCAGAAGGTCATCAAATACTGGAATGTCTTTATCACCAAATCATCCCTCTTGCAAATGCAATTGGCCTTCTTTTGTAGCACTAACACTGAAAATATTATTGAAAACAAAGATGCTGCTGAATGGCTCCTCCTTGTTCCCTTTCTTTCTTTGCTGAACTTACAGAAGTGCAACCTATAGTTCTCAGCTAAAGGCAGATCCTGTTGTTCAGTCTCAAATACTAAGTTAGAATCTTCTGTTCAGCTGTTGAGCAGCTGCATTAAGAACATCCCTTGAAGGTGTCTGTCTTGTTTCTAAATGATTAGATATTTATCTCTTGCTAACTCAGCATGAGTGTGTTCTTTTCTGAATAGAGATTTCTCATGTTCCATTATCAGTTACTCATTAAAGGTAGATATGGACAGAGATATCCAACAATTATGATATTTACTATACATATTAGAAGAATTACATTTGTATGTGAATAAGGTTCCCTTGAAGATCTCTCCATAACTGTTTCTCATATCTACTCAGTAAAAATGGGAATATTTGAAAAATCATCACATTTCTTCGGTTACTGCTTCAAGGCTAACTGTTTCCTAGCATACTGATGCCACTTCCCCAGACTCCCAAAAATTCTCTAATGGGATTTCATTACAACCCTGAACTAAAAAAGTAAATAATTCCCATACTTATGACTTTTACATTTGTAAAAAAAACCCAACAAACCAAAACCAACCAAACACACGCACGCGCACACGCACACACATGGACACGCAAGAAAAACAAACAAACAAACAAACCCCCAAGATCTCAACACACCAGTTTTAGTTATACTTGTTTTAATCTACTTTCCTAAGAAGAAACAACAATTCAGAAATCAGTCAGTCTTCTTTACCAGTTGCAGGATTAAAAAGAAGGTAGAATGACATCTCATAGATGAATGTAAGAGCATTGCTGTGGGCAGGTTGAGCTAGAACTCAAAGTAGCATTTCTGCAGAAGAGGTAGGTTTTGGCAAAGCTTAACCTGCTACCAGAGCAGAACTTTGGAAATGTGCAAGAATTTTAATGAAATTTATAAAACTGAAGACCTCAGAGCAAGTCCTGAATTTTCAAATGAGAAATCCACTAAATGCAGAAAGGGCAGAAGGATTTGAAGAAACAAATCATTAAACAGAGGAATATAATACAATTTTGATTTGTCCTTCATCCAAGGACTATAAAGTACAGGAGAAACTTATCTATTAATCATTTTTGACTGTGTTCATAAGAACAGTTTTACCACAAAATAGTTTCCAAAATTGCCTGAGTGTGATCTGTAACAAAATGATAAATAGTTTTAAGTCACTCAAATTTAATCTCTAAAACGTGATTCAGATCCACTTAAGGCTGTAGCTGAAGATCAGAATCATGGAAGCTCAAGCAACAGAAACCAATATTCAAATCATGTTCATATCAACAGCATCCCTGAAGATAAATATAGGCAAGGAAGGACTTCCACCCATCCCAGCTACCTACTCTGCCCAGTGTTGAAAGTGTTAGTTCTCCTAAAAGAAGCCTCCAGAGCTTCTTTCCAGTTTGAATGTCTGTCCTTAAATGTACTAAAAGCCATCTTTATATCCACACATTCAAAGGAAAGTGTAGGAAAATTAGCAGCTTTACAGAGAAGAAAACAGGGCTCAGTAAGACATTTTAGATAAATGCTATTCAAGGATCCCTTGGAACTATTTTCTTGAAGAGGCTGGGACAGCCAAAGGGACACACTTTTTGTTGTAAGGCTCTCAAACCATGAGTTGTGACTCCATGCTAAAGAATTATTAATTCCCTTCTTCTGCAGCATCCCCAAATAAATTAATTCTTGTTTTCCTCAAGAATTTCCTCACAACCGACAGCTGTGAACCTTCACTCTCCTAATGCTACGTTTCCATCTCCAGTGGCAAAGCCCAAATAGAGCATGACACATTTGAGAATTCAGCAGAGCCTCAAGTTTCAAGTATGTGAAATCATACTCTTCCTTGTCTCATATTATTACCAACCATCAGGGTAATCAACCGACCTGAAAATGAAAAGGTTACAGAGGCTTCAGCTGCCCAAACAAACGGTATGAGGATAAGGCACAGTGTCATGGTTTGAGATCTCCAAAAAATCTAATTCCCTAGTCCTAGCCCCCTGTCACATCTCAATCCAATGTGAGATGGGTTTTTTCCAGACAAAACACACCAGACTCCAAATGGGGGAAAGGGAATATATTGCAATGACTGTACAAATAAATATTATAATACATTATACACACGATCACAACTATCTCTACCATGATATAGTATTTACAATGGATCAGATCGCTTCTCCCCTCCAAATAAAAGTCCAGAAGGGAAGAAGGACAGATCCCTTTCCAGTCTCCGAGCAGGAGTATCTTCTAAGGCAGCAGGTTTTCTTCTTCTCATGCATGCAGCAGCTGATAGCTGGATTTCTGCCAGCACTCACGAGGGGGGTATCCCCCTCGGCCCCCGAAATTTCCAAGCGAGGGGGTCTTCCATGGGCTACGTTCACCCCAGACAAAGATCATTCCACCACGGTCATATCACGAAATGCAGGGGCATCTTCGTGACAGTCTGGTATCTTCAGGGAATTCAAATTCCCCTTTGCAGAGCTCCTGTGCTCTGTTTCAGGATGGCTTCGAGCTTCTTTGTAGCTTGCAGCAAGGGAGGGCTCCAAGGTCAACCTCCCACCCACTGTCCTGGCTAAGCTCTCAGGACAACCAAGCTTCTTAGCTCCTCTCTCTCTCCAGTGTTGCATGTCCAAAACTCCTCTCCAAAATAGGAGTCCATGTCCCTCCTTTCCCGGAGGTCTCAAAGGAGTTTGGGGGGTCTGGTTCAGTTCTTACCCCCAAAACTCTGTAGCTCTGCTGCTGACTCTCTTCTCTTAGCTCTCCTTCCAGGAGTCCTCTCTGTGGTACTGCATGCCTCTGTTGCTTCGTTTTACCTCTTCTGGTCTTGTGGTCTGTTGCTACTCCTGCCACTGCCCATGGTGGAGAAAACATCTCCCAGCATAACTACAGGCACCTAGCCCAGCTTATGCTGTTCCAGGTCCCTGCAGCTCCCCCAGCCAGGGCCGGGGGCCAAAGCCCCAAAGGGCCCAAGGGACTCTGAGCTCCCTTCCTCGTGGTGTCAGAACATGGCTACCACTTCTACAACCAAACTACAACTCAGCTCTTCCAGTCAGGTTGTGGTATGTTTATATTTCGCAGGAGCGCAGATTGGTTCAAATCTCTAGTGTTACCACCCCTGGGGGTTACCACTTTCTTAGCTTCAGGGGGAAAACCTGGTTCAAACCACTACACACAGGCAGCTGCCAGACACAACAGCTGTATATTTTCATTTCTTGATTTAGTTTTCAAGCTTGCTGCTACCTCTCATCCTCAGAAGTATGAATCATCAAGAATATCCAGACACAAAAATCCAAAGTCATGTGAACAGTGGCAATATGAATATATGAAAGCATTTCTATGCAGATAGCTTTGAATAATTTCACCTAAGTGTGCCCATGTAAGGGCATGAAAATGAAGTTTGCTCTACACATTTTAATTCACTTCTCAAACAAAAAGGTAAACTGAACAAGTTTAAATGCATTTCAGATAATTGAAAGCCCCTTTTTCACTTGGACCATGACACAACATTTATGTGCCAGTGTCTTTGTACAATACCTTTCAGCACGGATGTAGGAGGGGCAGTAGGAGAGACCTCTCTCACATGTTTGCTGGCAGAGGTCTCACAGAAGAATCCACTTCATTTGTCAGAAATGCAGAATCCAGGACCTCCACTTCGGCTTGTCTGGCTGCTTCCTCCTGTACCAGCACACAGCTTCCAGCTGGGCTGGTACTGCCAGCTTAATCATTTTTGTGACCTAGCTACACTCCCAAATTCCCCACTATCTAAATATAGGAATAGCTGTATAACACAATTTAGTTCATTTTATAAATACACCATGGCTCAAACTCTTGCCATCAGTTTTTATAATTGGTAGAGAATGAATGAATATATAAACTCCTTCTGAACAGAAAATTTAACTTATATTTTCATTTATGTACCATATATTTCTGGTTTATGTTTTTGTTTCTGCAATCTATGTCAGTCACACTTTTTTCTTCGTGTTGGGAAAGAACAAAGAGAATCTGTGAATTCCTGTATTGATTAAACACTTTGTCACATTTTTCCTGGATGAATTAATATCTATTTGCAAGTATTTTAATATTTGAAACAATTTAGATTAAATAGCTATTTTCTTGACATCTGTTCAAGAACATGACTTGTGCTTAGACTCATGATGTCTTTGCTAGAGTCAGCTGAATCTAGTAACCAGATAGAGATCTGGAAGGGATACTAAGTAAGTTTGCAGATGATACAAAACTGGGAGGAGCTCTTGATTCTCTTGAAGGCAGGGAGGCCCAGTAGAGGGACCTCCACAAATTAGAGGGTTGAGCGATCCAACCATCTGAAGTTTTTAACAGGGGGAAGTTTCAGATTCTGCACCGGGGACAGGGCAACGCTGGATGTTTGTACAGACTGGGGAATGAGCTGCTGGAAAGCAGTGTCATGGAAAGGGACCTGGGTGTCCTGGTAAGTTGACTATGAGTCAGCAGTGCCCTGGCAGCCAGGAGGGCCAACTGTGTCCTGGGGGGCATCAGGCAAAGCATCCCCAGCCGGTCGAGGGAGGGGATCGTCTTGCTCTGCTCTGCACTGGTGTGGCCTCACCTTGAATATTGTGGCAGTTTTGGGTGCCACAATACAAGAAAGATATTAAGCTATAAGAGAATAATAATCAGAAAAATCTGTTTCTTTCTGAGACACTCGGGAGTTTTTTATTTTGTAACTGAGCTTGTTATGGGAAATCTTCCATTGTAATTATGGATCAGCAACTGCTACTCCATAATACTGATGCTTTCTGTACAATTTCTCTCTCCTTCCTCTTTTCTTTTTTTTTTTTTTTTGAGGAGAAAAATGACTTATAAATATTTCACTTTCCAGTTTCTGAGGGAAAAAGAGCAACAGTGAAATGCTGAGATCTTGAATAAGAGCAGAAATTGTAGTACACCAAAGAAAATATAAAAGTGTTTTGTTGAACTGTGAAAGGCACTGATGTAACATAAATGTTTTGACGAACATGATTATGAAGTCTTCATATTATATTTTTCTTCCTTCTTCTGCTGGTTGAAATTTATGAGAGACTCTTGCTACTATTGAGAGCGATAGCGGAAGCCCTACAGTCTTCAGTCTACAGAGGCAGATTTTTCCTTTTTAGACATACTGATTGTGTGTTAGTGACAAGAACATCATTATTGTTAATGTAAAATGTCTTGACAATAGAATATTTGGCCCTTAAGAATTTATTTGCACCTTCTTTAAGTTTCCACATTAAGTTACCAACTTTTTCTGTTGTTGCACTAAATAATTTTCTAAGTAGCTAATTTTTGAACCTCAGTCGTTACAAAATACCAACAGCTGTAGTACAGCAGTTAATCAAATGCATAGATATATGTATAATGTAAATGTAAATTGCCTCAGAAATGAAGGCTATGTTACCAGAAGTGGGACAATAAATAGAAGTTTTCTATATTTTATGTATATTTGAATGAGGAAATGGATAAGATCATTTCTTACAGCAGTCAAAATATCTGAAACATGAGAGTTTTATGTAGAACGCCAGGACTCAAAAATATGTTAAAATATATTGCAGAATAAAAGTAAACATCAATTTTAATGTGTGATAGCTCTGATAGACATTAGTGTTACCCCAAGAGCCCTTTAGCATGACAGCAACCCAGTCTATTACTATGAAAATAAAACTGTCATAAAACTAAAGTTGTTTTCACAGCATAAAATCACTCATAGGAGAACAGTATGAGAATAGCTTTCCTAGTTTCATACGTATGTTTTTTTAGTTTTTCAACTATTTCGCAATGTGTTTTAGTGATATTACTCTTCTGCAGTAAACATGGGAACTGCAAAAAAACATAATAAACCAAATCAAACTTCACCTATAATTACTATTAGCACATGAATCTTATTTGTTACAGCAAGATACAGGTTCAGGACAAATAAAACTTGTTCCTTATTCCTGCAGCTTCTAATTTCAGATTACTGAGCTAAATCAAACTATTAGGATGACTAAAATCCATAAATTTTGGGATTTGGAAGTTGTTTCTTCAGAGCATCGGCATACACAATTATTTAAACAAGATGTGTGTTTGAGAAAGAAGCCATATCCCATGGTTATACTTTGTTCAGAAATAATTGAGGCTGTCTTATCTGTCACTATTCATAATGTAGTCCCAGAAAGCTCTTGAATTTTTGGGGACTGTCCCTCCTTTTTTAGATTTTATCATCTAGACTATTTTTCATTTCTAGAGAAGCTAGACTGGACATAAAAAAAAGTAAGTCTGATTTGGGTAGATTTTACTTATTTGAGTGGATTTCCTCAAATTTTGTGCAACCTAATACAGCTTTATATAAGGGGTTATGAATGTCCCTGCAGAGAACAGAATTAATTTTTTTTTTGGTGGGGAAAAGCTGTGTAATGGAGTTCTGTTCCCATATCAGCTCAGTGACAGCTCATCATTACTTTGTGACTGAAGGCTGTGCTGAACACTCAGTAGAACGGGGCTTATTCTGTTGACAAAGCAGATTTTTTCCACAATTTGCTGAAATGTCTCACCAGAGGAGGGGTAGGCAGCCTGTTCCAGCACATAGATTCCTGTAAGACAGTTCCCTACTGTAGTTCACTGCACAGCTAGGTTCATGGCTTTAATAAAAATATCATCTGTAGTGATTTCAGACAGCAAGACGGTATGTGATATTCAGAAGCAGAGGAAAGTCCCTACAGTGGCATGCAGCAGATGCACATTTATATCTAGATATTTAATGTTAGAAAACTAGGAGAACTTTTACAAATTTCCTTATAAAAGCATTGTCTTGATTATACCATTAATGAAAAAAAAATAGGATGGCCTTGACTTAAATGATTACTATGTACTTTTACCTCTCTGTGTACTTACATTATGACTAAGTTATGTGATTATACTTTATTTTTCACTGTGAACTTAACTCATTAACATGTCCGGCATAGACTAGTATTTCCAAATGTTTAACATTTCAAACTATGACACACACCTTTGAATACTTTCAGACATTATTCTCCATTAGTAAATCTCATTGGATGAGTTGAAATCCAGAGATGTGGCATGCCAAGGTGAGGCTCAGGGGCCCTATATGCAGCATGGGATATCCTGAGGCAGGAAAGAAAAAGGGAAAGGGGAAAAAGGAGAGGAAAAGGAGGGGGAAAAGGAAGCTACTTCAGGGCAGCAAAAAGTCTTATTATTTTCCAGAATGTCCCTAGGGCTACTGAAGCCCTCAAGTTAAAATAGAGTCATGGAGAGATCCTGCATATAAAATCTAGCTCAAAAGAGAAGAGTTGTTACATAAACCCTACATCCTCTCTCCACACCAAAAAAAATCCATGAATAAGATTGTTTTTGTGGGGAAAGTGTCAGATCTAACTGCAGCACCACTAAAATATCATTCTTTTATCACTTGCCCTCATTTCAGTTTTAATAAGCTCTCTTGGCTCTCTTATCTTTTTATGTTCACTTCATAGCAATTAAACAGAAATGCAAATGTCATACTCATTTTTATAACAGTGTCTCTTATAAGCTGAAATAAAGTCAGCAAATTATATATTTGTTAAATGATCTATCAACTTTTTGTCAACAAAATCTAGCTAATATGAAGATAATGTCTGTATATGTACCATATGTGTGTTTGCATGTTTTATAAACACAGGAAGAATATTAGTTACAATTCTAGCAGAACTTCTGAGGAAGCATTAGACCTTGAAAGCTCAAATCAGTTAAATCAGGCAGGAAAAGAGTTTATGAATATTCAGTTTGGATTTCAAAACAGATGCTCTATTTGACCATTATAAAAATTACCACTTTTTTATTCACTAAAAACAAACATCCAGTAAAATGATATTGTGTTCACACCAATATCTGAAAACTGCTTTAATTCAGATGTGTTTTCATACAGCCATCTTCCCTCTTTAAAGGGAAATCTCATCATAGGAAAAAAAAACACAAGAAAATTCAGATATATTTTTCTTTGTTTTTGTCTGAAATAAATACAGCAATTCAGTCGAGAAATGGAGAGTATAGAACACAAAATAGTTCAGTAATCATTTATCTTGAACAATGAACAACATGCTGTTATAATGATGACAGCTGATCACTACGACTAGTAGAAAAATCTCACCCAAAGTACGAGAGGTACACTTTGAGATTAGACATAATCTGACACAGAATCCCATCCATCTCCAGCTCAGGTATTTGCCTCTGACCTCAACCAAAGGCAGCCAAGTGTTTCACACTCTCTAATACATTTACCTCATCATCTGTGAAGTGTAAAAGTGTTTATCTGCAGAGGAAGAACTAAAACAGAAAGACTATGTCCCCACTCCTCACAAATAGTAATATGAATAAATATCACAAAAATAATTTAAATCTGGATCTGAACACTCACCTTCCAATATCAAGTCTATTTCTAAATTAATGTGTTACATGATGAAAGAGTCAGAAAGATTATATGAAAGAAAAACCTACATTCCTATTTCATTTGCAGCATCCTCATGACTTACCATTTTGTCCTCCACTTGTTCAGTCTTTAGACAAACTATTTGTAGCTATGTATAAACAACAGGGTGGTAATAAAACAGCATCAAGGAAATAGCAGGAGTGAAAGCAAGATCCAGGTAGACTAAAGAGCAGGGACTAAGACTGTCAAAGAGCAACACATGAGGGCAGATTAGAAGAACCAGCCAAAAAAAAAGGGCTATATTGGCTTTAAATGGTGTTAGTAAGCAGAGGTGGTCTCTGTGAGAAGAGACAAGGGCTGATCCATGTCAGAAAAACCCTGTTCGAGCTGTCTCCAACAGATCTACCTCAGGACACAGCTGAACCTGGCAGCCAAGCTGGCCATGCCTGTAGGAAAGTTCCTTTAAGACTGCATTTAAGAAAAACCACTGTGCAGCTGCTGTGAGAAAGGATTGAGAAACAGCCCTGCAGACATTAAGCATGGTGAAAAAGAAAGGGGAAAAGGTTTGCTAGGTGCTGGAGCAGACTCCCCTGCAACCCATGGAAAAGACCATGGTGATGCAGGTTGTCCCCCTGTAGCTCATGGAGGATCATATTGGAGCATAAATCCACCTGCTGTCCATGGAGAACCCCAAGCTGGAGCAGGTGGACATGCCATGGAGGAAGAGGTCTGTGAAGATCCTATACAGAAGCAGGTTTTCTGGGCAAGAGCTGCATCCCATGGAGGACCCATGAGTGATGGACTGAAATGTCAGCAATGTCTTAAATATTGTCAAAATCATAGAAAGACTTTTTGTCAGACTACAAGGAAGTAACTGCCTGTCTACAACCACTGAAGCCTGACTGGAATTTGGACTGTGAAGGGGGACTCGAGATAAGACTATTGTCTAATCATCTCTTGTCTGAGGAGAAGTAAAGGCCCAGGGGTGATGTAGGAGAAGGGTTTTGGGTGTGTGGTGGTAAAATCTCTCCACACCAAACCGAAGGAGTAAATCCCTGCTCTGGGAAGACCCCATACACACAGGATATTCACTCAAAAGGCAGCTAAGAAGGTGTTGTAAATCATCAAAGACCCCCAAAGCAACCCCCCAACTCGTTCCTGAGGCCTTCCACCGCTAGAGGACTGCATGTGATCCAAGTGAAGTAACAAATCCAGAGCCTGTCACAAGAGACTGTAAAGTTTCCCCCCTGCCCCACCCATCATGGGAAGTGACTGGTCATCTCCTGAACATATATTAATCCATTGGACTCTATGTTTTGTGGAACCCTCATCACCAAGAAGACCAGAAGAACCGGACTGATGGGATGCTGCCGGGTTCCATAGTGGGGATACATTTTCTATTTTAATCTCTGTTACTTCCTTTCTTTCCCCTCCTCCTTTTTTTCTATCTCTTTCTATCTGTCTTTCTCTGCCTCACATTCACCATTAAATAAAACCCATACTATTGACTTTGGGATCCAGTCTCATTTGCACCTTAATTCGGGCAGAAGCATTTATAATAATTTTAATAACTGGATCATAACATCATGCTAGAGCAATCTGTTCCTGAAGGACTGTGCCTTGTGGAAAGGACCCATGCAGAGTAAATCTTGAAGAACCACAGCCCACAGAAGGACCCAAATTGGTTACCCTTGTGAAGGACTGTATCCCATGAAAGGGGCCCCACACTGGAGCAGGATAAAAGTGTGAGGAGGAAGGAGTGGCAGAGATGAACTGTTATGAACTGATGGCAACCTTCATTTCCCATCCCCATGTGCCACACTGGTTTGGTGGGACAAGGTAGAGGAGTTGAGAAGAAGGAATGACGCTGAGCCTGGGGAGAAGGAGACTGGGGAAAGCTGTTCTTAGTTTTGTCTTTGTTTCTCACAATCCTACACCATTTTTTTTTTAAATTGAGAATAAATTAAATTGATTTTTCCCAAGTCGAGTCTTGTTTTCCCATGAAGATATTTGGCAAGTTATCTCCTTGTCTTCATCTTTACCCAGAAGCTTTTTCATCTTATTTTTCCCCCTATATTGTTGAGAGAGCAGAGTGAGAGAGCAGCTGGGTGGGCATATGGCAGCCAGCCCAGTTTAATGCACCACAGAGGCAAATCATTAACTTCCTACTGGCTCTGAAAGTAATTTTGAATCTCAAAGGTATGAGAAAAAAAATCATTTCAATTTTTACTGCTGCTTAATTCTCTCATGATATTTTATTAGTTATATTATTAGTTATACTATCCTTCTCAGCAATACCCTCATACATTAAAAATTACTTTGTTTTAGATAGGCTATTATATATTGTAATCATCAAAAATTAGACATGAGTTGCATCATTTTCTGCAGAGTTACAGAACTAACACAAAGAAGACATGGTAGGCAGGAGCATTACTTGTTTAAGCACTGCTTTTGGAGACTAGACAAGAACATCACTTTGATGTACAAGACCAAGTTTTTTTGAATACTAAAAGGCAGAAAAAGACCATAAAATGTAGCATGACTGAAAATCTGTCTTTAAAAAGACCAGGATAAAACTGCTTTGCAAAAGAAATGGTTTGAATCAAATGGAGGGGGTCACTGTGTGCTTAGAAAGGACTATAAAAGGACTATACCTAGAGCTGTCCGAAGCCAGAGCTCTTTTCTGAATTTGAAGTAATTTATTTTGTCTTTTAATTTTTAAAGGTGTATGTTCTGCTTTCTCTTTATCTGGACTATGACTAACATTTTATCTTTTTCTTCCTTTTTTAAAAATCTGCACTATATCAATAGCAAAAACATCTTGAATGTTATCTTCATCTGTCATATAATGTGATGAACAGACAAATAAATGCAGATTCACACTAGTTTTCTCAAATGCTTTCCAAGACATTGGTAGCACTGGCTCAAAGGCTCTGTGCCTGGAGTTAGAGGAGTAGCTGTAGGTAAAGAGCCACATCTCCGGTATTAAACAGTTTGTAGTTAGAAAATGTAGGTTTTTGTTAGAATACTTGATGTTTTTCAAAATTAATTTCAACCTTTATTTCTGCAAATATAATAACAGTAACAAGAAGAACAGTGAACAACTAAAAGGCACAAAAGTAATTCTAATCAACAGATCATCCAAAATAAATCACTCCAAAAGACATGAGCAATGCTCCTTAGCCCTACTTTGATGTTGTTATTCAAACACATTGCATCTCTCTGTGAAAATTCTATTTCATTTAATCTTATATTCTAATTAACACACAGGAGTAACTGAAAAGGAGGCCAAGTGGCATTACTGTACAGCAGAACTAACACAGTTACTGTTTTAGGTCCCGAGAGGTAGCAGTGTTACACTGCATGCAAACAATCTGGCCTGCTCCCCAGGGAAGAAGACTGAGGGGGACATAGCATTCTGTATTTCTGAAAGGTTTAACCAAGGGTTTGGATGCTTTCATTGTTTAGCCAAATGAAGCAACTTGGATGCAGCTGTTATTTACTAAGCAGGCTGGCCTCTATGATCTCTTTAATAGGTCACAGATACTCAACAGTAGAGGCACATAAATCTTTGCAACAGAACACGGATTTTACAAATTATGTCTCTCTACACATCAGTTTTAAACCTTCTCTTACAAATTACTTTATACTGAAAGTAAACAGAAACCTTGTATTTTTTTCCTGTAGTTCAAGTCTTATAATTGTAACATATTATTTATATTCTAGTAGTGTCAAATTCTCCAGTCAAAATGAATGCCTCTCTATTTTAGGTGTTGTTTATAAACATGCAAGAAAAAAGTCCATGACTGAAAATCTTACATAAGAAAAGAATAGACCTTTCATAAAGAGGAGGAAGAGCATTTAAGACACAAAGTTACATGGTTTCTTTCACTTCTTGTTTCACAAAACTTTTTTTTAATTGAAAAAATTAATAAGGACGTGTGCGGTTAGGCTGTAGCTGGTGACAGGTAGATCGAGGAAAAAAACCTGAACTTTTAAAGTGTTTGAAACGTTTTGTATCTTGAGGAGAAGCAGAATGTAGTCAGGGTGGGCAGAAGGGCTGGCAGGAGGAGAGGCCCAGAGGAAGCCCAGCTCAGAGACAAATGATCTCTGAAGCATCACAGAAAAGGATTAAGGTCACTTTGTTCCTGATTTAAAGTTGGTTGCAGTGAATAGGAACTTTTCCACTTAGTGCCCCTGACTCAGAGCAGGGCTGTTTTTTAGTAAGTTTCTTTCCTGCCTGAGGAGGAAGAAAAGGTGGAATAAATTCTTTAAGAAGCCAGTCAGCTTGCAACTGTGTGCCTTCACAGGGGCTTAATTAGACTTCATGTCTTCTCAGCTCACCCTGCAAGAGCCAATATTGGAAACAGGAGTATAAAATCTCCTGAGTCATCTCTGCGTAACAAGCCCTGGAAATGCCATAACATTGGTGCTCTGAGAACATCACACAGAGGGGCCAGCACTGCCTCATGTAAACAAGACCTAGAACTTCTGTTTGAGGCTATTTCTTAGGCTGCACTTCTGAGGCTTTCAATTTCCCAAGCAAAAAAAAAATCTTGTTATTGATACAGGGGTAGGGAATTGGAGTCTTAAGGAAACTGTTTCTTTCGTGCAAGTAGTCAGGAGAAGCTGATGCATAATATCCTCACTTCCAACAGCACTTTCGTCCGAAGAGCTGAGAAGAGAAAAATAAAACCCTTCAAATAATATTAAATTAGTTTATAAAATAAATCCATGAGAAGTTGCTGCAGAGCATAAAGACCACTTACACATTTTCAGTAGAGAGGAACGGTATCAGCTGCAACATGAAGTGGAGAGTGTCCTCCAGAAACAAATAGAAAAATATGTGTCTGGGTGTTTAAGTTACAATTAAGTAAGCATCTCAGGAGACACAGGTTAAAGAGAGATTTACACTTCCAGACAGCATATTTATATAATGGGAAAGACAACAGAGAGAAAATAAGGAGAATACAGAGAGGATGTGGCAAAGACATCCTAAGATAACCTGCCTCTGTGGAATACATTTTTAAACACCTTCATCCATCACATTAGTGAAAATGCTATGACTATACAATTTCTTGTTTTCAAAGAAATTAAACAAAATAGCCTTTCAAGCAGAGAGAAAAAACCCTCACTTTGAGAATTATTGCCTGTATAAGCAGCTGTTGCTCAAATTTCTTACATATGGTGCCAAAAGAAGAATATGCTTCTTCAGACATATTATAGTACAGTGCATTATTGTGTGATTTCAACAGTCACATATTTATTTCTTGAATTCTATTCAGAAGAGTACATATGCCAAAGATGAGCAGATTTGACAGTTACTTAAAACAACCGAAGCTAACAGAGTAAAGACACATATGCCAATATAAAAACCCACCCAAAAAAATAACTGTTTTGTACACAGACACAAAATCATACAGGACATACTATAATAAACAATCTTTAGTGACTGCAGGTAGACATTTCTACATCAAAATTCCTTCTCTTTGACTTTATAATAAGAAATTTATACCTTATATAGAATGTTATCTGTTCGTTCTGGCTTTAGAATTCAGCATGTTTTTACATGAAAATGTGCAATTATTAACTGGTCAGATAGTTATCAATAGTAAGGATAAATGCCATAGCTTGGGGATTATTAAAAAATCATTAAAGAGATAAGACTCACATTGTCATCAGAGAAATATTGAAAACTCACTTTGAAACCTTTCAAAATTTAATTTGATATTTTGCATAAACAAGGAAACTGACATTTTGTAAACATAAAAATGACACTAATGTCTGTAGTTAATTTATAAAGAATATATTAAGTTCAGTAAAACAGTGAGTAAACATTTGAGAGGTGAGGGACTTGAATAAGTTTCCCCAAGATGAGTTAACAATAAGGTTTATTTATTTGGCCTTTCCTGAACATTTCCATGAGTATGCATTTTTCAATGTTAAAACTGCAACAGATTAACAGTGAGTTAAATACCATTTTGAACCATGAAATCCATATTCCACTCCCAAAAAGAAACCAAATCAAAAGAGTGCCTATAAAGCAAAATCTGCAGCCTTTTAAAGTCTGTGTTAGGGAACTAAAAGTCTCTCTAGTAGCTTTTTGAGTATTGCCATTATTAGATGGAGAAATTTCAGAAGGAATGGTGCACTAGGAATTCTCACAGGCAGTTGAAACACATTATTTTCCTAACCACTAAAATTCCTCATTGGCTTGTGAATTTCTTCCAGGGGAAATTGCGTATATGGTTAATATTACACAGTACTTTACTAGCATAGTCTGAATTCTACTCTTTTTTTGATCTCCCTGCCATCCTCAGATCAGGGATTTAACTATCAAATCCACAGGCAAATGTGTACAGTGTAGCTTCGAGTTCAACCTGGAGAAGAAGAGACTAAGGAGAGACCTCATTGCAGGTACAACTTCCTTGTGAGGGGAAGAGGAGGGGAAGGCACTGATCTCTTCTCCCTGGTGGACAGAACAGCCTGAAGTTGTGTCAGGGGAGGTTTAGGTCGGATATTAGAAAGAGGTTCTTCACCCAGAGGGTGGTTGGGTGCTGGAACAGGTTCCCCAGGGAAGTGGCCACAACAGCAAGCCTGACAGAGTTCAAGAAATGTTTGTATGATACTCTCAGGCACACAGTGTGACTCTTGGGGATGGTCCTGTGCAGGGCCAGAAGTTGGACTTGGTGATCCGGATGGGTACTTTCCAGCTCACCATATTCTGAGTCTGTGAGTCTGTGAATCTTCGTCTTGGATCTGCTGAGGGAATTGTTTTAGGATGTGAAAGTATGTGTAATCTAAAGCCATACAAAATTGGAAAATACACTGTAGCATTTAAGAAAATAATAGCTAAGGATTTTCAAAGGAAACACACTACCATGAAAGTTGTGATATCTTAAACAAACACACACACACACACACACAAAAAACAAACCAAAATAAAACAAGGGAACAGAGGAAGTCTGAGTGCCTGAGGATCAGCCCACCTCAAGGAGCAACATAGGCCAACTTTTCCCTAGCCAATGTCTACTTCACCATCAGCATCACATGCATCTGGAGTCTCATTGGTGTTGAGAATACACTAACGCTTAACACATTCTGTTGGAAATATACTAAAGCTTGGCACTGCCAATTGTCTACTGTATACATTAGGCAATAAATAACAGCTGAACTTCTCTGTGCTCTTAACTTGTACATACATTGCATGCAGAGTCTGTACACAGCAGAAGATATCTTACCGAGTGTGACTCATTTACAGGTAATTTCTCTCTCCTTAGGAAAGAGTTCTCTGTAAAATTAAGCGCAATTTTTGCAAAATATAATTCACCATATTTTTAGACACATATGGGGTCTTTCGAAGATCTAGACTTTATTTGTATATACAAACATAACAAATGTTATCAGTCAATCTACAATAAAGTGACTGAGGAAAACCACTTCCCATATGAATTTTAGGCATACTTATTAATTTTCTCATTCTAGTCAGTTCCAAAAGTTTTTGTCCATGAAAGATTATCAAGTATCCTATTTTGGCACCTGTGGAATAAGCACTTTTGGTTTTCTTCCTACCGGCATCAGGTCTTATAAGCCACATATGGAATCATAGTTACTAACTCTATACAGACATTCAAAAATTATTCTGGCATTTTATTTGACCACAGCAAACACAGAATCACAGAATTATAGAATCACTTATATTGAGAAAGACTCCTAAGACTATTGAGTCCAACCACCAACTTAGTATTGCCAAGTCCATCACTGAATCATGACCCTAAATACCACATCTAATATGTCTGAAATCTTCAGGGATGGTGACTCCACCACTTCCCTGAGCAGCCTCTTTCAGTGTTTGACAACTCCTTTGGTGAAGAAATTCTATAAACTTTGGCCATGAAAATGTGTAACCTTTACAGGAAAAAAATATTTCACTTCATAATATTTGGTTGGTTGTTTGCTTTAAACTATCAGAAAGAAACAAGAAAAGCTCAGCAAAAGACTTTAATGTAAATGAATTTCTGCTCCTTTTCCACTTCAAATCACATAATAATACAATATATTTTGAAGTTTCATCATATTTAAAAATTGAGACTTGGCATTTAGACTCAATTTTTACTTTTTTTTTCTAGAAAGATAAGGAGGTATTATTTCTCTCTTTTACCCAGCTTATCTATTTCACCTGCAAGTGAAATTTGTGTGTGAAAGACTTACAGATCCTTATTGGCAAGGTACTGTATAGCGCAAATTACTATTACTGATGATACCTGATGATGACTATTTATTTACTGCATTAGCTAACAAAATTGTTGAGAAAGCTTTTCTATAGTGTTTAAACCACTGGCAATTTACGATTGTTCAACTGCTAAATAGAAACTGTGGGCAGTTCTGGGCACTCTTTTCAGATTGATTTTTTTGAACTAACAGCTCTTAAAGATGGCTTAGATGGAGAACATATGTATTTATTATTAATATAAATATTAATAATGTTAATATTTGTATCAATATTAATATCAATGTTAAAGTTATTTTCAAACTTCGGGAATATATTGCATCAGACTACCTAGAAAATAACGAACATAATCACTAGCATCTGACTAATTTTTTGTCCACTCTATATTTCTGTTTCTTTTTCTTTATTTCTTTTTTTTAAGTAATAATAATTACAAAATCCTTGCGACTATATGATGTCCATTAAGACAGAAGAAAGTCACAGTTCAAATCAACTAAAACCCTGAAGGATATCCTGCATAGTAATGGAATGTCATCAGCAATAGTAAAAAATTTGCTACTGGGCTCCTGTCTACTTACACAGAAGTCATCGCTACATTTATCAGACTCATTATATATATCAAACTGTGTGCTTGTGTATTGTGTATTGTGAAAACTGTTTCTTTGGGTATTATTCTTCTCTGAGCATATACTTGTGACTGCAACTCCTATTGATTTTCCCAGTTAGGGACAGGAATCAGACTGTACAAAGAAGTTCTCTATTATCTCCCTTCATTCCTTAAATAAGGAAAGGGAAAGCAGCTTGGGAAAATCATGTGAGATAAATTGTGAAAAAAAGGAAGAGGAATGAGGGTGAAAAAATAAATATTAGGGATGTCCAAGGATGTGACATAAGAAGAGAACAGAAGTGAGACTGTGGTATCTCCCCACTCCTGCCTTCGGCTGTCCCACGCTTCTTCCCTTTTACCCTACTGTGGGCCAGCTTTTTAAGGCAAGGAGGAGGTGTAAGAGTTGATAGGCTTTCAAAGGGAAATAAAAATTGGAAAAAATCCCAACAAACAAACAAAAAAAACAGAGAAGAAAAGCACAGCCAGCAACTCAACCAGAGGTCCCAGAGAATACAAGAAGGAGCTACGAAGCTGGGTAATCCATACATGTGCGCACCAGAGTTGTCTTCTTCCTGCAAGACAGTCGTAAGTCATGAGATCCTGTGAGGAATGCCATGGATTTGCACCTATTGTTCCAAGAGGATTTTCCATTTTATACTCTTGAGTTAACTGTACCATTACCCAGGTCATGGTGTTCATGGAGCTTGCCCACTGAAGCACTCTTCTCTGAAGACGGGACAGAACCCAGGAGTGAGGAAACAGAACATACCACATACAGACGTGCAGAAGGGTTTCTAAAGAGCTATTTGGGATCCGACCAAGTGGGTGACAAAGTGGGTGACACAACACGAACTAAGGTAGCTTTGAAGGTCTGAAAAAGATGCCCCATGGTGTGGGTGGGGATTGTTTTCCCCCGGAAAACCCCAGGCACAGGGCAGGACCGCAAATTCAAGGAGGTCCCTACATCTCAGAGCAAAGGGTGGGGGACTTGTCAGAGTCTATGAGTACCCATAGACTTCATCTGTAGTGTAAAGAACCTAGAAAAATGATGCTCTATTGCCGGTTCTGCCCAAGTTTGTTTGCAGTAAGAGAAAGAGAAAACCTGTCTGAAACTCATATAGGAGATGATGAAACTCTTCACTTTTCTTCTCATTCATTCTTAGTTGTTTGACCCCATTTATGGATAGGAAGGAACAGAAAGAATAGATAGATCAATCAATAGATAGATAAACAGTTATATCTTCTTTTTAAAGCATCATCCTCTCAACTGCAAGTCATCAAGTCCATCTTTAAATTCTGGTGAATGAACTGTTTCTTATTCTGTCTTTCATTTAACCACCTACTGAAACATTCATGCTAACCCACCCTTGCAAACCCTTCTCAGTGCAACAGAGTCATATTCTGGATAATTTTTTAACTCCTTACAATAATTTCTGTTACACAGGAGCAGAAAATAATCAAAAGTGAAAGGTTACAAGAAGTGTTCATAGAAAGCACAGATTCACAGCTGCACTGATTTTCTTATATAAGAAACTAACTCAGGCCAAACTGACCTCATTTTTTTACCATTTTGTAAGTGAATATTCCTATTTAATCAGATTACCTAAAGCATTAAGTCTATATTGCCAGACACAGGACAGTATATTCTTGAACTTCATGTTGCCAAAGGTCCATATGGTTCTTCTGTCCAGTTCACAGTATGTGGTAATCAATTCTATGTTTAGCAATTTTTATGGTGTTTTTACATTACTATAGTTATTTTCAAGATTCCTGTACTGAGATTTCCACTTAATCACTATATTGAGGATACTGATGTTTATTTTTTTTAAAGCACATTGGGTTTTTTGCATGAGAAAAAATGCCAAATATTTAACTTTTTACAGTCAATAAAAAGACTGTTCAGTAAGTCATATCAAGAATTTTATTTAAGTTTTAAAACACAAAAAGGCATTTGATCTCTCTGTTGCATTATAGGTAAGGAGACCACTCATAGCTAACAATGATAAAGTTGTTTTTCATACACAGAGGCATTTCTACCCTATAAAGCTGGTTACATTCTGAAACAGATATCAGATTTCCCTCATTATTTCTTTTAGGAAATGTATTGAGTGAGAATAATCAACTGATAACCTCTTTTCGGCTATATGACATAAAATTTTCTGTAGGTTATCAAGTGACTCACAAAATCATCCCTTTCACTACATTCCTGGCCATAATTCAAAGACAACATGCAGAGTAGAAAATAGGCAAGTATGGTATTAAATGTGTATTGTCTATACAGGCACTGCTGTATTGATTGGCACTTGAGAGTGTGTGTTACATGTGGATAAAAAAACTGAGTGTATTCATTGTAATGGGAAATTCGCAATAAAAGATAATTAGGAGGTAATAATCACAACGCAATGCCTAAGGAATAGAATACAAATAATGGAAAATCAGAGTATTCTAGGCTTGGTTCTCAGCTGTTGGGTAGTTTGACTTCATTGAGCACTACCAATTTCAGCACGAGAAAAAAATAGTATGGATGGCTTGCCACTAGCCATCGTGTTTGAATAAGGTGTCCTGTGCGACAAGTTCATATTTAAAACTGTCTTCAACGTTTACCAAGTAAGGGATAATTTTTTTGGTGGCAGAGAAAAATACTGGACTGATTAATAGTAATAGCAATTATTTTTCAAATGGTTGATCCAGAAAGATCTCAGAATGTCATAGGTTCTTTAGTATACTGAGGTAGATAGCAACCAAAATCCTCAATGACAATCTTATAAAAGGACTGTATGAAAAAGATAAGTCTGAATATATATATATATAATAATTTAAATTAATTATGATGAAAAAATTTCCTTAGATGTTAAGGAAAATCCTGTCAAAGCATTACTACTGCTTGTGCCGGGAGAGAAGACACCTAGGCCACCCGTGACTTTTGAAGTGTGGGCTCCACCATTACTGCAAAAAAGGTACACTCATACTCTAACTACAACCTTTCATAATAGGTTTTATAGCACAGCTCAAGTGTAGAGCATCTCACATTGCCTAAATGTGAGCAGATATAGGGAGCAGATATTGCAAACTGGAAAAGAAGTATTTTCAAATCAAGGGAAAAAGCAATAACTGTCATGGAATATTTCCCAAGACTGAGCCATTCATTTTTCAAAACCTCATTAAACTTCTTTTAATCTTCATGTTTTCTAGGTTTCCCTCAAGATCAATAAATTCTTAAGGTTGTATGATGAATTAAAGATTAAATTGCTGCTATCTGATTTAAATTTTAAAAATACACACCCCTTGCAAGTAAATATACATGTAAATGGTTATGAAAAAAATCAGAAAACTGTAAAAAGCCACTTTATAGATTTGCTATAAATGCAATTGACCATACAGGCAATTTCATTGCAAAACTATGGAGACATCGTTATTTGCATGCCTTTTAGAGCCATTTTCACCTAGCATTATGACTGAAAAACAATTAAAATTCAGATCTTCAGAGACCCAATGGCAATGCTGTCACAATGCAATTTTAGACAATTCAATTTAGATGCAGCAGCTGCTTTTCAATGAGATTTTGATGTTTACCCAATTTTGCTGCTGGGTTAATTGAGTCATACTGAGGTCAAGTGGCTTGCCTGCAATCACCCAGATGTAGGCTCGCTAAGAATTACAGCTCAGGACAATCACAGCTATAAAATTCTGTTTCCCTCAATAGGGCAAAAATACAAACAGAAATAAACTAATCAATAAAACACTGTCAGTAGAAAATTATGTCAGCTGCTACAGCAGCAGATTACTTGGGATGCTTGTATTACTAAAGAGTAACCATTAAGTAAAATGGAAGAAAATATATTAACATGAAAATGAGAATAAAATAAAAGCTAAATACTTTAGAATTTATCTCATCTTAACAAACTGACTTACTTTAAAACATGACAACAAGTTAAACTTGAATAATAACCCAAGCAGTAAAACTTAAATAAATTATCTTCTTTTTGCCAAAGGACAAAACAATTTCTTACTGAACTTATTATATAAAATGACTGCTCCTCTGTCTGAAAGCCATATCCAGAATTGTAGGCAATGTGGAAGAAACACATGCTCAAAGAATAACTTGGGTTTCTCAAATCCATTGCTGGATTCAACTCAGTTAAACTATTCTGGGAAAAGGTGCCATGGAAAACAGTCCTAGTGCAGCTGCAATCTCAGCTGCAGCAATAAAAAAATTAAAAATTGTAACTTTACAGTGGCACATGTAAATAATTAAAATTAGTGTATTTTCACTCTGAATATAATATTCCTCTCACAAAGCCATATTTTAAACTGTTAAGTAATCCTAGTTTAGAACTTATCTATCCATGATTAAGCTTCAAGTTACAGTATGAATTACTAGAAACATGAGTTTAGAATGAGAGGGAAGATTTTGAATGAGTGTATTCCCATGCACAAGTACAGCAAACAGGTATTCCAGGACAGAACTGATGACTCAGTTAATAACAAATATGATGGATAGAACATGGCTAAAAAGTCCAACATCAGAGAAGTAGAAGAGGGATGTTATCTAGAGGAAAAAATATTTGGTACCTCTGTTTTACTTTTTGCAAAACAGGAGTTAATACACTGATGAATACAAAGATTGTATGGAACAAACTAATAAACAAGCAGAAATCAAAGTCTGCCACTATCTAATTTATGTTTAAACACACAAACGTGTGTATATATGTATTAGCATACATTTATCAAAGCACACATGCACGTATATACTTGCATACCTATTTAAAAGATATTGTCAGTATTTCATTTAAATGAAATTTTTTTCCTGTAAAAACATTTTTCATAAATAAATTTCATTAATAAATTAAATGTTGTTTCTCTTTAATTTCTGGGTTTGGAATGTTATATCAGTTGAAATATTCATTATCACATTTTTTAATATTTACTTGCAAGCATGAATAATAAAGAAAAACAAATAAAAAATCATTGTGTTTTCCTGTCTTTTCTACCTTATTTTAAGTATTATTTAGAAGACACTTTAAGCGTTACTGTAAGGATATTTTGGAGGTGGAATTGGAACTGACATAACTAAGTTCAACTATTTCCACATTGTCAAAAAAATCCATATGTATTATCATTAACAACCTGTTATTGAAATATGCTTTTAACTAATTTATTTTATTTAGCATTTTCTAGAATTTTATTGATTTTAAACTTCTGAACAAATAAAAGTCTAAATTGCCTCTATCACAGAAGTAGATGTTGTAATATGATACTATATATACAAGGAAATATCACTTTGAGAATATCATGACTGTATATAATGGGGAGAAAAGATTTCAAAAACTCTTTCTTCTCCCCATTTACATTCACTTTGGTCACTATTAGTTCCAGTAATTTAGTGATTATTTTTCTTCAACCACTGAAGTGGAAGCTGTCTAAACTAATTCTGCAATTTTTTGGTGTTCCTTTGAACACACAATTTCTATTTTTCATGTTCTCTACTTTTAAAACACCTTCCAAAAATCTTGGATGAATGTCCTTTTTGAAAAACACAGACCAAAGATTAGAGAGGCAAGAAGATTAGAGTTCTTACAGACTTGAGATGAGAGACTGATGATGCACAAACAGAATTATTAGTGTATGATCATTATTTCACAAGAACTTTATGATTGTAAGACAATCAAGCTTTTAAATATTATGTGGTCCTGTTTCATTTTCAAAATCCTCTGTGATTCTTTCGTGATTTTAGTTACCCACAGAGAAGAGTTTGAAACTTTGTTGTTAAATAAACATAGGAATAAAATAAAAGTACTTGCACAGGAAGGCCTTGTCAATTGATAGGGTGCTATTTATTTCATTCCTTGGCACAGAGTTCAGATTTCACAACAGAGAGAAAGAAGAGGAATAAAAATAACTGGACCCCTTTGTTTAACAACTGAGTGAAGCAAAGTCCCTAAAGAAAATATTAGGAAACTACAGACTAAAATAACAGACAGGTGTTAGAAGACCAGCGACAAGCTTTTAGTTATTTTCTTTAACAAATGGGCAATCTGCAGGAATACTTTCAATCAATTAAAATCTCTAAACAAATAAAAAAAAATTACTACCTTTTTATTCTAGGCAAAACTTTGTTGCTATAACTGGAGATCTATTTCCATGCACTGAAACCTGTGACATGTCTTCTTTCTTTTATGCTGGGAACCCTGTCCTGAACTATGGTTTTGCTCTAAAATATTACTGGGAACAAATGCCTATTTTTCTCTTTAAATCTCTAGCTTCTATTTCAACTCTTCATTTTATAGAAATTTGTTTTATTGAGAGAACCCTTGGTCATTGTAATTTAACAACATTTTATTTTACAAAACAAACAAACAAACCCCCAAACAAAACACTGAAAAACCCCCAAACAAACAAAAACTACCAATAACCCTATAATAATATTATTCATATCAGGTCTATTACTTAATTCATACCATAATAATATTATTAATTTTGGGTATATTATCTAGTTCAACAAGGATAAGTCCTGCACCTGGGGAGGAAAAAACTCTGGGTACCAAACTGTGCTGGGAGACACCCAGCAGCTTTGCAGAAAAGGACCTGAGCGTCCTGGGGAACACCAAGCTGCACACAAACCAGCAGTGTACCCTTGCAGCAAAAAAGGCTAATGATATCCCTGGCTGGATTAGACAGAGTATCGCCAGCAGATCGAGGTGGTGCCACTCAGCACTGCTGAGTCACACCAGTCTGGGACACAGAGCATCCAGTTCTGTGTTCCCCAGTACAAGAGACCTGGACACATGAGTCCTGTGAAGGTTCACTAAGTTGGTCAAGAGACTGTAGCACCTCACATGTAAGAAAAGGCTGAGAGAGCTGGGGCTGTTTTGCCTGCAGAAGTCTCAGTGGAATCTGACTGATGTATATAAATACCTGAAAAGAGGGTGATGAAGAAGATGGAGTCAGGCTCTTTTCAGTGATGTCTAATCACAGCACAGAAAGTTCTTTCTGAGCATCAGGAAACACCTTTATCTATTTACTTTTTATGTTCTATGCTCTTGAGATCAAGGCTGTCGTTATGAGAAAAGTCCCCATTTGGTATAACAAATCAGCTTCCACAGGGTTTAGTTATAGTGGATGAGGATATTTTTCTTGTGAACAGTTCCATGTCAGCAGTTTATAAGTGGAACTGCAAGAAAAAATAAGGCCTAACATTAACTGCTTGTCCTTAGAACATCACATGAACTAATTTCCATGATACATGCTTTCTAGGGGTACTTCAGTATGATTGAAGAAGTTCAGTTATTCTGAATGAGAGAGGATAAGATGCTATTTTATTTAATTTTTGCCCTTCTAACTCATGTGGCTGATGCCTCAAGACTTGGATGGGTGACCCTTCTTTTGTTATCAAAATTAATTCACTAATTCCTGTATCAGAACAATCCAGTTTCAAACAAGAGACACAATTGATAACGATTTTTAAAAATGTAATAGGAAATGGCATGGAAAGCTTATCATTCTGACCTTGCAAGTGATTCATGAAAATAATGTTCAAAGGGATCTTCAAGTCCAGTTGCATCATGCATACTGTGATTTTTTTTTTAAGTTGTATTATTATTTGAATTTAAGTTTTCAACTACAAGTGTTGAGCTTTATTTAATGCAAAATATGATAACAGCAGGAGACAATTCCTTAAGAAGAGTAATTGTCTTAATTAATGCATCATGATAGCCCAATCTTATCTTGACTTTTATGTACGCATACAAATAAATGCATGTATACACAAACACTGTTATATATAAATAAAACACTTAAGTTTTTTAGTTTGCTAACTTTAAAAAACAATAGCATTTGTTTTGTCTGTACTAGTGAGATGAATGGATAATGTTCACGTTGCTTGTGTATGCTAGGCAATAAATTTTTTCTGGCAGTTGATTAAATACTAGTCCAAAGCCAATAAATTTAATCAATGCATAAGGCCCTTGAATGTTGTTTGAACATTTCACTGTCATGAATTTTACTGCTACTCTGTCAAAAATAAAATACTTATGGACAGCATGGTGTCATAAGCTCTCTCAATTATAAGCTTCCTTTCTTATTGTTAAAGCTTTAAATGTGTTGTGGTGGTGACATAATTCACAATACACAATGATCTTCACAATCCAACCTGAAAAGATGAATCTATATGCATACATAAGATCTCTTAATTGGTTTCACGTTATTTTTTTCCCTCACATGTGGAAGAAAAAAAAAGAAAGGGCATTTTCACATAAAATCACAATGAATCAACCTCATTCATTTTATTCGCATTATTTGTTTCATTTCAAAAGTTCCTAGGTTACCGTGGCTGCCTGTCCATTAACTTCAGTGAAGCATCTTGTTAAAATTACCTACGTGGTTTTGTCTTTTCATATGTACTGTGAATTATGTACAGATCACAAATAACACATGACATGAGACAAATGCGTATAAATTCAAAATCTGATAACCATTTACAATGATCTGCTTTAGAATTCCTGTAGTTCTTCAAAAGATATATACAAATATATCCTATGTCCTGGAATTCTTTGGAACCTTTTCTTTTTGCTGTTCATAGCTTCTTTTTCTTTTTTTATCTTGTATGACTGAACATTTACATGTTATCATACACACATTATGTCCTCTTTCACTATACTATTAATAAAAAAAAAAAAAAGATTGAATGAAGGAACAATGAAGAATGAATGAGCATGAATGAATAGTATGGTGGCTGGTCAGAAATGAACACTTATTTAGCACAAGAATACAAAAAAACAGCGTTACACTCATAATTTTCTTCAGGTCTATCAAATCCCCTTGTTAAGTGTCCTGGATATAAATATTTTAGGCTCCTTCTCAGGGCAGTATCTATTTCCTAATAATAATATTAAGGTGTATCTTGAGGAATAAAAGCTCTGATTCCATTGTTAATTTTTTAATTTTTTTTTTTTAACAGCAGAAGGGATCATACTATAACCCTGTTGTCTAACCATCTACATTAGGTACACTATGAAATGCATTATTTTAGTACTGGAATGTAACTTCTGTTTGAGGTGTAGCGTGTATTTTACTAGCATTAATTTTACTCAATTTAATATTCCAGCAAATGAACGATTCACCAAACTAATAAGTAAATGGCTTTGAATAGTCATAAATGAGTCGTTTTTCCTAGTCTGAGTGCACATTGCACAACTTTCCTGCCACAGAGCCTCATCCTGCCTTTCATTGGCCATCCTACTTGATGTTCCCGTCCTCTGTCACATATGTAGGGTAATAGATGCACAAGCAAAACAGGAGTTCATGTCTGAGCATTTACAATGATTCCATAGACCTTTTCAGTCACTGCACTCCTAGAGAGTTCCTCATCCTGTGTATGTGAAGCATTCTCTGTTCTAGACATTTTAATGCATATATGATGGGATTAAATATTCAGATTTTGGAAGAGTCTTGCATTACGGAAATTAAAATCAGTGTCTACAACTATCTAATTTATCGTCTCACTTGCATAAATCTGCCAGAAATAGTTCTATATTTTCTCTAGAAAAAGGAACTCTGAAATGTTTAAACAACCCATTACAAATATATAGTGCTAACACAGTAGGGTTATCTCTGACTCTTGTCTGTCAAGGCTCACAGTTTTATCTCATTCCTTCCTGGATGCAATTCAGTTTATTAGCTACCTCTAATGGACATGATGTAAGTGATGCACTTCAATACATATTTTATTTCAACTGAACTCCTAATGCTTCTAGACTTTGGTATGCACTTAAACCTTTTGGAAAACAAAATTTTCAAGTTACTTTCAAGTTCCTTTTCTGCTAGTCTTCTGAGTTAGTAATATTGGTAGCTACAGTAATGTTTATATACTAAACTAATGTTTATATATAAAGTATGTTTATATATAAAGTATGTAAAGTATATAAAGTATATATAAAGTAATGTTTATATATAATGTTTTTATACTAAACTACTTTAGATTTAATATACTACATTCTTGGTTTTACTAGGATTCAAAACGGTACTGTATGAGAGGACAGGTTTTGTTTTCCACAATATATTACTAGATGTTTAGCCAGATATATTTTTTGTTTTCTTTACTGAAATTAAAATTATTTTGAAGGCATGATTAAGATAGATAGAATATGTTTTTAGGTTCCCTAAAGTTCAAAATTATTACAATTAGATAAGGTAGTGATCTCTAAACTGCTTAAATCCACTTAAATATTCTTTCTTTTGTGAGGGTACTACATACTAGAAGAACTAATGGGTTATGAACTAGAAGAGAATACCTGCAATTGTCCCTATTTCATTGTGTGTTATGAACATATTTATTCTAGAGAAAATCCTAAACATGTTCATCCCTCTCTACCTTCTTCCTTATACATACCCCAGGGAACCGGAAACATGTTATGTTACTATTTGAAAATGTTGGCCAGTTGAAGACATTTATTGCTAGCAAGACTCTAACCTGTCAGATTGAGTAGATAACCATGCTTGTGCATACTGTCTGTTTTCTGAATCATAAGAGTTTAAAAATGGGAGGCATCATTTGCATTCTCTCTGAGGAGAAAATATGTATCTTCAAGGCCATAGGACAAAAATTCCATGGTGATCACAGAATCATGGAATATCTCAAATTGGAAGTGGATGCATAATGATTGAGTCTAACTCTCTGCTCCTCACAGGACTACCTAAAACTAAATCATAGAGATACAGTGATAAACATAGAAATTCTCTGTAAATATAAATAACATGAATCATGACATCTTTTTTTTTATGTGTGATCTTTGGAGTTTTGGGTCCTTTTGAACAAGATGAAGATTATTTTTGCATAATTTCCAGTTCCATTACTTTTCTAAACACATTAGTTCATATAAAGTCCTTGACCTAGCTAGGATCACAAAACCTGTAAATATACATGCAGTTTTTTGACATACTCTGCATGTCAACGCCCCTAACTTTTCACTGAAGTTGTAATTTGTCAATTAATGAAGCTGAAATGACTGAAAACATATCCCCTGAAGAACTTAAAATGAGAATTGAAAAATAAACTGCAACAGTTCTGACTATAGGACAGGATGAGCAAATCACCCCCATTTTACTGTGGTTGTTATCTATATTGCGACACCAAAACTCTAAACACATGAACATTACTTCCTTGCCAATTTCTATGTAACAGTTATTGAGTACCAGATGATGGTTTCCTAACACTAAATATTTTTTCCTTTTTTTTTTATTTGACAGAAAACCAAAGCCATCATACTATTCTCGGCGATTATTTGTACTTGTAAAAGAAATAGCATCCACTATATAATTAGGATTCACACAAATACAAAGATATAAATTTCTATATTATAGCTTGCAAAATCTGCAAATTTGATATACAGTGCTTCCAGAAACACAACTTTGACTCTCACATGTCTTCCAGATAGAACTATTGAAGAATCAGAAAGAGTTAGATGCTGGTTCATAGAAAATGCTCAAAACTATTTTAATCATGTAGCTGTTCACTCAAAAACATTAATCCCCCTTTAGCAGTCTTCACACTGTTAAAACAAGAGAGTCTATAATAGTTATTCTTGTCACTCAAAGTAAATTTCTCTGATATATTTTCTAAACACCAAAGAGCAAAACATGACGGTCAGAGTAAGTACTGCATGCCAATGAGATTCTCAGTGGCAGCAAAGGACTGAAACACAAGCAGATTGCTCATTTAAAGTCACCATTTAAATGTGCCTTTCAGAAGAAAGACTGACAGTACATTTTGTTGTAGTTTCCCAAGCTTAAGGTTTTAATGCAATGGCTGCTGTTCTGTTTCGTGAACATTACACCATAGTCTGCTACAGAGCCTCATCCACAGGTTTATTCTCCCTCACATCATTATAGAGGGAAGACATCCATTGTTTGACAACCTCCATATCCATAAGACAACACCCACTGTCCTGCGTAAATCACTTTATGTAGAGTCTTTTCTGTGAAATACAGTAGGGACCCACTGTCCAACACAGCTTAACTGATTGGGCAGCCAGCCATGCCTGTTCTGCCCTGATGGGACTGAGGGACTTCAACTTTCAGTGCTTGAAGAAAGCCTTCCAAAAAATCAGGATCATAACATATTTTCCTCATATGCAATTTTGTCTTATTTCTTTCAATGACACAAAGTAATTGTCATTAAAGCTACTGCAAATCATGTTTTCAGACTACATCACATCCACAGAAATGGCATTTACTGATTGCTCTTGTTGACTGTATTATTTTGACTATAAGCACATTCATGCAAACTCTTCTGTTTTAGCTGATTTAGTCTCGTTTGGCCTTTGCCAATTTTCCTCATGCACTGAACAACCACAAGATTTGAACATGTGTGGGCATATTTTTGTCACAAAGAATAGGAAAGTACCACTTAAAAAGTACCACTCTAAACAAACTGTACATTATTGCATACACTGATGGTTTATTGCTCTAATTGACAGCTAGATATTTTCTGTTAGGTGAGCAATAGGAGAGGTTAACAGAGTCTTTCTTCGTTTTCATTCATTCCCTGTTAAGACTCCCTGTGACCAACAAGTCCAATGCTGAGACCTGTATGATTTTAGAATGCTTCCCTAAATAAAGTTCTCAGAAATAAAACAAACACGAATCTGCTCTGATAAGGAAAACTTCTCATGGTGGAGAACTGAACAGTTTTTCAAAAACAATGGTCAATTTTTCAGGCTTGACAACTATTCTAATATAACATCCCTTGAATAATGAACAGACTTGAGCTTGAGAGGGTGTCCCTGAGGCCCATAAAGGAGTATGCACGCTGTTTTGGCTTCAGCATTTGAAAGCCAAATGAAAAAATTAGCAATTTCAATAACCACAAATGGAGTATTTACCGTCAGTGTATCAAAACAGCCCAGGAGATCTCACATTTGTCTGAGGCCAGTCTTCTGCTCACTTCAAGTGATGAAGGGATCAATGCAACATTGCTGTTGCAGAAAAAGGGACTGTAACCCTACCAACTGGAAAGCAATGCTACTGTGAAGGAAATATTTTGGGAAGAGGGTATTTTGGCATGTAGTAGCAAGTTCTCTGCAGTGGGGAGATCAGACAGACACTCAGAGTCACCTCTGGCATGGGCTGTGCCTGCCTGGGGACACGTGCCCTTCCTATTCCTTACTTGGTGGCCTGAGAGAACGGTACAACCTAGAAATGTGAAAGTGGTATCTGTTGCTATTAAATCTCATTGCCATCTTAGAGAAGTTTTTAAGGACAAGGATTTAGTATAATTTTGTATAGCAGTAAACCCATACAAATTCTTAATAACTTTTCTACCTATAGTGCTACAGAGCCTGGGGTAAAATTCATAGTACAGAAGAGCGAGAGATAACATAATAATTCTAACAAGGTATGCACATCCCATTAAAATTAAAATCATGTATCTCTACTGCCATGCAATCTGTATATTTTAAATACCTGAACAAAAAAATATGAAGTAAAAAAATGAGATGTAAAGGAATGCAGTAATTAAAGGTTCCTTAATCCTGCCACCCTGTGCGCCTATATTACAATGTTATCTTTAAATGGCATGAGCACATTTCCTTTTCCCCAGTCTTTCCTCCACTCAGCCACTTCTTTTTCTGATTTGGTAGTCTGAATGTGCAAATCCCAGTACATGTTCCTGATCTCATCTTTCTTTATATCTTACCACTCAGCATGCAGGTCCTGGTTTTATGTACTGCATATCCTGAACTGAATAGAAAGAATTTAATTTCCTTATAAGCCGTATATAACTTTATCACTGCACTATCCCAGTTTTTCATTAACCTTTCACCTTTCAGACTAGAATATTTGGCTGTAATCTCCCAGGGAAAATATTTTTTTCTTTTTCTCACCCATCTTGAAAACTTAGTCCAAACAATACATAAAGAGCTAGTTGTTTTCACTGCAGAGTTAACTGAAGTTTTCGATTTTTAGATTAACTCCTCTCAAATAAACACTGACTGAATGAAAGTGACCATTAAATAACATGTACTTGGAATGACTGCATGAGCAGCTGAAAAGTCTTGGCTTACTCCATGGGTTACTTATGTAGATTCAATTCCTGAGTTCTTCTTGCTCAACTGAGTACTCCTACATTTAAGTTAAGACTCTATGTGGTTATGAAGGACATTTCCAGTAACATTTAAATTTTACTTCAAATGAAAACACATGAGTGTGTTAGAAGGAAAGAACGTATTTGTATTTTTTAACAGCTCTGAAGCTTTTAATACAAATTGATAACTGCAAATCCAGGTCCCATTGGAGTTATCAGCCAATTTCCAGTGATTAAGAAGTCAGGATCTCAGTCAAAACTCAGACACTTTGGGAGGCAATGGTTTTCTACTGAAAGTACTTGTACTTTCTGCACTTTGGTAGTAGCATATCCCCCTGCTTATTGGGGAAAGAATTGTTCCTACAGTAAATGGGATTCAGGTGCCTTGAAGCCAGAACAGTGGCCACAATTAAAGCCTTTTTTGCTGCAGCATTAGTTTAAGTGCACATTTTCAAGATATGCTTTTCCAGCTCAGCTGAGAGTAGTGTCAAATCTAGTGCCTGTTAGTCCTGGAATATTTTCTATCCAGTGCTCTTGTAGCAAATTAGGTAAAGATGTTGGTTTAGAAGCCTCATCTTCTGATTTTTACACTTTGTTATTAGTGTTTGCAGAAACATACTGTAGGACACTGCATCCAACATATGCCTTGTCTTTATTCCAGTAGAAAGATCCAGGGTTTTCTGAGGCTGAGAATCTGCTCTGTTCAGGTACTGGAAGAGTTCAAGGCCAGATTAGATGGGGCTTTGAGCAACCTGGTCTAGTGAAAGGTGTGTCTGCCCATGGCAGGGGATTGGAACTAGATAATCTTTAAGGTTCCTTCCAACCAAGCCATTTTATTTCATACTTTTTTGTTCAGGTATTTAAAATATACACATTGTATGGCAGTAGAGATACATGATTTTAATTTTAATGAGGTGTGCATACCTTGTTAAAATTATTATACATGCATATTAAAATCTATATATGAAGAAGTGTTCCAGTTATTAAGGCAGCAAAAAAAGCAGAAGTAGCTTTTGTAGAAATTGTGAAGAAGAGAAAGAGTTCTTGCCTGATCAAGAAAAGCAACAGCAACCGAAGCCCACTTTGTGAATGGGGGAGCACAACACTAAATACAAAGATGAAGAGTAAGAGATAAAGTAAGAACTGGAAATGAGGTCAATCGCAGCTGCTATGCACAGGTGAAAACCTGCAGTTTCTTAGATTTTGCCCTTTAGAATTGAAAAGATTTCTCTTGAAGTGCCAAAGAAATCTTCACGCTCCTCTTCTTTCCAACTGTTGGTACCAATGGCACAACGTCACTTCCTGGATCATCCCACTATAGAAGCAAAATCACTTGTATCTTTTCTAATATCTTATGACTGCAAACAGACTTCTTCCTGCAGTTATCCACAAACTGTTGTTGAAATATTGTCCCATTGGTTGTTTTGGACATCTTTTGCATCTCACAGAGCGAGGCCAAGAGATACTGTGCTGATGAATTTTATGTTGGACTTCCTACCCATCCCAACTTTATGGACATCTTATTGGGGAATTGAATGCATAATGTGAAGCCTGATTAGTACCATAAAATTATCCTCAGCCTGTCTGGTCTTGACCTGAGGCTAGGTGTCACACATTGGAAAGAAGAATTCCTTTCAGTGTTCATAAAACTTCACAAAATCAGTAGAGTTAGAATGAATATTGAGGCAGAACTACACCTGGGACCAAACACTGTACCGAGTTGTTTATACTGAATTGGGTTAATTGTAATGTCCAGAACAGGTAGAAAGATGTTTTCAGGGGGAAAAAGGCAACCCCCCCCCAAAAAAAAACCCTTAACGAAAACAACACAACAAAAACATGTCATAAAAATGTCACTGAAGTGGCATTAGTATTTGTGCTCCTTTAAGCAATCTCTGTCAATTAAATCACCCACAGCTGAAGGTAATGAGCCTTAATCTCTACATACAATCTTTAGGAGCAGCAAAATTGATCTTGAAATCCTCAAGAACATCATAGAAATGAAGCTGATTGTGTAGTTGTTTATTTTTTGCTGTTAAATTTATCCAGTTCATATTGTGCTTGAAAGACTTGTTAAAAAAGCCCCAAAACGTAATTGTTTGTTATTTGTTTTTTTCACTACATATTGCAAAGAACTGAAAAGAGTATACAGAAAAAGTATTTCGCATTCTTCAAGATTATCATAAAGCAAGTTAACTTATCAGGTAAAACCCAATAATTTTAAATTTCTTTTTTTTAGCCTGCTTTTTAAAAAATGTACTTATTTTTACATACAACCCTCTAAATAAATTTAATCATGTAACTACATTAAATATAAAACTTTGGGATTATTTTCACTATCAGATAAGAGGTATATGCATGAAAATTGGTCCAGTTTATATCAAGACTTAGTATGCAAGCTGGAAAAAAGAAATGTCAAAATCATGAAAAGGTCATATTGTAAAGATTTCCTGCAGACTGACAAATTTAATTTGCATAATTATTATAATTTTCGTTACATAAAAGAAAAACTTAAAATATGGTTTTACAAGGGTTTGTTTCATTACAGCCTAAAAAAGACAAGCCAGAATCCACAGTGCAACCCCAAAAATAGAAAGATCAAACTCATTTCAATGACTTGGCCATATTTGCATAAGAAGTCTGTGACAACCAAAAATTAAACCCACTTTACAAGCATGTCCTCATCAACTGCATTAAGACCATCCATTCTTGCCTTTAATTCCCTTTCTTGGTTCACTATGCACATATATATATTTTTATATGTATATATACACACACATGTGTGTATGCTGATGCGCAGCTAAGGATGTGTGTGTGTGCATTATTCTGTGTATTTATAGTCACAAACTAACTCTTGCATTAAGGGTAAACAGGAGCCCTCTTCACTGTCTGATCTTGATTAATTTTCTAAATGAAGTCCAAATTTAGCACTCAAATGCTATATCATAATGCTTACTACATTAAATGGTTGAATTAACATTACAGAGAAAGTCTTGACCTTTGATAATCGTCTCAGCTTTTGCAATAACACACCACAAGATCTGTTTTGTCACTCTCTTCACCTTTGAAATTAGCAGCACCAGGTTATTTTGACAGATTGTAGTGCTAAGCATGCATCAAATATGCAAATTTCATTATTTTCATAGTGGGAATATCTGAAGAATATTATTTTCAGTGTTACAAATAAGTTCTATTTATTAACTCTGCTTGTAAGCTTCACGTCTGGAAGACATTAAAAATAAAGTAAATTCATAATTTTCAGTCTACCATCAATTCTGCATATATTTACTACAAAGGAGTTCTCTGTAGTCATTCTACAGTCACCACTGGAACTGAAGAAACAATTCATTATGAAATAGGATCATTGCAAACATGGATCTTAGAATGAGGAAGTGAAATATTCTTTGAATCCAAATGGTTCAGGTGTTACAAGATGTCACTTTATTACTTTTAGCACATCAAACCTGGAGTCACTTTGAGACATCACATGACTTCTACCTTCTTCACACTGGAGTATTGATTCATGTGCATCAGTAGTCCTTTGAAAAACCCACTATTTGACATTGCCAGAGTCATCAAGTAACTCTCTTCTGCTCATGCCTTACATTTCCAAGGCAATATTTCATTAACATCCACACCATGTAAATGAGTATCTTTCTTCTTTTTCCTCCAGTTCCCTCCGTGGTCACCACCTATCAGTATCTCATCATGAAATCGCAAAGTGTTTGGGTCCAGCATCTTACCTATACACCACCTTTAATGGACATGAAGTTTTAAGAATGGATGTTACTAAGCCAGGATATTGTTGACCAAAATATTTAAAAAAATATTTAGTTCAAGTCCCCCTCTTTCTCAGTCACAGAAAATACACCAATGTAGTAACGTCCATTAACTATTTTTCAAGACTATCTTGAAAGCCTAGATCTTCATTTTTCTTCAGCAAGAGTTAATTATTAACTAATTAACCACACGATCTCAGTGAGATGTGCAGCATTTAATTCACATTTTGAATAAGAAACTATTGGAAGACACCCTTAAAAGAGGGATAATGCCTCCTAATAGTCATCACTGTTTAAAACAATTAGATTTTATCATTAAACCCTTGCCACAGTGAAAATAGATAAACATTGCAGGCTTCATCAATATAATACACTCAAAAATTGATTAGAGATATTATTTGAGAAACAGAGGGATTTTTTTATTTCTTTAAGACCTTAGAGACTGAACAAAAAACCAATTTGCTGCTTGTTAAGCAACAAAATTAAGTCAGTATAAGGTTCTCCAACAAGAGAATATTGATGGTTTGCCTTCTAAATTTTGTAGATTAATACTTTTATATTCCAATTTCTTCTTTACTTCTTTATCCTATGGGAAGCAAGGGCTGACCGAATTGTTCCAACAACTTCCTGAAAACACATCACCTTCTTCCCATCTTTACTTATTCTTACTGTAGCAGCACCAGAAAGTATTCAGTAGGCAGGTTTATTCAGTCTCTCTACTCTGTTAGTAACCTTTCTAGGTTATGGCACACACACTCTTTTCAGATTTAATCCTTCTGAACCAGTCATGAAAAATTTCACCACAGATCATCTAATATTTGATGCTTCTGTGAGTCTGACTAAAGATTCACAACTGTTGCTTTTCTCTCCCTTTTCTAGAGGAAGATTTGTAATATTTATTTGGTCAGAAATCTTGGAAATGTTAAACTAATTACTAAGACTCTTATTTGTTGAACTGATGGTTTTAAGTCAGTTTGATGAATTTTGTGAGCTTCAGCCACTATATTAGATTTGCATTTCAGAATAATTTATATTATAAATTATTCAATCCCTTTACTTTCTTACATTATGGACTCTTCAAATAAGTTTAATATTTTAAAATGCCAGTCTCATATCATAACTACAGAGATACATCTCTTAACTTTACATCATCCACTGCATTTCAGTGTATATGATGTGAACACACAAATGAAGTGGCTTAGTTTGGAATTCAGTTTAAGATATTTCAGTTCTGTGATCCACTTACATTCACATACCTGTGTGCTATGTCTAAACTCCTACTGAATCTATCAGTCTGCCTGATGGAGCCTAGCAAATGGTTTAGCTAAAAAGCCACAAAAAGCTCATTCTGTCTACCTAAGAGTGGGTGAATAGTGGCATGTGGCTTACCCAAATGTATCCTACATTCAGCCTCCTCCAGACCTGGTACCATATGTCATTCCCTTGCAAATGTTTTGGAAATACTCCTAGAGCCTTTTAAAACAACAAAAGTCACTATCCCTGTGTAATGGAATCAAGTTTTAGCTATATTTTAAGGTTAGCTAAATTACTCTCTGGCCTGAGAACAATGGGAATTAAAAAAAGAAAACAACTGACATGCAGCCATTTAGCATCTAGATGCTTAAACTGAATTTGATGTCTACATACAGCTTATATACACAGAGGTAAGCATTTGCAGGACAGATTCAAAATACAGTTTGAAATAAAATGTTAGGAGCAAACTTAAATGATCAGGTAGGTGGCCCATAATATTACTAATTGGCTGTTTTGAATTCTGTTAGAGGATAAAAAAAAATCTATAAAAATTTGAAAAAATTAAAAACCATTGTTTTGAAAATGACTTAAATATCTATTATATGGAATTAATTTTTTCTGTATTTTCTCCTCCTTCATTTGCTAAACAGGCATCTTGAAAGCCACTTCTTCCATACTGCTGCATATTTCTTTGTCTTTTTCTAAGATGGATGAAGTTAGAAGCAGAGTGTAAAGCAAGCAAAATACTGGCTACTCTAACAACATAGAAACTATAATTTTTACTATAAACAATGCATATCAAAACCACCTGACTACCCGCTAGGACTTTTGCCTCTTAAATTACAGCTACAAAAACAAGCAGCACAGTCATATTTTACTATTTTACTGAAATGAGATCTAAAGTGTTACTTTTTTGCTCAGAATTATTAATTTACTTGTGGCAAGAAGAATCTTGACAATCAAAGGGCAAGAAAAACTAGGTTGCTGAAAGTGTTCTTAGTGAAAAACAAACCTCTAATAAAATAGTTGAAGCAATAGTCAGACTATGTTATTTGTTACATTGCTGCATTTCAGTAAATATCTCAACAACAAAAGAATTAGTAGTTAAAGAAATTTGGTATCACATAGAAGACTTTTCTTTAAATAATTCTCCCTTCAAGCATTTTCTATGCCATTCCTGTAATATTCAATATTAACAATGCCTTCCGCTCAGTCAAATACATCAATTTCTTCTTCTTTTCCAATATCAAGAGTCTTCTTCTTTTCCAATATCAAGAGTCTTCCCCTATTCTGTGTAAGTATGGCCATTTCTTATTTTCCCCTCAGTATAAATAATATATCCTTTAATGAAGTCTTACATAAAAGAACTGTCTGGACTAACTTTATTAGTTCTAGATGAAGATATTAAGGTCAGACAGCTGGTCATCTGAAGTGTCAGAAGGGAGAGGGAATGGAGAATGAGTAGATTTCAGTCACCTGACTTTCAACAAGCATCAACCCCAAGAAAATCCCAGATCTCATTTATTTCTGGGATCAAGTACTTTTGCCATCTGTACAGGACACTTAATGTAAGCTCCAGTTACCCAAGCTGTATAAATTCCTAATGTTAGCCTGAAGGCTTTTTTTACTCACCAAGGCATCCCTAAGTTGAGTGAAAAATTTCATGGATGTCTGACTAGCCTACCAAACTTGCATTTGAAAAGGAGATAGATCAAACCTTAATCTCCATAAGAGACAGATCACTTGTGATGGTTACCATTTTCACAGAAGAAAAAGACCTTGGAAAAGATTCAGACAAGCTTACAAATGTAGTGCAAAAATAATGATGGTGCATTAAACTGCCTCCCCACCTCTCTATAAACCAAACGAACATAAAGGTGGGCACCAAGGAAAGTCCATCTCATGTGTGTGATAAAAATTCTCCTGAACTTGCACACCACTTCAAGAGGCTGTCAGAGTTGTTCACTTAGAATCATAGAATCATCAAGGTTGGAAAAGACCCCTAAGATTGAGTTCAACTGTTAATGTAGCACTTCCACAGTCACCACCATGCAGCCATGTCCTCTGTCCTGTCACTTGTCACCTGGGAGAAGAGACCAACCCTCGTGTTGCTACAACCTCATTTCAGATAATTGTAGACAGTGATAAGATCTCCCCTGAGCCTCCTTTTCTGTAGACACACTCCAGCCCCTCAGTGTCCTTCTTGTTCAAAACTGAACACAGGATTTGAGGTGTGGCCTCACCAGTGCCGAGTAAAGAGGGAGAATCACTGCCCTGATCCTTCTGAACACTGTTTTTGATACAGGCCAGGATGCCATTGTCACTGCTGCCTCATATTCAGCCATCAGCAGCCAGTTTTTCCAGGAGAGTGCCCTGGGAGATGATGTCAAGCTCTTTATTAAAGTCCAGGTAGACAACACTGTTCCCTCATGAATTAAGTGGGTCAGCTTGTCATAAAAAGAGATCAGATTGGTCCAGCAGGACCTGCCTTTCATAAACTCATGATGGCTGGGCCTGATTCCCCGGTTGTCCTGCACATGCCATGTGATGGCACTCAAGATGACCCGCTCCATGACACAACTTCTCTACAAAGACATGTAATGGTGGTTCAAACATTTAAACAATTCAAATGGTGCAGACAGTTCTATCCTTATTTTTTCCTGGTTTTCTTTTCCATCCCCTTAGCTCTCTTGCCATAGTGCTATGAATGGCTATATGCTAAATGCTCACAAAACTAGTGTTTGGGCCAGTGCTCTAAACTTGGACTTCTGGGCTTTTTGCACTCCAATAAATGCAAATAATGAAAACTTGCAAATCTGCATTCTGAACTATTTTGGAGAAATTTTAAACCTCTTTCTAGTGCTCTTTTTCTCTTAACTACTTTACCACTGTGATGCTACTGATTTAAAGGAACTAATAGAATATCAGGCTCTTCTGAGAATTATTTCTGAGTATTGTTAACATATTTGGTATTCCTTTAAGAAAACTCATTTCTCTTATCCATTGTGAGATTCCTTTGTCACTAACAGAAATAAGTGTAACCAAAGATCTCATGAAGATCTAGAGAAAACTGTGTTATTGAATTTTTATGATAAACTGCTGTAAGACTTCATTTTCATATATTTCCTTTCTTTTTTTTTCCTTTTTTGATTTTCATTCAGATTTAATAACTAGTTATTATAGGAACACTTACTCTTTTTTTAAATAATATTTGGCAAAACCTGTGTAAATTAATAAAAATATTTGTAAGTATGTATGGCCAGGATAAAAGCCCTTCATAGAGTAAGACAGATTTCAAAAATGGCTGTTGCCCTGCAATAGCAATTCCCATTTGTAAACATGTTTTACATTATTCAAGATGATGAAGAAACGGTGCTTGCACAAGGTTTATGAAAAATTGATTCTATTTCTTATTTTGCCTACCATTTCCTTCAGTAAAGCAAAGATTTCCTTATTCATTCTGAATTCAGGATTTCTGATATTGAATTAAACAATTGTGCATACATGAAATATGCAAAAATAGATATTCTTCTTAAAATGAATTGACATGATTGATATGATTTGACAGAATTAGAGCTGTACAACTAAAAGAAATCAATATTTTTATATTTGAAGATGAGCACTACAGGAACATATCCTATCAAACAAAGAAATTTATGCTATCTAACCTAAAATGAATTTTCGTGTGATGAAGATAAAGAATGATTTTTTCATAAATTCAGCAATCTCACATTTCCAATCATGGCTAGGAAAGAAACCCCCCCCCCCCGATATTTTATACTGTCCTACACTGTGGTGCTTTTCAAAGATAGTTTGGAAGCAGTTTTAAGCGACAATTTTTTGAAGAATATTAATATTATCTTATTTAAAATATCTCTATGGCATTCTATTTTATTCCTGTTTTAAATAAAATATATCTATACTAATTGAACTGTATGGCGGGGAAGTTATGCGATTCAGCAACATAATGTCTATATGAGTGGATGCATGTGCATATCTATTTGTAAATATAAAATCATAAAATAGAACTGCTGTGAATTTGAAATATCTCACATATATCCATCCAGTAAAGATTAAAGCTCACCTTAAAACATTAACTAGAAACATTGATATATTTGAAGCCTCTACTTTCATATTTGCAAGACCATAGCAAGAGTAATGAGGCTAAATGAAAGTGGACAATAATCTTCGTTCCTTCCTTCCCTTGTAAAATCAGAAAATTCTCTATACGTCACACTATTTCAGTCTTTACTTCTTTGTCTAGAACGTTGTACTGTGTGTTACTAGGTTAGATATTAGAAAAAGGTTCTCCACTCAGAGGGTGTTTGGGCACTGCAACAGGCTTCCCAGGGAAGTAGGCACAGCATCAAGTCTGACAGAGTTCAAGAAGCAGTTGGACAATGCTCTTGGGCATATGGTGTGATTCTTGGGGATGGTCCTGTGCAGGGCCAGAATTTGGACTCAGTGATCCTTGTGGGTTCCTTCCAACTCAGTATATTCTCTGATTCTGTGAAGGGTCTAGAGAGTAAGTCATATCAGGAGAGGCTGAGGGAGCTGGGACTAGTCCAAAGAAGACAGAGAAGGCTCAGGGGAGACCTTAGCACTGTTTACAACTATCCAAAAGGAGATTGTAGCAAGGTAAGGGTCAGCTTCTTCTCCCAGGCAAGTAGTGACAGGACGAGAGGACATAGCCTTGAGCTATGCCAGGTTTAGGTTGGATATGAGGAAGAACTTCTTCACTGAAAGGGTGGTTTAGAATTGGATTAGGCTGCCCAGAGTGGTGGTCAAGTCACCATCCCTGGAAATGTTCAAGAAACTACTGTATGTGGCACTTAGTGCCATGATTTAGTTGACATGGTGGTGTTTAGTCAAAGGCTGGACTCGACGGTTTTGGAGGTCATTTCCAACCTTAAGGATTCTATGATTGATTCTATAACACATAAGTCTTCACAAAGACTAAACTACAGAACTGTAAATAGTCTACAACCATCATCATTATTACAGACAAATGGAGGACAAGTGAACTTGTTACATGCTTGTTACATACAAGTCCAAACAGGTTTCTTCAAGGGAATACGAATTATCTCTACCTCCTGATGTAAAATCTCACTTTTACAAATAAGTTTAAAAACAACAGTCATTAGTTAGTAAGAGCATATTCAGGTTTAGAAAGATGTCTGAATTGCTATATATACTGTATGTGGTAATAAAGATGATTTCTAAACACTCAGACATACCAATGCAAAAACCCCATTTCATCTTTTGCAATACAACCCACTGTAGCACTTTACCATAAATCCCAGTCCTGCCTTCCTCCAGGACTCCACTGACCTAAGCTGATAATATGTTGGGCAACTACTAGAGACACTGTAATTGATGTTTTTCAGGCAGGGAAGGAAAAGATGAATAAATGAAGAAAATGTTGGTTCAATAGGAACAATATTTCACCTGTTTTTGCAACGTTAAAGGCAGAACATTTGACAGAAATTGCTTATTACTTGCTGTTATACCAGATAGATAGATAGACACACATTATTTCTGGGAGCTGGAATTATATATATACTTTAACTCTTTGTGCAGCCTATCTAATTATATTTATAGCCCATACATGATAAACAGCAGGCAACCATGTGATGTGACATCCACTGAAAGACTTAATATTTTATATCTTTGGCTTCCTTAAAATTGCAGCACAGAGAAATTGCAACAGAATGGTGAAGAAAGGAGGTTCTGAGCAAATTAAATAATACACGTTGGACTGTTTCACCCCTTCAATTAAGTTTAAAATAAAAACTAAACAGTCTTTTACTCAAAGTGCAGTTCTGCTTTTGCCCATTTACCCTTTACTGCCTGCCCTCATCACCTCTCAGGTGTATTTCTTCTTGCTGTCCTACTCAAGTTATTGCAATCATCACACTGAACATGTTTGCTACAAGGTAATTTTAAGTGTCTCAACTGAGCTTCTCCACCGCGTTTTTAAAACTGAAACAGCTTGTAACATTTATTCTGAAGGCATCACCTCATCATTAAAATAAACAGAAACCCCAAATCTGTAAGAAAAGACTCCTAAATATCATCTCTGAAATCTTCACTTTACTCCTTGAAAGAAATTATAGTTCTTGCTCACTAATCTTTCTCAAGATTCTTTGATACGTTCTACCAGTAACCAACATAAGGTTGGTTATGGGTTGAGTATTCTGATTTCAGTGACAAGACCAAAAAGCAATACTAGGCAGCTATTTGATGTGAGAGGTTTAGTTATCCATTTCTGTAGCAATAACTTTGGAAGTACAGATAGAGTACATAATTTTGTCAGATGGCATCACTTCAGCCTCTTTTTTTTTTTTTTAATCAGATAATCACTTTATAGCGTAAGAATCTGAAGGAAGGATGAAGAAAAAAGAGAACCATTATACTGCTGAGTATTTGATTTTATTTATATGAGGTTAAAATATCAAGTACATGTTTATCTCAGGAACCTGAATTATTAAGTTTTAAACTAGATTCTAGGTGGGCACTTGAAACTATCTGAAAGTAACCTTTGACTGTATGCAGAAAACATGCATTAAAAAGTACATTCCTCTGATACTGAAATGAGGTTTTGTCTTCTACCAATAATAATCTTGCTCATACATTTAAAAGGTTCCATCCAAGAAGTATAAAATAGAAACACAGATACAACAAGCTTAGATGGCTCTTTAGACAATACTAGTGGGTGTCCTGAAGGTGAAAGGCTTTGTAACTTGTCATAATAGTTTTCAGGAGAGCAATTAATTGTTACTTTATTTTTTAAAGTCTATCATAGATCTACATGTATAAGCACTGACAACTGGAAATAAAGCATGTGCTAAAAAAGCAGTATGTAGTTTAAAGCAGTAGAGAACATGCCCTTATCTATCTCTGAATTGAAAAGAAATTCATGTAGGAAAGGCATGAATACAGGTTGAGATAAAAAAACACATTTTAAAGTGTGTGATTATCTAAATTCAGCATTTATCTATACTTGCTGGAAAGTGCAACATCAGTTAATTAAGGTTTTCTTTATATAAACAGATGAGATAATTATGGTATTTTAAATAGTATTATGGAATAATTGACAAAACTATTTCCATTTTCATGGCTACTGTTACAAACTTATCTGAAATATATTAATCCAAACATAACTAAACATTTTCCTTAAGTAGCCTAATTTGTAACATTTTGTGGTTTTCTTTTAAAGAGAACTGTCATCATCAGAAAAATCATGTTGAAAATGTTATTGGGCAAATGATTGATATGAAATGTCTCACGGGTTATGTAAAGAGCTCATAGAATAAATGCTTTTATAAACACATTCATTAGTAAAAATCTCCTTCATCACCCACAGACCAGACAGTAATCTGTGCTCCCCCTCCCCAAAATAAAAAATAATAAAAAAAAAAAATGTGGCAGACACTTAACATCTCCAGGTGATGGTAAAACAGTTTCCTTATTTTCCTTGCATCATGGGAATAGCTGCATCATGCAGCTTCCTTTTCTAGCCACTCAGTTTCTTTAAACTTTGTAAAGAAACTTTTTCACTCTTTCTACTGTGTATTAGTAGCAAGACCTCTTTTATAGATATGCAGATAGAGAGGAGCACTGTAAAGAGCTGGAAACAACATCTCAGTGTTAACCATATCAGAGATGCAGAAAGAGGCTGAACACCTGTTGCAGAAATCAGGAAGCAGAATCTAGTCCAACTTATGGTGATAAAGCTTAATGAATCAGAAGGTTAAATACTTTTGGAAGACATCTGTCACCCAGCCTCTATTATCAGATTAAGTCAGATGTGATTCTAGAGGATATATATCTGCAAAAATGCTAAAATTTCACCTTCTGTTTTCCCTGATGCAACTACTTTACATCAAATAGCATTTTTTTTAACAGGAAAAAAATAATTAAATGAAACCATTTAATGAAATCCATGTAAAATGAAATCTAAATGTAAAAAAGGAACTTTTTACTCTAGGATTGTGATTGCAAGAGTGAAACCACAATCAGAACACAGGACTTATAAGTCCTACCCACCTTATAAAGTTTAGATTGCATTATAAATAACTAAATCTATTAAAAAAAAGTTAAAATGTTCAGGATATTCAATAGTAATTTCTACTTAAGCATCAATTATTTCAAGGAAGGGAATGCCAGGAGGAGAAACACAATCAGAAAAAAAGTTTTCTTTGACACAAAAGTCTCACTATTAAGAGCCTTGTTTCATATTTGGTTAATTAAAATGCAATATATTAAAATATAGTACCTTATAACACATGCATAGAGCCCGCTGTCTTGTACCACTGTTGGTCGGAACCAAATGGAGTCTTCTTCTTTGCTCATTCTGGTTCCATCAAAAGCTATAGGTTCCTCAAAATCTCCAGGTCCAGAGCTTTTGTACCACATCAAGCTAAGTCCAGCACTTTGGGCTAGGGAGTAATTAGCTCTAATATATCCATAAAAGAGTGCACATTTTATACGAACAGGTTCTCCCACTAGAACTTGATATTTCTTGTAATCCACAGACCAGTCAGTGCAACCATCAGCTGAAAGAGAAGAGAAAACAACAAGAGGTTGTCAGAGGCTTTGGAGAGCACTGTTCACACAGAACCTTTATTGTGGGAAAGCATTGTATTTGAGAAAAGGCCCTTTGAGTGACTAGCAGGACTCTTTTGATCCCTGAAAAAGTAACTGCATTTTCACAGTATTAATGTCATGTACTTATCTATACTGGACAGTTCTTAGGACATTTATTGCTAAGTGTTGATAACTTCTGAGAAAATTGAGCAATTGCTATTTTATCTTTTGTGGAACTCCAGCATGACCAGTTATAAAATATTGGAGTGAAATTAGTGAAACACAGAGGCCACGTGATACACAGGGTGTCCCAATCTGGATTACGTCAATCAAATATCTTCAGGGTAACCATGCAAATTGAGTCTCAGAAGATATTAGGGCATAGAACTGTGGTCTGAATCAAAAAGTGTGGAAGTTTGAGATAGATTTGAAGGAGAAGTAGAAACTGTCTTTACAGTAGGAGCAAATGTGCAAAAAGATACTGTCAGGAAAACTACTGTCAGTAATCTTAATGGATTATTCAAGAAGACGATAAACAGATATCACTTGGAATTTCTGACTTTCCAGAAGTACATTACAAATTAATGTAAATAATTCTTTGTTCTCTTGAATAACATCAGTCGCTACTCATACTGTCCCACAATAACTGTTCATCAGAAAGCAATACTAGATTTGCTAGAGTTTCTGAACTCCAGCAACAAAACTAAACCCCAAAACCAAAAAACCACAACCTCCCTTCCTCTTCCTCTTTATTTTTAGTTAAGAATACCAAAGCAACAAAAGGAGAAGGGGCGTTTTATACAATAAAAGCTTATGATTTTTTTCTTAAGGAATTTCAACCATGGAAATTCACCATTATATTCATTCACTTAAAAACTCAGCATCCAGTCTCAGCTAGTTAGTTAGGGCCCAATCCAGTCAGTAGAAAGCAATCATTATAACCAAAGTGCAACTTATCCTAAAGTTAGTATCTATGTCTCATATAAATATTTGGTCATTGAATTTGACACTTTATTAACTTTAAAAGATCTTAGATAGATAACTAGCTCAGAAAATCAACTTTTGCAAAGCTAAAGTGTCATCCTAGAGTTGTTTGAATACTGACTTTAACAGAGAATTCAAACTACTGTGCAAGATAAAACAGTATTAGCACTTTAAACCTAGACAATGTGTTGGTCTTTTACCTGGGAGAATAACATCCCAGACAGTGATTTCTGAGACATATATTTGGATAATACCACAGTACTTATTATGCATGCAAAATAAGAAAGACTCAGACATCTTCATGCAGCGTTGTGTAAGCAATAATGTAAGAGAACATTGAAAGATGAAGGGAAAAAAATAATGAAAACTTTAGAATGAATTTGCATTGTAAACAGAATTCACATAAAGAAATATTTAATATATCTTTAAAGTGTCTCCTCCTGCATTTATTTTTAAAACCAGGAAGGGAGTATAATATGTCCCTATTATAATATGTTCCAATTTTCCTACCCAACAGTTCCTAAAAATTAGTAACAATTATGAGGCCCTAACAAGACTTAGTTGTACTCTTGTAGAAATTGAAGTGAATGAAAGCTACACTATTAATTTTCCCATAGGACTCTAAGAAACTAACTTCCATCTATTTCAGAATTCAATTACATCTTTGATAATTTCATTTTTTACCTTTCTGAAAGTGCATTCCCTTTCTGATACTATTTCTCTCTGCTTCTACATCCCCATGCTAAAAATGAGTTAACAGACACCTCTTAGCAGTGTAAATTTCATTATATAAGTAACCAGGTAATGGGTTCTTCATCATACTTTATTATCAAATTTTAATCTTGCCTTTCACTACCTAATTAAGTTAGTACACTTCGGTTTATATTATTAGTCTGTTAGTTACGTTTTCTCTCTCAGGATATTCAGTTCTAATGGGTCCCAGTTCCTTTAGCTTGCTGAATCCACTAGAATATATTGCAACTCTGTTTCAAGCCTTTGTATCAAATGAAGGAGGCAGAGCAAATGCTACTGACTTTATTTCAGTGTGCTATTTCTCATAAGAGCATGCTAAGGATCATCTGCAGTACAGTTCAATATGCTGGTAAATATTCTATATCACACGCAAAAACAGAGAGAACATTACCAAATTCAGCACTAGTGAGGCCACATCTGGAGTGCTGTGTTCAGCTTTGGGTTTCTGAGTACAAAAGCCATTTACAGACTGGACAGAGTCCAACAAAGGTCCACGAAGATGGTTAACGGACTGAAGCATCTCTGCTATGAGCACAGGCTGAGAGCTGAGACTGATCAGCCTGGAGAAGAGAAGGCTCGAGGGAAATCTTAGTAATGAATACAAATATCTGAAGGGAAGTTGCAAAGAGGACGGAGCCAGGCTCTTTCCACTGGTGCCCAGTAAGAGTACAAGAGGAAACTGAAACTCAGTAGGCTCTTTCTGGACAGCAGGAAACACTTTTCTACTTTAAGAGTGACCGAGCATTGGCACAGGTGTTCTAGGAAGGTTGAAGATTCCCTATCCTTGGAGATATTCAGAATCCAGCTGTTTCTAGGTGGCCCCGCTTGAGCAGGGGTTTGAACCATATGACTTTCAGAGGCCTCTTTGGACCTCAGCCACCCTGTAATTCTGTGCTTTATTACAGCTACACTCAATGATAATCTTAAGAAAGCATGTGTCCTCTTCTCAACATGATCTTTCAATGAAGCGAACATCAGAATGCTTCTCTTCCTGCTTACAGAAATATTATACCAGTTAAACTTTGCCAACACTGACATTCAAGTCACTTAGAACTGCATTAACCTTATTACAGCTGGAAGGCTTAATATCTTAAAAATCTTCCAGGAAATACCTCACAATACTACTCAGCCAATGTGCCTTCATCTATAAGAAGGTGCTAATGCAATTCTATCGGATATAATAGAAATTCATCATTCATATCAAAAGACACAGACAACATTCTGTGATATTTTGTGAAAACAATGACATTTCAGAAGATAACTGTCTATCTCTGCCTAAAATGGCCCTATTCCACCGTAACCGAGGAGTATAAACAGAGGCTTAAAACCACATAATGGAATGAAAATTAGACTGTCATGTCCTTAAAAATTATATTACTGTGAACACTCAGATAGATGATAGCATGCATGCACTACAACTGACCCTTTCCATGTGCACTCGGCATTTGAGATGTGGAGAACACATGCAGTGCTGAGTTTAGAAAAATTTGGATGTATCAGAAACCTAATTAAAATCCTGATTTCCAAATTCCTTGAAGAATGAAAAGATATATTTTAAAAGACACAAACATACATTTAGACACCAACACCTACAATTAGGTGATTCAAAACAACTGTGGGGAAAAAATACACTCAGTACTTTGCAATGTTTTTATTTATATCATCACATCATCAAGCAGTCAATCATCTTTTATTTTATTTTATAAATTGGAAAATACTTGAAAAATTCAACAGCTTTGAAATTTCAGAACTGCCTTCAATGAATGGTTGTAGTCCCTGATGTCTATTTTAGTAGGCTGCCAGTTATTGCTACACGTAATAGCACAATACAGTGTCCAAGATAAATATCATTCACTCAGCTATTTCCTTGAGTGATTTCAGGGTATGAAATAAACCCCACTACATCACTGTCCTAATAATAGACCACTCTGCTGGATAAACAAGCTTCTTGCAGGTTGTACCTGCTGATTGGACCTAGCACACAGAATATTCATCATTACTAAGAAGGTCTTCCCCTTAATTTTTCAGTATCATATGTATCATTTTCAAGGCCAAATTTGATGCTGAAAAGGAGAAAAATATAAAGTTAATAACTCCTGAGTCCACTGCTATAGCCTGGTTTCATTCAAAAGCTTCAATTCAATTTATAGGTTTCAGGGTTAGAAAAGGTCTTTAAGTTTCCAATACATTGGTTAAAATCTGATTTCTAGACATCCAAACAAATTAGGTGTGACAATTGAAAACATCAAATCATCTGAAATTTATTACAGTTAATAATGTTTAATAAAATAAAAATTAATAGATTTATTTTCTCCTGATTATCTGTGTTTGTAATTCTGTTCTTGACTTAATTTCATACAGAAAGGATTATACAATGTCACTATGCCTTTTGTTTATTTGTCAACTACTTCAGAGGTTTTTAAAGGCCTTTGCAAACCTGATGAAGAAGCGATCTCATAAGTCACAATAAATTCTGAAAAGTGGGTATCTAAGGAAGAAAGCACCAGGTCTTGTTCCTAAAGCTGGGAACTTGTCAAGGAGGTCACTAGGGAATGCAGAAATAAGATGGCAGTATGTAGGTAGAGAAAGTGAGCAAAGGATATTGTATCAGTAAGATTTTTCGGTAGAGTGGAGAATACGGGCAAAATATGTCCAGAAAAAAGGCTTTCCTTAACTGGCTCCTCATAAAACACCTTTTCAAAATGTTTATTGAGTGACGTGTAAAACTCAAAATTACTTTCTTTAAAACAACTTTCACAATATTTTACCATCAAATCGCAGCCTGTTCTTGATCCCCTCTCTTTACCCTGCTTGTCTCTTTCTGCTTTTTGCTCAGACTATCTAGCATTAAAAAAAAAAAACAAACAAAAAAATCAAAAAGTAGATCAAGAGTTTATGCTTTCTAACACACTCATTACAGTACCTGAGCCAATTAGCTCTGTGCAACATGACACATGGTATTCTACTGTGGATTCTCATTATGAAGACATGCAAAGATTGTCTATTTTTGGTTTGTGTATGCTTTTATTTGCTATAAAAATAAGCTCTAAGAAGAATGAAGAAGTAAAGCTTAGAAAGACAACGTACTATGGAGATAAGAAAGAGAACATGGGCAGTTCTATTCTTAGACTTAGACTAATCTTGTGCTTAGATTTTTTTTTAGTACCAGTATAAAATTGGAAAAATGAAAAAATAGTTGATTTAATATTGGTACTTATATTATCAAAAGTTCATGTCAGGTATTTTATACACAAATTTCCTTTTGCATTAAGACTGCTATGACAGCTCTGCATATTGCTATGCTGCACTTCTGTTTGATACCGCATTTTCATTTCAAAATGTCATTTTTCATTCTCTTGAAAACTCATGTAAAAATTGTTTTAAGCTAAAAACTCATATATTTTGTTCTCAGTCTAGAGGTGTGTAGTGGCTATTATGAGAGGGTGCCAGTAATCGAAAAAGATATTGAAGGACATTTCAAGGAGACAAAAAAATTATTTTTGATATCATCATCTATTAAAGAAGTTAGATCCTAAGAACTGAACTTGTTGCAGCCCCACTTGAGATAAGTTTTAAAAGTAGCAGATTTGGCAGTTGAGGAATCTTGGCAAATGCACTAGCCCACAAGAAGAGGAGTAATGAAAAAAAGAAAGTTATGGCTTGCCATAAATTAATGCTATGTTTCCTGGCTTCAGAATACTGTACTGACATGAAACAGAATACATATGCCTCGGTATTGGACTACTTAGAGGCATAATAATCATGAAAATACCTTTGTGTTTATTTGGTGGGAAGTTTTTTTGCCATTCTCTCTTTTACCTAATCCAAGTCAGATTAAATAGCATTTTTGCCTGAATTACTACTAATCCTTTAATTATCACTATAATGTTGTAGAAAAAGTTAAAACATGAAAGTTATTTTTAAGAAAAAAGTAGAATAAATATACTGTGCAAGACAAAGCAACCAATGGAAGATCAAATGCTGAATTTCCTAAGTTCCTACTCCAAACTAAGAGTTTATCCCTGTTGTTCATTCAGTCCCTCTTGCATCTTTCAAATCCTCCTATTCTGCTTCACCATGTCATATAAATTAGGAGGCTTCATAAGCACACACTTTAAAGACAGCCTGGCCCATACTGGCTGATCAGGTTCTGGTGAGTTGACACCAGGCCAGCAGCCAAGCACCCACACAGCTTCTCAATCACTAAACCACACGTGCAATAGGAAAAGGGGAAAGATAGGAAGAGCAAAAGCAGGAAAATTCATTGGTCAAGATAAAAATAATTTAAGAAGGGAAGAGAAGAGAAAAAAAATAACAATCACAAGCGATGCAAAGGAACTCACTCATCACCTCTCACAGGCAGACCAATGCCCAGCTAGTCTCTGAACAACAGCTACCTTGATAGCCAAAACCTCCCCATTTTTATTGATAAGTATGATGTTATTTGGTGTGGAATATCCCTTGGGCCAATCCAGCTCATGTGTCTCAGCTGTGTCCCCTCCCAGTGTTTTGTCCCATGCCCCTAAACCTACTGGGAATTAGAATGGCAAAAAGAGAAGCCTTGATGCACTGCAAGCACTGCTCAGCAATGGTCAAAACACTGGTGTGTTATCAACACTTTTTTAGTCACAAATCCAAAACACAGGACCATAAAGGCTGCTATGAATAAAAATACACAGGTCCCTAATCTTCTATGTACTTCTATATGCTACCTTCTTTCAATTATTCATTTTCAGCTCAGAGACTGTCTGTACATTTACAGTTACAGCATAGAGATGGTAGCATAATGTAATCAATAGCCACATAACACAAGAGTTTGTTTACCACATTAATTTCCAAAGCCTGTTATTAAACTGCATTAATTTCTGTGCCCCTCTGAAATGAATTGTTTCTTGTTTGTTATATTTACTATACAATTTTATTTGAGAACAGTTCTACATCCTCTGTTTCTTATGTGGCTGTACTAGATTGTCTGTGGTTGTTTTAGGACCTTAAGAATACAAATCACTTCCCTCCCTGTTCCCCAAAAATACTGTGATTTATCTTGAAAGGCAAGTTCTAATCAGTGCCACTGTCATACAATTTCTACATATTATATAACTTTTTATATAAACTTTTATATATACATATTACATATATATGTTTAGATAAGGAATCTCAATTGAGTATGTGAGGAAATTAAGTCTGGTATACACTGGTCTTAGATTTCCCTCTGGAACGACTAAATAAAGTGACTAAAACAAAATAGTAACCCAACCTGAGGAGAAACTACTATGGGGAGAGGTTACACTAACTTCTAAAAATTGAACAAGCACTTGTAAGGGTACCTTTTAGAAAGGAGATTTCCAAGAAAAGATTATCTCTGGGCCATACTAGTGTGTCATGTTGTACAGCAGATGGCAAATTATTTAATCTCTTTCATAATCTCTCATTATTGAAACTACTTCTGAAAATACATTCTGTTCTCCAGTAGCTTCGTTTCGGAGATTATGAGGAAGATCAAAGATTTTTGATGATGGAATTTCAGTAGCACTTGGGTAACAGCTGCACTGTATACCTCTAAACTTTTTCCTACAAAGAACTCAACTGCTGAATACTAAAAAGTTGTTGAATATCAGCTGAATTGTGATAACTAAATATATGAAAACTGTCCACTTGGAGTAAATATAAGAAAATTCAGCAGATTAGTTTGTAATGCAAGAGGACTAAAATTAATCAAGTTACAACATATGTACAGTAGAGTACAAACACCTTGTTGCTGTAACTTATCAAGCGGAAATTTCTTAAGATGCATGATCATGACTATGTGACTAGAACTGCGCAGAAAAAAAATTGCAGTGAGAATTTCAGAAAGAGCTGAGACTGAAAAAAACCCACTTTATTTCAAACAAAGGGTCAGTTTTTACTTTAAAACTTCAGATCAAAAGTTCTAACCATATAATTAATAAGTATAAATAGGTCATGTTGTTACCAGGAAAAGTATATATTTTTAAAAGTTACATATTTCTGTTTATTAATCTATTATACATTGCTTTCACTCTTAAAATACTGGAAGAGAGATAATATATTGAAACTGTTGTCTTGGATTTAAAATATCGATATTCTTTGTGAAACATTATATTAACTGCATAAAACTCCAAGTGTTTTTGACAACTATTTCTTGCCTACAGGTAGTCCTATTAGATTGAAACTGTAGATAAGGATTTATTTAAAGCCATGTATGTGTCAGACAGATATTGGTGTCTATACCTGCAATTAAATAGAAGTTAAAATACAGTCTAACATTTAAGACTACAAACCAGTTCCAGGAAGCTTCAAAGCTTCTCTTTTTCTTCACTCAATATGACAAAGTTATTTATTTTTCCCCAAGCTGGCAAGAATTTTTAAATAATCTTCACTGTACATCACTGCTTCAGTTTGATTAATTGTGTGTGCGTTTGCATGTAGAAAGAACTGACCTAGTAATTACAATGTTCTCAAAGAGGGATATGATGTCAATATTTATATCAATATATTAATACAAATGTATGATGCCATTAGGAATCTGTTAAGCAAGGCTTTAGAAATCATTGGCAGTTTTGAGACACTCCAGAAACAGAATTGAGGACAGAATTTTTGGGCAGGACAGTGGAGCAGGGGTGGACTGAAAGGCTGACCTGGGAGGAGGAGGGAGGCACTGGGGCAAAGAGGTCTGGAAGGGCAGCTGCTTTATGTCCTGGTTGCTGTAAAGGCACCCATGTGTGCCCTGGCAACGAGCACTATTGCACTGGGAGACCACAGGGATTTTCCACGGGACAGGTCAGATCAGGACCTGCATTGTGCTGCCATCAGACAGGGGCGAGTAATGATCAAAGATGGAAAAAAACCCTCCATGAATCTGTATCTTCAGCAGGTGACACATCTACTTTAAAACATAGTTGCCCTTTTAACAGTCTGTTCTATGTTGTGCTATTACACATCTGAACAAATTAAAAAAAATATACAGTGATACGGGTGCATTGCTTTATGTCCATTTAGAAAAGTATCAACCTTTCATAAAAGACAAATTTTCCTTCTCTCTTGCATTTCTTTTTAGCACCAAGAGCCCTTTAACATTTTCTGTGTGAATGACTCAAAGGAAAAATAAATTCTTGATGTTACTCTGAAGCTTACTACCAGCACAAATAGAGCACCAACTACCATAATAAACAGTAAATATATACTAACCAAAACTTAGCCATTACCAATTTGTAGATCCTCCTTTATACAAAAAATACTATAATTTAATGACTACCAAAAGTAGAATATAACTGACTACGGCGACAAAAAAAGAAAAAAAAGAAAAAATATGCTGGTACTACAAAACCACAAGAAAAACTTCTATATATGTATAACAGTGGGTTAATTTATCATCAAATGGCTAAAGAAAGGACACATTTCCTTATAAAATAGAAATTTTTAAGTTAAGAAGTTTTTATGATGTATGCTCTTTGTGTAGATGTTGCTAAGTACAAAACATGGCAGTTTAAGCCAATAGGAAATTCTTGAAAGACTTAGCAAGGAACAACAACATTAACTGAACTTTAAAGAGAAAATATTAACTACAGTAAATCTGCACTCCATGGATTACAAAAAGTCATTATAAATCTGTTTGTACACTTATTTCTGTTTTAGAAGAACCCATATTATTATAGCATCTGGCATTTTCCTTCCTTTTTTTTTTTTGTCCATATTAAGTCGAGAAGCTAAAGCTTATGAAAGTTATTAAATTTTGTAAATCTTTGCTCCCCAGTTTGACATTTCCTCTGTTCCCATATGCCACGTTTGCCACACTTGAGACAGCTTACCAAAGAGAAAGAGGTCACTAGAGTAATGCAGTAGTTCAGTACTTTAATCTCATTAGGCAAAGGAAATTAAAATCGCTACTATTTGAGTTTGAGAAGAAAACTTTACTCCTTTCACCAAAGTTTGCTTTAAAGCTTAGTGTGAATGTTTTGGTTGAAGCAAATCTAAAGAAATAGAATGGATTTAATTGAGTTAGGAATCTAAATCCCACAAGACTCAGATAAAAAGCTTTCTCAGGTACCTTTGTGGATCAGGTAAGCACACTAATGTGCTTAGCTGCATTGAATTTCAAAGACAAAAATCAAAACATCAGAGCATTTCTCTTTCTCTCATAATGCTATATCTTAGAATACATCCAATACAAAATTGACTCATTAGATAACGAAAAAATACATTATTATACTGAAATATATTTTTGCATCCTGACTATGAATACCATAGTAATATTTTTGAAATTAAATTCTGAAAAAAATTTCAATCAGAAAAATTCATCATCTTCAACTGAAAGACAATTTTTTATACATTATCAAAAAAATTTTTCATTCTGGTTTAATGAACAGACACATGATATTTATTTGATTGTAGGACTGCTTTTTTCTGCAGTGACATTGGGACTCATGATCAGGTAAGATGGCTCAAATTTGCCCTAGCAATCATAATTCTTAGTGGTCAACTCATGCAAAATCCTTGCACCCACAGTAACTCTTGATTAAAGATGAAAAGGGAATTACATCACTAGACATAGAGTTCAGCATGGAAGTTGCACAGGAGAAAGGATTTGGACTTTGGACATCCAAATAATAATTTTACAGGTAAAAAAAAACAAACTTATTTTGATTTACTTCAAGAATTGTTTCAATAGTTCCATACAAGTTACTATGAAGAAAATGGTCTCTATCCCAGCCAAAATCAGCACAATATCAAAATGAAATTCCACAGATTGGGTCAAACCAACCTCAAAAGGTGTATTTCAACTGCTCTTTCCTCTAAATCTATGTAATGTAGTAGACACACATTGAAAAACTAAACAATATGAATTATTACTGAACAGCAAAAAACCCATAAAACCTATATATATCTATAAGAAACAAGGAATATTGCACTGTGTAGTTATAAGTTTGCACGCCAGACAGTCGAAGCACATACTGAGTTAGCAGTTCCAGTCATTTCTAGATGGTTCCAGACAGTTCCAGACGTTTCCAGACAGTTCTGTGGTTGTTAGGGGTGCCAGGGGTGGCCCTTTGGCACAAAGCGGTGTTCCAGGGCACTTTGTGACACATTGTGACACTGGCAGTGGGGGTGTTTAAGGAGCACAGAGACCTGGGGTGGAGACCAAGAGAGTACCTTGCTCAGGAGTCAGCAGCTCCCAAGTGCCCCTGTGACAGAGTCAGATGGAGATGTCCATGGAGGAGAAGGCAAACCCCAACTCCCACCCCATGATGGGGCTCCCGAGCCTGCGGAGGAGGTGCCAGGTGAGAACCAGGGCAGAATGGAGAGGTTAATTGGTCAGACGGGGATGGTGGGAGCTGTCTAGGGGCTGGGGCTGCGTTTGCTGCTGTGCCAATGCAGACACCTCCATTCCACATCTCCTCCTCCTCCGGCCCACGAGCAGAGCTCAGGCAGCCTCAGGTGAACCACAGGCAGCCTCAGGTGAACCACAGGCAGCCTCAGGAAGAGGAGCACCACGCACCTCTTGCTCCCAGGGCACAAGAGGTTGCAAAGGTGGCAATTTCTCCTGCCTTGTGTGAGGAGGTGACAGCAGCAGTGACACTGTAGCAGTGCCCTGGTGCTCACAATGGGGCTGTGCACACTCACGCTCGACAGGGCCGTGCCTGTTTGCACACTCAGTGGTGCCCTTCTTGCAAACCCCACTTGTGCTCACAATCTTGCTCTGCACAGGCCCCCTACTTAAAGAACCTGGCCTACAAACTCATACTACCTGGCCTACAATCTCATATTTATGCCTTTCCAGCCACTGAAGGAATGAATGTTTTTATAAAGGAATTCAATGAAATTAGAAATGGTTGTAAGAGCACCTTATAACCCAAATATTCCACTGAGATCAACTTTTATTGAGTGATGCTTCATGTATTTGATCTCTGTGTAGCCTTTTTGCTACCTCAAATGCACTGAAGTAAAGAAAACGCTAGTATATTTTTCAGGATAAGGTCACAGAGCTGAAATAGATGTTGATCTCTGATTATTTAAAATTTCTTCAGAGATTTTTCAATTTAAGAACTAATTCACCTTCTATGTATGCTCATTGTCCTCCTCTGCACATATAGGTATACTTAAATACACAATTTAATTATTAATGATGAATTTTACTACACAGTGTAAGAAATACTGATGAGAATGAGATCTGAGTGCAATCTGGAGCTGTGCAATTTTAGGGTTACTGATGTCATAGCCCTCTGTTAATACTGTTGGAAGGTAACATGTAGAATGTACAAATACAGGATCAGATTTATGTCAGAAGAAAGGGGATGTGACTGAAGTAGATAAATAGATATAAATCCCATCATCTATACAGACAAAGATGAATTTGTGGGTTTATGTCCAGACAGACAGAAAAAAAAAGACTAGGAATTTTTCTATCAGAAAAAGAGAAACTGCTTCCATTTTTTCTCTTCCAAACTGAAAGAAATAAAGTTATAGGTAATGAAGTAAAAAACAAAAAGAGTATATTAAAACTATCAGAAAGAACCAAGACTGGATAACCCCGAAAGGCTGAGAGGACACATGAAAAAAATAATACAGTTAATAAAGTTTCATATGCTTTTCATTACTATAAGTGCTCCTTGTTTTGTTTTATTTTGTTTGTCCTCAGCATCCAAGTCTTTTTCATGTGAATTCAATAGCAAACAAGTGAATTCCTGCAATAGTTCATATTATCTCCCCAAATTTCCTTTTCCGGGATAAATAATACGTATTAATTTAGAAAATGCTCCAACAACAGGTTTACGCAGGAAGGTGTTTGACTGCTTTATGAGGTGTTAAATTTAAGGTCTCTCTGGGGAGGATTGCAATGTCTGGTAGACAGATAAAAGAAGATACAGAAGAGCCTTGCAACATTCTTCTGGATTTCTAAGCAATTGAAATATTTGCGAGAAAATTTAACCTTTTTGATAATCAAGTTATTCATCTTGCCTGGACTTCCTACAGTTTTTATGCCTTTGGAAAAAAATACTTGGGCCACTCGCGACTCTTAGAATGCTTCTGTCAATGCTGCCTCCATACAATCATAAATATCCACTGGTCAGATTATGTGACCAATGCATCTGTTCTAGAACAAGCAGCAGTCACAAGTATTGAGGCCATGTTACTGAGAACACAGCTGCGATGGGCAGGGCACATCTCCAGGATGAAGGACCACCGCCTCCCTAAGGTTTATGGTGAACTTGCCACCAGCTGCCACAAGAGAGGAGCCCCAAAGAGGAGACAAAAGGACCCCCTGAAACAACATCTCAGCCTTGGCCATATTGATCATCATCACTGGTCTCCTCTGTCCTCCAGTCGGGAGGTCTGGAGACACACTATCCATAACGCTGCTGCTTCCTTTGAGAACACACACAGGATCACTCTTAAGGAGAAAAGCTGACGCAGAAAGAATCGTGTCTTGATACCACCTAAGGAGTCTTTCCACTGTGCCTTTTGCAACTGGACTTGTCTATCTTGTATTGGCCTTTTAGGCCACCAGCGTACTTGTAGCAAGTGTGGGTAGAGTCCTTCCCAAATCTTTGTTCACGAAGCCTAGCCATGATGACTTGGGACATTCTAGTTGTTTCAATGTGTGTTTAGACACAAGGTTAACTGCCTGAAATAGGGACACAAGTCTACCAGGACTCTCTAAGAAGACAGGAGAAAAAAAACAAAACAACCAAACCAAACCAAAAAAACCCACACCAAAAGTGTATGTAAATACAAACATATACATGACTTCTTTCTTTATTTGATTTTTTGTTTTAATTTTTTTCCCTCCTGTATAAATACCTGAGCCTATTCTGAGTGGAAAAAACCCCAACAATTTACATATATTTATAAGGCACAGTGATGTTGGCTTGGCCTGCATTGACTGGGCATGAAACAGCCCAGTAGAGTGTACAAGCTGTTGAGTTTTGTACTTCAGGTTGAGAACAACTCTGTGCTAATGAGGCTGCACAGCTTCCAATCTGGAGAGCTGCAAAGCTCACAACTGTCAGTGTAGGCATCTCCAAGAAATGCATAACTTCTACTTCCCTTTCAAAGATGAGTTCAGTCTCTGAAAGCAGTCAGAGGTTACATCAACCCCTCATTCATTTTTTCACACAACTTCCCCGGGGTTTTGTGAGTACTGCCAGCCATTGCTCCATTTTACAGTAACAAATTAGTGCACTTCAGCAGTTCAGGATGGCTGTTCACATGGTGTTTTTCAACACATTAGCCAAACAGTAGGAGAGAAGTCATATGAGTCTCCCATTTGATACTTGAGTCTCATTTTACACTTGGGTTTGCAAACAGAGTAAGAAATAGTATTTATCAAGCTTCTTCTCAACATAGTCTTCTTAATATCAAGTGAAAATTGTCTTTGAGAGTAAAATTGTTTCCAGATGAGTCTTGTGCACTGCTACATTGCAGTCTGTAAGTAAACTGAGTTCTTATATAGGTCAACAGTAGTTTAATTACCACTTTTCTCTAAGGCTTGATCTTTAATGGTAACAAACATACATGATGAAAAAGTTTAATTTTTTTTGTGGCTTAACCATAGTAAAAAAAGTTTTGCACCAGTATGAATAAAAATATTATAGCTTTAGAGAAAAGACTATTTAATATGAATGACCCTGATGTGTAGGATTTTGACACAAATCTCTTTTTCTTTCATATAAACTTTGAAATGGAGGCCAACATTTTTCTAGGGGATTATTTTTATTTAGAAAAATCCATATTATGATATCCAGAGCTACAAGAAACAAGACAGAATAAAGAAAATCTAAGGTAAGATTATATGCCTCCTAAAATGGCAACTGCAAATCAGCTCTTTAACGTGCCACTGACTCAGAGGGGTAGGTAAGGAAATAAAATCAAAACTAAAACATATACACTGTGTGGTACATGTGAAATTTGAATGGCATATGATGTACTATTTTACACATGTAATAGACAAAATAAACAGGATAAGGTACATAAGTATTAATCCCAAGATTCTCACAGCCTTCATCCTCAGGAAATTTGTTTTCTATTTCCTCAGAAGAGATTTTTTAAATGGTGACAGAAGAAGGAAGAAAAGGCTATTTTTAGTTGTGGGAACTGAATGATCAAAATTAAAATCCATGTCTCATAATTAATTTGGAACACTTTACACGGTTATATATGAAATCTAGATGATATGACATTTTCATTATTATAAAAATATTATTAGTAACTCCACAGTTAAGGCCACATTGAGATTTTTGCTGAAAGTGTGATTAAAATCCTTTCACACTTTATTGATTGAATCTCTTTTCCAGAGTTAACACAATATCTTTAGAGCAGAAGTGATTTTCTTTTTCTGGGAAATACCATCTCTCAGAGAAAAAAAAAATAAACTGATCCCTTCTGGATTTTTCTTTTACCTTTTTGATGTCTGCTATATTTCTTCTCAAAATAACAATAATCACACAGTTCAATCATATATATATATATATATATATATATACACATATCTGAAATATAGCTTTGTATATAGCCACCTTTTAGACAGGTCACATTTCAAAAAACGTTTTCCATTTATACCTTATAACCCCCTCAGAAAAGTAGAATCAGAAACCTTAGACCTTCTTTTCTATTATTCAGGATATCACCCTATCTCTACAATTACCTTCTATCCAATTTTTTGAAGTAGAGATAACTGCAGAAAGTTCAGCAAAATTATCTGTTCAACTCAGTGAAATCAGGGTGCCTGTAAAACTGGGTCATTCTTAATAAAAATTCTTTTTTGAAAGGAAGTTGAAAAAAAAAAAAACAAGGACACAGCATTAAAGTAAAAACAAAATTATTCAATATTCCCTATTAAGTAATTAGATTTTGTATCCTTATTACTGCACAACAACATAGAACCTAATGTAAAATATCAGCACTTGAAACAAAACACTTACTAAACTTGATTTTTTTCTCTTTTGTCCCTCAAACATTGCTATTCACAAAAAATCCAGATTTTAAAACGAACTCTTCTTTAGAAAATTGTATTACCAACCTCTGGACTTGCCTTACTCAGTAAAAATGCCTCCACTGGAAAGCTCCTCCTATATAAAGAAGCTTCCTGTCTTGATACTCAGTCAGGAGCCACTCAGCTACCTGTATGTGGTGGGTTGACCCTGGCTGGGTGCCAGGTGTCCAGTAAAGCTGCTTTATCACTCCCTCCTCAACTGGACAGCGGGGAGGAGGTTTAACAAGTGTCTCATGAGTTGAGATGAGGACAAGGAGAGATCATTCACCAGTTACCATCATGGGCAGAACAGACTCAGCTTGGGGAAGTTCATTTAATTTATTACCAATCAAAATCAGACTAGGATAATGAGAAGCAAATCAAATCTTAAAAATACCTTCCTCCCACCCCTCCCTCCCTCCCGGGCTTTGCTTTATTCCCAGTTCTCACCTCCTTCCCCTGAGTGGTGCAGGGAGATGGGGAATGGAGGTTGTTGTCAGTTTAGGTTCAGTTCAGGTTCTTTCTTCTGTTGCGTCCTCCTCAGGGAGAGGAGTCATTCCCCTGCTGGAGGGGATCAGCACAACAGATGAATTACAGCCCAGCTAACTGACAAAGGTATTAAAAGATGTATTTGTCTAAAAAAGAGAGGAGCCCACTGCAGCCAAGTATAGTTAAGCTGTCAGAAAATAGAAAATTAGTAATTACCAGATGCACTCATGAGAAAGTGGGGGTTTCACTTTTGCAAAAAAGGTTTCAGAAATATATTTTTGTGTTTTTCTTTGGTTTCCAGGCACATTGGAAATTTTCAGCTGGACTAGAAAATTAATTTATATGTAAGGTTTTCACTTCATCTTTTGACTTCCCCACTTTCTTTTTATGGGATTCTTATGCTTGTTTTAAGGGATTCTTGTGCTTGGTTTTGGATTTTTTAGTTTGCCACAGATATCTAACAGAGCACTATGGAGCTAATAAATACTGTCTTCAATGGAAAATTTTCATTAGAATATAAAATTGTTCCTATTATGATACAAATAAACATTTTGATGCGGAAATAGAAGAAAGTTTTTAGAAATAACTCACAGTATTATGCAACAGTTTTTTTCCAGCCTGAAATATCCTGCAGATCTATTGTGAAAAGCATGTTCAAAAGACTATCAGGTCCCATCAAGGCATTCAAACATGTAGAATTATTAACTTCTTTGTGAATCAGGCCCTATTGAAAAGGCTGCATAATGTAATAGTAAACGAATTAACCACTGCAGATAAAAGATATTGAAATTAAACTTTAAAACGTTAGACTCAAAAAGGTTACATAATAAATATATGGTAATGAAAAATCATCTGAAAATAAATAAGGAACAGAAGATAAATTAATATTTTCATCTATTTCTTGAATTGCCAATAGTTGTTAAGCTTTTAATTTAATCTGCATATAAATGCATTATTCTATCTTTTATTAAAAAATCATAAGATCCATTTCACCAAAACAAACATGTAGAGATATCAGAGGCTAATGAAAATAACCTTTCACGTGAAAATATGTGATATATACTGGAATGGTTTATACACAAACAAAAATGAAATCCATCAAGTTGTATCACAGTAAAACTACTCCTAAACACTCTTGTACAGTGTACCTACTAGGTACCAACTTAGAAAGAATTTAAAAATGTCCTGGTTTTCTCTTCCTTAATAAAGTTATCCAATGTTCTTCATGTCAGAATAGGGTCAGATCTTCTAGGTCAATGTTTTTAGTTGACTATCATCTCAGTCAATGGAAGAAATACAGATTCTTACACCAATTCTTATGTCAAGATCACTTAAGTAATTTTTTTTCTGAAACTCCTGCTGGAAATTGCTTCATAATCTCCTTCCTCGAATATTTAGAAAGTATCCTGTAATTCAGAGCTCATATTTAATTTATATCTTACATTTATTTGTGGTCAGTTTATAGTTGCTCTTCTTTGTGCAAGAATACATAATTTATTTTTTCTTATTGTTGACTGGCAATTTGGGAAAGCCCCGCAGCCACCTTAGGGTGGCTTATCTGAAATACAGAGGAGAGAAAAACCAATTTTACTCATCAACATGTATCCTGATCACTGTACTACAAGGAACACTCCCCTTTGAACAGGTGGAATATTACTAGTGATACTAAGGAGTGTATTTGTAGCATCAAATTGTACCAAGAAAAAAATATTTTATCTTTTGAAGGTACATTAAGAATCCTACAAAGGTAGGATTGTACTTCAAAGGTAAAATTACAAAACAGCAGCAGTGAAAATAATTGCTTCAGCTACTGATGGTACAAGTTGGCCCCAGATGGGTCCAGCATTGTCAAAAGAAAAATACAAACATTAATTTTAATAAATGCTTAAAGTAATCTTTATCCATATCATTGTCAATCCTCAATATCAACGCATCAGACTATACTCAGTTATTTTTCCTAGGTTTTCTCCAGTTTGATTAAAAAAAGTACTACAGTCTTTACAGTCCTCAAAAAATATTATGTCTCCTTTTCTTTAACTTTTCCCTCATATTCCTAAGTAAACAGCTTGACAACTACAAAATCATAACTGAAAACTTGATATGCCACCTGGCAGAATTTGAGATCTGTCCAAGAGAACCATTACATACAATTTTAATTCTCTGTTTCATCATTATGATATATTATTGACATTTTACACCTATTGCTAAAGTACATGCACAGAAGCAGTGGATCGCAATACAACGACATGGAATATCAGAGGCAATCTCTTGTAAAGAGAAAACAATGCCAAAAGCATTATATTTCCTTTATTTTACCAAGACATGACTATTAAGAATGATACAATTCATATATTGTAAACCATAAGGAAAATTGGCATTGTGGGTTCTCCTCAGACTACTTTAGGTATCTAATTTGAATACCCAACAGAATCTTCCTGTCCAGCCAATGGAGAAAAATCTGTGCGGGGCAACATGGAATGTGAAAATTAAACACGTAAAATTAGGTGAAGACTAAATTGCCTGTACATGCAGATGGAGACCCTGAACACCGAATCCTGGGAGGAGAGACCTCACCTCGGAGTTGCAACGATAGCACCTGCCCCTGCTGTCCTGTTCTACTCTACTGAAGGCTCAGGTCATTTGCCTGAGTAGAAGCTAATGCACAAAAACAGCTTACAGCCCAATTATCCAATGATACTGGATTATGGACTCTGATGGGTCCTGCAACAGGGGTAGGAAAATGTAAAGGAATGTCATGCTGTGTAGCCAAAGATAATAACCTCTACAACTCTAAAACAGTGGGCCAGCACTTGTATAGAAGAGCATGTACCCATGTTTGCAAATTGACTTTTCCTTTTTGCTAGAAGGACTTATACAGTTTGCCAGTGAAAGAAAATCATATCTCCATATCTCAGGTTTTTAGTTTTGTGGTCCATACACAGTCAGCAACAACATACTTCCTCATTCCTTTCCCCACACCTCTGCCAAAAGGAGGGTTAGAGAGGAAGAGACACAACCTGGGTGGCACTGCTTATGAGGACCACTGGTTGGGGATGTTTCCTCTCCTTTCAGCAGAGCACAACATTACTTCTCCCACCCCGTGAGTACAAGTCTCCAAAAATCAGCTCTCAGCAGCTGTCAAGCAGGAACCAAGCTAGCTAGCCTGTGTGAGGAAATCAGACAACTGAACAAACCCAGCGGCTGAAATCAACTCTCAGTGCTCCACAGATATTCTGCTCAAAAACATTTCAAAATATACACAGTTACATTACAGCAGATCGGTTTCACCCAGTGAGAAACAAATTAACATCTGTCTAGAAAATGATGCTCTCTTGTACACTTCATCTTTCTCTGCAACTCCCCCTCCAGTTTTCATTCAATTTTAATTCCTACTCAATTCTGTTTTTCTGAAGAGTGAACAACTCGGGGATTGCAACTCTGAACTGCGTGTTTTCTAGCTGGTGAAAAATGTATGTGTTCTAGTAGGTGCTCTTGCCAAGAGAAATGCAATGTAAAAACATAGTGATTTTCATCAATAAGCCTGCTTTGTCAGATATGGGATTTTCAGAGTCCCTTAATTCAGTAGTAATATCTGCTATAAGAGATTAGGTAAACAAGTGCTAATTAAACTGCTGGACCACAGCCAAGCTATCACTGCTAAACAAGAGATACCTGAACAGATGCATCTCAAGAAAAGGCAAGAGATGCTACTTTAAATACTTGTCTGGTTTTTCAGTTCACTGAACCTTCCAGATGATACAATCTGAAGGTCACAAATATAGATTTTGTCTTTTAGTTTTGGAAAAAAATTAGGAAAACTGTTGGACTAAAAAAAAAACAAACGACAAAGCATAGTTCAAGTGGCATAAAATCCGCAACACAGAAATTGTGTGATTTCTATAAACTCTGTAAATTTCTGCAAGACAATCCAAATATGTGCCCCTTTCAGCTGCAGGAAAAGTTTATCTTTCACCTGCCTGTAGATCAATGTAATATAAATAGAGACTGATGATATTGTCTGAAGGGAGCTTTAAAGGCCATCTAGTCTAATTCTCCTGCAATGAGCAGGGACATCTTCAACTAGAGGCAGATCAGAGTCCTGTCCAATCTTGAACGTTTACACAGATGGGGCATTAACCACCTCTTTGGGAAATTTGATCCAGTGTATCATCAGCCACACTGTAAAAAAATTCTTCCTTGTATCTAGTCTGAATCTATCCTCTTTTAGTTTAAAGCCATTACCACTTGTCCTGTTGCAACAGGCTGTGGGAATAACCTGTTCCCTGTTTTCTTATAGATCCATTTAAGTACTGAAAGGCTGCAATAAGATGTCTCTGAAGCCTCTCTTCTCCACTCCCCTCCCCTCCTCACTGAACAACCTAAACTGTCTCAGTCAATCTTCATAAGAGAGGTACTCCAACCCTCTGACCATTTTTGCGGCCTTCCTTTAGAGTTAAGCCAAAATGTAAAAAAGACCTCACACAGTATCCGAGGTTGTTCTGATGTGGACTGCCTGACAATTTCCTTAACTCATGAGATACAATTGCAAAAAAATGAAAGTAAGTTAAAACCAGGCCAGAAATTAACAGAGAGAGAAAAAAATGTATGCCAAAGTGGACATTTCTCAGTGTTCTAAGTGGCAGCTGTCAGTGGAGAGGAGGTACAGGGTTGGCAAAAAAAAAAAAAATCTCAAAACTTTTATACTAATCAACAGTACTTCCTTCTCTCTGTTCATTGTAGATAAAAACTTCTTAGAGCAATATAAGGGACAATCTTGATTTTCAGACAAGGAAGCTTTAAAAGGAAATATTTTTCTTAAATCCCTTCAGAAAGTTATAAAATCACAAAATCACAGAAGAGCTGATTCTGGAGAGCACTTCTGGAGAGCATCTAGTACAGCACCCTGAGCAGGGTCAGCAAGAGCAGGTTGCTGAGCCATGTGCAGTTGGGTTTTGAATACCTCCAAGTACAGATTCTCCACAGCTTTGATGAGCAACTTGATCCACTGCCTCATCACCCTCACAATAAAACTTTTTCTTATGCTGAAGTGGAATTTCCTGTGTCTCCTCAGTATGAAAGACTAATTGAACAAAACCCCTCTACCTCTTCGTCACACTGAAGTCAATGGCCTTAAGACTCAGTGGAGCAGTGGAACCTCGAGTATAAAAGTAGAGAAAGGCACAGACACAGGAATGTGTATATTTTTTTCCCTGTATTACTACTTTTTTCTCTGTTTTTCTGTAACCATCGCATATGGGCTAAATATGATTCCTTGATTTTAAGATCTGATGGTTAAGAGTTTAACTGTTGTTAAGAGTTTAACTGTTTGTTCTTGGCTTACATAGAATGAGTAGTCAGCTTTTTTGCCTGTTACAAGACTGAGAGTAACAGAGCACTAGAGAAGGCAGAAAAATTATGGGTGTAAAAATAGCTGGGTTTAAAACTAAAAATTGGTTAAAGCATGAAGGATACACTGTTAAAATCACTCTGGCATCTATATGACTTCCAAAGAAACAGTTAGGTTTGTCAACTGCTGATGATCTTTTGTCTCAAGAAGTCACTGCAGCATCTTTAGTTTGCTATGAACAAAATCTTTATGAGCATTGACGTTTACTACTTCACACAGCAGAAATAGCCTTATCCATACATATTTTAGCTTTAGAGCAAAATTAATTCTTCCTGTTGGTCACCTCCAGGCATTCAGTTCAGTAAAAGAACATATAATAGCCTTTACTAAGCAACAGAGCTCCCATTTGTGTAACTATTGCAATATTAATTTACAATATCAATAATTAAAAATTAAAAACTGAAATGTGTTAAATCTATGGAAGATTAATTATCACAAAGGAGTGGTAACATCATACCATATTTTCTCTCCTTTGACAGAGAGATTGAACTTCATAGGTATGGTATTTTAGGGGGACTAATGTAAGAACTCAAAACCTCATAAATTTTCCTTACTACCTACACTTACCACACAATTCCTTTTGTCTTCTGAGTGCTCAGAAATCCCTTAAGTGAGCATTTCTAACTCTTTAGTTTCAATATCTTTTTATTTAAGATAAATGACCACTTATAGCTTGGGGTACTTACCTGGCTATTAAACAACAAAACCATTAGCAGTGCAAGTAAACAACTTTCTTTTCTGTATTCAGTTCCACTTTTAAACAGGAATGATTAGCTCAATTTTCATAATTTTAGATGACAAGCTGTCAAAAATATGCTTTTCCCCTTCCTGATGTATCTTGAAAAAGAATTACCTCTCTGCTACCCAATTATTCAAAATCACTAACCAGAATACTTAGCGTTCTTCAAAAAAAAAAAGGAAAAGAAAAAAGAAAATGTAGTACTGCAAGACAAAGCTGTATATGGTTTATATGAATTATAGGAAGTCATAAAAAGTGCTATTTTTCTTCTCTCAAGCATCAGATAAAGTACTGTAGATATGTTTCAGGATTCTGAGAGTGTAGCAAGAGAGTATGTGTAGACAACAGGTGAATTAATGTTTAAAAACCCTAAGTATTGATTTATAAATCCAGTAAAACGAATCAGTGAAACATCTATTTCTTGAAATAATCCTGACCCCGCTTTTTTTCCCACACGCACTGAAAAGATATTTCAGATATGAGATGAGGCACTGTGCCATGACTACATTCATGTAGGTCAAAAAAAAAAACTAGTCTACTCCCCATACTTCCCTGTCTGACCATGCAGGTGCCACCCTGGGAGCCACAATTGCGCCACTCGAGCCTGGACTGTGAGACCTCTTCGCAGCTACACGCACCACACTCACACAGTTAGACCAGGTTCCCTTACTGGCTCAATCCCAGGTTTCCCATAGCCCAATCTTAGATCCTTAATTTAATCATGGAGCAATAACAAAGTAACAGCTCAAGCTGAGTGTCTCCAAGGAGGGACCCTGAACAAAGGAAACCCTGGAATTTTATGCCTTCACAGTCCAAGCTCACCGAAGTCTGGGGGTTGTTGGATCTTGCTCTGTCTCTCAGTGTCCCCCACCTGTCCTGGACCACAGGTCTCTGTGCCCTTTGTTATGCAAAAGGCTGGTGCCTTTTTGTGGCCTCTTGCCTCAGGCTCCTGCACCCTGGAGCAAAACCTGCAGCTCCACACCAAGCCGCCTGCACTGAATGTATTCCTCAACACCAACTGTACTATACTGGTAGTTAGAGTTCTGGAAGCACACAAAATAACTGGTTTTCACTTCTATTTTTCTCTCCAAATTTCCATTCACTTGAAAGTGTATTTTTCCTTACTGAGTTCTATTCTTTGTTATATACATTTTTATTAATGTTTGTAGTCTGGTTTTGCCACTTTGAGGGTTTGCTAAGGCCTCTTTCAGTGAGATCTGAACCTGACAAGGAAAAAATCATAGAATTGTTAAAGTTTGAAAAGACCTCCAAGGCCACAGAGTCCAAGCTCTGACTATTCACCGGCATCGTTATCCTTCTCTGCACATGCTTGAGCACTCAATGTATTTCTTGAAGTGAGGGGCAAAGAACTGGCACAGCACTTGAGCTGTGGCTTCATCAGTGCAAGAACAAAGGGAGAATCACTGGCCTTGTCCTGCTGGTCACACTATTTTTGCTACAGGCTAGGATGTCATTGGTTTTCTTGGCCACCTGGGCACACTGCTGGCTGAAGAAGAGGAAGAAAAGGATGCACAGCTGCCAGCGAGTACCACTTTGTGCTAACTGCCATAGTCTTGGCAGGTCTTCTCTGGATATTAAAACTTTGATCCTAAAATGCTTACACACAAGCTTATTTTAAAGAATTTGAATGACCTAAGTTGACCTCCCACATGCTGAGGCTTTTTCAGGTGTCAAACACCTGCAAAACTGAGACTCAACAGACTGTCCTCTGCTGCTTTTTCTTTTCTGCTTTTCCACCCTCTCTTTGACTGTTTCAAGCAGGTAACAAGCTGGGAGGCAGATTTAATATGGTAAAACACACAAACACAGGGACCATGTTTATGAATGGTATCTGGACTTTAAATATGATAGGCAGAAGATAATCTTACTCTCTTGTATCTTTGGCTTACTGAAACCCACAGTGTGATTCACTGTGCCTTCCCAAGTGTCACTGAATAGTCCCATTTTCTGAAGCTTTTGCCAGAATAAGTAGAAATGAGCCAGCATCTTGCAGCATAGAGGCTCTGAAAATCTTTCAATGCCTTAGACATCAGTAATTATTTAGTCAGGAAGCCTACAGAGGAATTAATCCCTACCTGAGAACCATTTGTTGTTGCGGAAATAAAACCCCTTATATCAGCATGAGTTGTCCATACTTTCATAATAGAGTACTTTTTTTCCCTCTAAGCTTCATGTAATTACATATTCAGAAAAATTCAGTGCAGCAGACTTCAGATTTACCTATCATGTCTTACAGACATCATTAGGGAAAAAAAGGAATTGTGTGAGAAAACCAATTTATTTTATGCTTTGAAACATTAAATTTGCAGGTGGATGTTAGAGTTTCGTATCATTTTTCTCTGGCATATATATTCATTGTGTCTATATAAGTGTAATTGTAAGTATATGTATGACAGGGCTTAAAGAGTGCTAAGGGATACTTCTAATCTGGTAACAATGAACATTAAAGCTAGCAGAGTTTTTCTATTTTCTTCTGTTTATTTCCTCATTTTAAAGATGACTCCTCTTCCCCTTGTCCAAAAAGGAACAAGGGAAACACTTGTCAGAAAAACACACATGGGCATAGAGAAGAAAAAGAAAATTATTTTGAAAACATCCCAAAACCAAAAACCACCTGGTCCGAGATGCAGAAATAAAACAAACAAACAAACAAACAAACAAACAAACAACTGAAAAAACAAGTCAAGATCATTAGATAGAAAATGTCAACTCATACTTTCTTGGTGTTATTTCACACATATACATTTGGCTTATGACTTTTTTTTCCTCTTATTATATTTAAACCACTCCCCATTTTCTACTATTATTTTTAACCATAGTAATGAAAAATCCACAGGATTCTCATAAAGTCTAAGAAAACATGGTCATAAGAAAAGAAAAAGAAAAAAGTAATTGAATTTGAAGTGATTGATTAATCCAACTTTTCCAAGCACCTCTTGTCAGATATATTACAGAGGTATCAGTAGCAACACCACAGTTAATGCTGTATTGAGATGAGCACTTAAAGCAGGATTAAAATTCTCCCATTTCATCCTTCGGTGATTAAAATTAGACTCCAAATGATGTAGCAACTCTTCAAAAGATAAGTACATCCCAGGCAAATTACAGAGGAACATTTGAAAATAATGGCCTATTAAACATTTTCCCCAAGAACCTTAATATGTTGGCATCACCTTAATATCACAAATGTGGTGATTTTTTTAGAAATACACCCCACTCCTAGAAACTTTCAAATTGGAAGTGCTTTCTAGGTAAGCCTTTAACCATTGTAATTAACCTAATTTCTCTTTTTTTACTTGTAGGAGTCCAACAAGATCATGTGCTGAACCTTTCAGCTGTGCCTAGGCCATGTAAACACCTGTGCACTAGTGCCTGGTCACCTCCATAGGTCTGACTCTAATTTTAACTAGTCTTGCTTCAGACTGATTATAAAAAGAAAAAAAATCATGTAAGCCTGAGAAGTTCTTAGGTGTTCCCAACACTTTTTTTACTAGAAAACCCAGAAAATTAATGTAATTTCTTAAGAAAATAAAATTCATAGTAGGCTGTCTTTAATTAATTTAAAAATAATCATAATAGTTGTGCATTTTATATTGCCTTCCTCAAGTACCTCTTCATCTCTTGAATGAGGGATGTCCTGAGGTGGCTGCATGTATGCACAGCAGGGTTGTGATAGTCCAGTAAGAGCTTCAGGCAGCCATAACAAATCAGAGCAATTGCAATTCACCTCAGTCACCAGGTCACATATTTCCCATGAACCAAATATCACAATATTTTGAAAATAAGTTCTGATATATTTTTTTAAGTAATTAAATGCAGTATTTCATAGTAATATTTAAATTGTTTAAGTAGTTACAGAGTATTTCTGTTTCAGATGATGGTATCTATTGCATTCTGCTCCAGTAAAGAAGGAAGGAACATTAGATAGAAATCAAGTTTTTACATTAACAATATTCACATAAATTAGAGGCATTGAATAGATCATTGTGAATAACTTAAGCAAATCTACTCTGCTGGTATAATAGGTACAAATAACTCAAGGTATTTTTTAAATCTTTTTGTGTCATATAACAGAAAAGCTTTTTCCTTCAGAAAGACCTTATTAGTTTTATCAATTTACTGAGAAACACGTTTTAATGTGATTATAATTTCCATCCACAGATACCCACAGAAGTCAAATAACATATTTGTGGTTTTAAATTTGTGCTGCTCTTTATGCTGAAGCCCTATGGCACTTGCCAAAAATATTAAAAAGTTATACCAAAGTAATATATTCCTGCAAAATTGATAGGATCCTATCTAGCTGAGTTACCAGTGGTTTCTTGAATATAAATCCTAAGTGGAGTTTTGCTGTGCAAACTGTCATTTTAATCTCCCTATTTTCTTTTAACAGCTTACTATACCTATACTATTTGTTGAAATCTCAACGAGTTTCTCTCTGATGTTGTGCAAGATTGCATAATAAAGTATTCATAGTAGCATCTTACTGTTTAAGATATGAATTTTTATCATACAATGCAGTAATTCTTTTCCAGTATGCTGCCTTACATGTAAACATTATAGTGACTTTTATACTGTTCTTTTCTCATAAAATAAATTTTATTCAGTTTAGACACTCTTACAGTGTGTCAGGGTGAAAGTTACCAGTAGAATGCACAAAAGCTCAACCTAAATATTTGCAAGACCACAGTATGCAGCATTTTAAAGAGAAAGATGACAGAAAAGATATCTGGAAAGAGCTCAACAGGTTCTGATTCTTAGGTTCTGAATCTATAAGAATTCCAGTTACTTAGTCGATATTTGCCTGATGGCTCTGCTGGGCAAGCCCACAAACAGGATTGCAAAAGCTCATTGGTACACAATTGATTGTTGTGAGATTCAGCTTTTTCTTTTGCATGATGAGTCACAAATTAAGCTTTGTACTTCTCAAAGTGGTCTCATACATGGCTTTTCCCAGCAAATGGTTCTGGTTCAAGATCTTCTGAAGAAAAATTGCATAATCTGACATTTTCTTTTATGCACTTTATTTAATTTGTAATTGATTTGTGACCTGCAGAAGTACTTGGATCATCTCTTTCTCTGAGATAAAGTTCTCTGAGATAAAGTTCTCTGAGTAAGCCTTAATTGGAAATCTTGCCATGCCATTCTTTCTAAATTTTTTTCAAATTTTTCACTCTGTTCTTGGTCTGCTTAAACTTTGCATTATTCCAAGGCAGATACAAAGCCTAGTTTTAAACAACTGAACATCAAGGCATATAAGGGTGTATTTGACTCGAACATTACTCTAAAGGACCCCAAAGTGTGTTTCCTACAGTTGTTCCCCAACAGGCATGACAGAGAGTTCTCTGATGAGTCATTCGTGAATCGTTACAATATCCCAGTCTTCCTCCCAGTCTATTCAAATACCACTGATTTTGAGTACAGTGAAAAAACCCCACTCCGAAATACTAATATGGATTGGACTTACACAATAAATAAAGCACTTAGCCATCACAAAATAAAAAAAAAAAAAAAAGATTTTGATTTCTTTTTACTGTTCTCAGGCATTCCTGCTGCCAAAAATCAAACAGCACTGCTGGAAATCATATAATGCTCCATAGAAATGGCAAGCTTTTTTTTTTAATTTTCATTTAGAGAGAAATAATTGTGGAGGTTGTTCTGCTTTCTAAAAATAGAAAACTGCAAAACAAATTAATTTTACATTTGCATTTTATACCCTCTTCACTAAAATATTTTCCTCCAAAATATGCAAATTCAAGAAAAGTAACACACTACTAGTCATTTTTCAAAATCACCAAACAGGCAACATATATTATCTAAAAGCCTCTACTTTATTTCATAGCCTCAAGTTTCTTCTTTGAGATGTTTTACATTAAATACATGACAGAATTGTCACCTTATTTTGCAGTTTATGATATAAACAAGGTCACTGTATAATTCAGAGCATAAAAACATTTTCTGATGGGGAAAAAATTGAGTCTTAGCGCCACACTGTAAAGCTAATTGGACCACTGGGAAAAGATACTTCAGGTAAGTAGCTACAGTAGATACTGTTTTGCTATCATGTATAGATATTTTCCTCTGAATCCATCAGTTTGCTTGCATTTTTTCTATGAGAGTAATTTAAATTATGCATAGAGCTTCTCTAATATATTTTATACTACACACAATCTTCATCAAGATGGTCTTGCTGTGAAATGAATTTCACCGCAAAAGGCTGTTTACAAGGAGTTGTTTTCTGGACCTGTTCTTCTCAGCACTGATCACTTGAACCTTTGTTTTCAATATTCGGGACAGGATAACTGCTATAGCATGCTGACATTAAGTGCTTTGTACTTATTCTAAGCAGATGCACAGAAGTTACAACCAGATCAATCGAGTATGGAGCAATTGTTCCTCATGTATTTTTTTCAGTAGTAATAGAGTTCCACTTAAGGCAGAACTATTGATTATTGGTCAGGTCTCTCGGTAAAGTTGAAGATCAAGGAAGAATGAATTCATTATAAGAAGACAGGTGACAAAACTCTTACTAGGGATGATTTCTCTATAGATAAGAGTGGTGTTCTATGATGGAGTGACTGAAGCAGTTGACAAGGGAAGACTGACTGATGTCATCTACCTAGACTTCTGCAAAGCCTTTGGCACAGTCCCATATGACATCCATATCTCTAAATTGGAGAGAAACGGATTTGAAGGATGGAATATTTATTAGATAAAGAATTGGCTGGATGGGTGCAGCCAGGCAGTTGTGGTCAATGGCTCTATGTCCAGGTGGAGGCTGGTGACAAGCTGTGTGCCTCGAGACTCTGTCTTGGAACCAATGTTCTTGAATATCCTTGTCAATGACACAGAGAATGAGGCTGAGTGCACCCTCAGCATGTTTGCCGTTGCCACAAAGCTAAGCAGTGCAGTTGACACAACAGAAGGAAGGGATGCCATCCAGAGGGACCTGGAAAAGCTCGAAGAATGGGCCCAATTGAACCTAGTGAGGTTTAACAAGGCCAGGTGCAAGGTGCTGCGTCTGAACTGGGGCAATGTCAGACATAAGTACAGAGTGGGAGAAAAGCTCCCTGGGAGCAGACCTATGGAGAAGGACTTGGGGGTTCTGTCAGACAAAAAGCTGGACATGAGCCAATAGTGTATGTTTGCAGCCCAGAAAGCTGATCATATCCTGGGCTGCATCAAAAGCGGCGTGGGCAGCAGGTCGAGGGATGGGATTCTGCCTTTCCATTCACTCTGGTGAAACCCCACCTGGAGTACTGCATCCAGCTCTGGGGTCATCAACATAAGAAGGACATGGACTTTTTGGAGCAAGTCCAGAGGAAGGCCACCAAAATGATTTGAGGGCTGGAGTAGCTATCCTATGAAGACAGGCTGAGAGAGTTGGGGTTGTTCAGCCTGGAGAAGAGAAGGCTCAGGGAGGCTTTATAACAACCTTCTAGTACCTAAAGGGGCTTGCAAGAGAGCTGGAGAGAGAATTTTTACAAGGGCATGTAGAGATAGGACAAGTGGGAATGGTTTTAAACTGAAAGATGAGATTTAAATTACATGTTGGGAGGAAATTTCTTACTCAGAGGGTGGTGAGGCACAGGAGCAGGTTGCCCAGAGAAGCTGTTGATGCCTCATCCCTGAAAGTATTCAAGACCAGGTTGGATGGGGCCCTGGTCTAGTGGAAGATGTCATAGCCCACACTAGGGGTGTTGGAATTAAATGATGTTTGAAGGCTCATTTGGAGCCAAACCATTTTATTATTCATTCTATGATTCTGTGACTCTTGTGACTAGGATTGCAATTTACAGTAATGAAATATCAAGTGACTCTGATGCTTATTGTGATGCATATTTAAAAACAGAAATGCTATTTTAGGCTGGGGGTGCACAGTCAAGCTTTATAGTTCCTTTAGATCCACCTGTTGATTTGACCTTAGCCTTTGATTTCTTGCTTCACTTGTCAGCCTCCAGATGTAAATAACTCCTGGAAAAATGAAAAGAAGTGCAAGTTTTATGTTTTCAGTAAACCAGAAGATGGAAATAAGGATAAGACAGTAGGAAGGATTGATTACTCAAAAGGATTTTTTTCCAGAGCACTGCCATACCTCTTTGTCAAAGCCCCACATTTAACCCACAGGGTTAAAAATATTTATATAAAGGAAGGTATGCAACTATCTGTACAAATACAAGTACATGTTATGTATTAAGTATTTCTAATGGTAATCATTTCAATTAGATTTTTCAATTATAATGTTGGTATAACATGAGGTACAATCTGGAATAAAAAGAATAAGTGCAAGAGTGAATAGTAAGCTACATTAAAAAGTACTTTCCAGCTGGCAATGTTTTGCCTTAAGTGACTCCTTGAAAATACAATGCAAATTAAAGACCAGCTTGTGTAACAGAGCTTGATACTAGTTGATTGATATTTTTTTAATACAAAAATTCCCATGTATGAAAGCTCTTATGCAAATGTTTATTTTTAGGCAAACATAATCATGCGTCTTCACAGCCATACAAATTAGAGAGGAAAACAAAACATTGTCATGAAGTATAAAGATCTAATCTACATTCCCTTTTCTACACACATATGGGAAAAACACAAATCGTTTTATATAGGATGGTCCTTTTTATATGCATGTTCAGATCAGAACAATTTCTTAGCATCCTTCCAGATGTTATTCCCCTCTTCACACAAATGACATCTTTAAACATTAAGACTGGACTGTCAAGCAGTGAAGGTCTAGCTGTATTGCTAGAATCATGGTACATGAAACCCACAGATGGGCTCCAAACATCTCCTGCATAAGTAATATTTATTGTGCACCTTTGAAATTCTCATCTGCATTATAATCATAAATCTCTCAACTGTTTTAACAATACCAACCAATTGTTTTAACAATACCAACCTTTCTGCATGTGTTCAGAAGCATCCTATTCCCCAACTATTTGGCTTTTTGTATTACAAATGTTGATTTTTCCCCCCCCCAAACCACCAGTTCACATTATTGTGAGATCTAGGACAGGCATCACTCAGCGCTGAGCCTGAAAAAAACAGAGGATCTCTGGATCCTGCTGAGTCAGAAAACCGTTTATGCCACAGGAAGGGAGTAACTGGCAGCTTCATAATAGGATTCACTACAGGAGGTAAGCACAAAGCAGAGGGGTTACTTCTTGCTAGGTGTACTAGTCTGCTAATTTTGATCATATAATGTTTTGGCACATAAAGAAAGAAACTCAAAGCTGAAACAAATATTTTCAAGATTATTGGAAAATACATTTGTAGAACTATTTGATAATTAATATTACATTCACATAAGAAAAATTCAATATTAGTCCCTTGCTGTGAGACAATACAAAATTAAATCACAAAACATCAGGCACCTCAAAGTTGGGGGAGAGAAAAAAAAAATCACATTTTATGTTTGATGGCAAGTAAAATGAATAGCAGATGTACTTTTGACCTTATTACCTTCAGAAGGATGTCACTGGTGTCATTCAGTAGAGTCCAACTACTACAAGCTTACATTGCAGCCTTTAGCAAATTCTACCCTTCATCAGTTCTTCATATTGAAAATCCTCCTCTCATAGTTTTCTCTAATTTTTTCCATGTAATTTGCAATATATTTAGGGCTGAGATAGTGCCTTTATGAGCATGTGCATACAGTGCTGACCACTGCCAGATTCTGGGCTATAGCAGACCGTAGCAGTACTGTGATTATGACTTATCGCACTCCTTTCATCCCTGAATAGTCTTACAAAATAACTTAAAATTCTCTCTGCTTTTAATACCTATTTTTTATTATGATAAAAATGGGAAGACACTTTTAACTTGGTAACAGCCTCTTGAGACTTAAAAAAGAACTAAAACCTGAAAAGGCAAAATTAAATGTTGTTTTTATCTTAAATGATAAGAACACAAGTAGAGAATTATGAGAAATGGAGCACTCCTTTTACATCTCCCTCTGTCAAACTTTAGAAATCTTTTTTATTATTATTTAGGGAATATAGATAAGAACTATTGCTACACTAAGAATGGAATGCCTATTAAATGATATTTCTGTGAAAAGAAAATCTGGCTAAAAAGAGTGGTACTAAAATAGATGTTGTATAACATGGAAATTTTTAAAAGTAAAGATTATTTTCTCACTCTTTAATTTCCAGTAATGTACAAAATCAATCTACAGGCTTCAGCACACAATAGGATTGGTAAATTTTACCAAGAACTGATTTGCCACTGAAAAATAATGTTGATTAAGGGCCACCCTACTGCTCTTTTCTTACTCACAAAGATGACCTATTTCTGCCAATCAAGCTGTTCATAAACTGTGCTGTGCCAGAAAACAAACTCATGCTGTGCCACATAAGTAGATAATAGTGGAAACACCCTCACTTATTAATATTTCAATTTCTCCCTAGATTTGCCTTAAAGGAAGGGGGGAAACCCAAGTCAGTTCTTGGCTCTTACTGTGTTTACTATGATGATTTTGCTGTCAGTTCTCCATTATCAAGAGCATCAGTATTGTAAAAAAATTCTGCTTATCACAGTATGTATTTCTAAAATCTCTGACCTCTCTGTGCTCTGAGTGCAGAATAGTCCTGTATCCCTCAGTAGTAATTCTGTATTTACTTTCACTAGGTGTGGCTGTGATGTACCTTCCTGGCAGCTCCTAACAGGCGGCTTGGTTGCAATATTAATCTGAACAATAAATCTTTCTTTAAATAGGTAGTTGTTTAGCTTATGTACTTAACAAGTTGTTGTGGGTTTTTTTGTTCATTTGTTTGGCTTTGGTTTTGCTCTTGCTTTTTCTTTTTTGTTTTGATTTGGTTGGGTTTTTTCCCCTTCTTTTTCCTTCCCCTCAAAAAATGAGAAAATCTGGAATATGTTAGCTGCAAATTCTGCAACATAAATAAAACTATTAATTTATCTAAATGTCATATGTCATATAACCAGACTGGTTAATTTTTTCCTGGTTTCTCTTATATTTTTTTAATTGACATGCTGCTCTCATATTTTGGACTGTGGCTATGACCATCTCTCTGTGTACATGTTCATTGCCACTGCTACCTGTAACTGTGAATGGACTAACACAACATACATATCAAAGTGTAAAAGCAATGTTTAAACACCTCTTAACACCCTTGTCTCCCAATTTTGTTTTTATTTGTCTGTCCACATTCAGTAAAGCTGCTGGTTTATAAAGCATTTAGGTTATAAAGTTTACACTAGCAGTTGTTTGCAAGTATAATCAAAAGCACTGATAAAATAAGCAAAATTTAGCATTAGCAACCTTCTAGGAAACTAGTCTTAATTTCCTGAAAAAAGTGAATCTTCCCCCTTCCTCCCTAGAGTTCTTCAAGAACTCTATCAGCTTTCAGATAGTATCAAAAAACTACTAAATCCTTCCTCTATAGGTTTAAAGAGACATTGACTTGAACTGAAATTTGACTGGATATTTTAAGAAAAGTTTGGAGGTTCCTCATCATTGCATTTGTAACTGTGTTGCTGATGCAAATCTGAGTACATGAATCTCATTTGAAGGGCAAAATATTTGTCTGTCCAAAGTTAATTTCATCAGCACGAAAATTAAGGTCAAAAGGAAACTGCCTTCCCTCCTCAAGTCTCAGACTGCCAGAAAACACAATGTTTATAGTGCATTCTCCAGCTGACTAAAAAGCCTTCCGTTATAAATCTCATATTTTTACCAGAATGCTAACCCTGCAAAACATAAAGTCACACAGATCAGTAACTGTCTGTACTACAATTCATGATGTAGCACAGTTCCCCAGATTCCCAATTCTTCTTGTTACCCAAGGCTAAGAAATAATTTTACAATAATTTTTCTATGTAACTTTTAAGAGGCCCACTAGACTCAATGATCATTTCTCTTTTCATGTAAGAATAATACTGGGGAAAAGAATTGGCAGGTTTGGGATTTTAAGATGTAACCTGACTAGAACTTGTGACCTTCTTGTGAAGGATCCTTCCCAAATAAAGAATGTTGTTGGGTTTATTCCTTTCACATATTTTGTTTTCTTTTCCTCATTATTTGTACTTTCTTAGCCAGTTTATTTTGCAATTTATCTACTGCATTAATTTCTGCCTGTATACAATTCCTCCCTTTCCTAGGTTCCATTTACAATGCAAAACCAATTTTCTAATAGTACATACCACACTACATCTTGGCTCAACATTTTGGCTATGACTTTCAAAATTAACACCCTGGAGAAAAAGAGATTGATGATTGATGTAAAACATATATTTGCAGTAAGACACACAGGAATACCTGTATAGTCCACTCAAGGCTCATCTATCACTCCATCAAAACTCTATAAAAAATCATAAAGACAAAATATTTGCCTGTCATCCTCTTACATAAATCTTCATCTCCTGCTAATCTGTTTAGAGTTACCAAAATGTTTCACACAGGCTAAACCTCAATAACTGATTTTTCCAGACTTTATCCATAAACTAAATAAATGATCACTCATTTAAAATCAAAACGCGTAAATTAAATATTTAATGACAAAAGCAGGGCTTTCTTTTCCATAATAATGTGGAATCATAAGATGCATGCCTGGAAATTATCCAGATTAACCTCTTACACAGATTAACCCGTGTATGAGGTTACTTTTTAACAGTTACATTCCTTCTTACTCTCAAACCGACTGCAAACAGAAGGACAACTTGTTATCTTCAAACAAATTGTCTCATACACAAATCTAAAAAGATGATGACCAGGTGTTGAGACATCAGCTGTAGCAACCAAAGGGTTTCTTCACCGGAAAGAGCAGAAGATTGAGCATTATGTTCCATAAAGAAAGACTAGGACCATGAAATGCTCTTAGCAGAAAACTGGGAAAACATTTACTGCAGGTTTAGGGGGCTTATTTTTTTCCTTTTCTCCAGAGAAAGAAAAGAAATAAGGTCCAGGAATCGATGTGCCATTCAGCATGTATAGAGGTATTCAATGGGATGCTCATAAAAGAACTGTTAAAGAACAACTTGTCCTATGCAGCCAAATAAAAGAGCATAAATAGGCTCCTACAATAAATCACAGCCATCTGTGCAGACCAACGTACGTAGAACTAAAAGGAACTATTATAATATCCCATCTTCAATCTAACAAAAAAAGGAAGTGACCTACTTCAGTTCTCTTCCTAGGTGGATTAAATGGTTTTGTCCTTGAAAAAAAGGGAAAAAATCAAGACATTAAAATCAATATTAGACAAATGTTTTTCTGATTTTTTTAACATTATGTATAAAGGAGTATAATTGTCTTCCTCCATCTATATAAGCCTGGATACTTGTAACTTTGACCTAGTCTTTTTAATATACTATCAGAAAACCTTCCTGCTGCATGTTGCTGCATAACTTTAACCCAAGACCACTTTGGTCAGGGGAAAGCATGAAAGCTTTGAAGAAATATATTATTTATATTAGATTTACATTTACATTTTTTCAAGTATTTCAGGGAGTGAAAATTAGTTTTCATTCATTATTTTTCTTTATCTATGTTAACCTAAGACAGAATCACATCCTTTTATATTTGAGAAAAAAACATACAGGCACTTTTTTAATGTAAAATGCTGTTGGATTGTGTGACTGTCATAAGAAGATACCTAATGAGAATAAGAAGATCAGAAGTTTGGCAACTCAGAAATGAGCTAGGATTTCTTAAGTTCAAGCACCTGTTCATAGCTTAAGCTCAACAGCACTAGTTTGGGGCTGAACTTTCTTTTTCTTCTTCTAATAAAGCTCTCCTAACTCAACCTCTTCAATGCTCAGAAGTCTCCACATGATGGCATCATAAATATCTGAAACAGCTTTTCTTGACTCTCGAATAGGGTGGAAAACTTGGTGCCAGTGCAATGAGGTGTTGACATCACTGTTACACTACACTTGTACTCCACAAAATTATACTGGCTAATTGTTAGTTCCTAATATTAGAGAGTTTTGAATGTTTCTCTCCAGCTGAATATGAACTTGTTCAAAATTTTTGTTCTTTGACAAAAATATTTGATAAGAAAATATATTTCCTCTTCAAAGACAAATAATTCTGTAGTTAATATGAAGATTTTTTTTCCAATACCTGTTATTAGCCACAAGTGGATAAGCACAATATCTTTGATGAAATGAACGAGGAGGAATGGTTTACAGGTGATGTTGTTATTTGAATTATCCATGAGTACTGTGTTAATTTTTTTTAAGACAGAAAAGTTGCTAAAAAATTTAGTACCCTCTAAACCACTGAAGTCAGCTGTAAGCTGACAAATAGCTTTGTACCTATTTCAAGCAATAAGGAAGAGCTGCTTATCCTTCTATCTCACAATCAGGAAAACACAATAATATTCGTTTGCTTGTTATGTTGCTTCTGATAGCAAATTTTGCCTTATCTAAACCATTTTTAGAAGTTCCATGAGTCAGATCTTATCTGAAAAAGATTTTTTTCATGCAAAGTGCAAGAATTTTAGTTTTGGAAAAATTAGAGGCAAGATTTTCAAAATAAAATGTGGAAGATTCATGTATTTGCAGAAGGCTGCAAACAACTTCAGGGAACTTTCACCAAAATGACAGAAGAGGGTAAAATTCACTGAATTTACTCAGTCACTTTCACTTCCTTCAGTCTCCCAAATACAGCCCACTTTTCACACTTTTCTTAGATAAGTAAAAGGTGATTAATTAAAACAATTTTTAAGATGGTATCAGAAAAACGCCATCAGTGGTTTACAGAATTTATATTATGATAGTCCAATAATGGCTGGTTGTATCAGCAATATAAAGCATGCAATTTACTTTAATCAAATTAGAAAGTGGTTTGAAAGAAGTCCAACAGTATGTTTTAATTCAGTGATAGAGTATTGGATCTTCTGATGCTCTCTCATCTTAGGATCCAGAATGAACATTTTGTCTACTCTTTTCCTTCTGGTTTTGTTTCTTTGGGATTTTTGTGGTACCTTCACTGGGCTGTGTGAAATTCCCTGTTGGGAGGACTAGCTTTATTTAGCAACAACAGTTATTTCAAGAAGAGTTTACTTATGAAGAAGTTGAATAAAATGTTGATCATACAGTTCTTCAAGCTTATCCACTTGTGTGAACTCCAAAATCAAACTACTTTGCCCCCCTCTCCCAATGCATAATTCTCCTATTGACTTTAAATCTCAAATTTTATAGTCTTTTAATTTTGTTGAAATATATAGGTACTGTACAAGCACCTTCCAGGACAAAGTACATTATAATTTTTATCTTCACTGAGCACCATGTCAGCACCAAGAGAAAGGCTTTGTGTATTCAGCTTGTTTCTGAAAACTAACATGCAGTTGTCTTTATCAGAGGAGCTGTTGGAGACTGATCATGACATGTAGCGACATTTTCCCTTCACTTATGATATAATTGACGGCCTGTTAACATAGCCTACAAACATGATCCACTATAATTTCCACCCTGAAAATATTTATACAGATGTGTAACAGCCACAACTAAACCAAGATCTGACATTTACAGTTTTGTAGAACTGCAATGAGCTCCCTGGTCCCAACCACAACAACCTCTAATTCTGTCTCTTTGCTAATAAACTGTACATTTTTTCCTACTGAGAGCCATGGGTAAAGCACTTTCATACTGCTACAAGAAGTTATTCAATTCTCTTAGTTGCCTCTGTGTGTCTGCAGGGCAGTAATCTCTTTAAATGCCTGCTATGATTTGAAATATAAGAGTAAAAGTCAAAATGGAAATAGGATATTTATTAACTTGTTTAATATATTTACATTACCATAATTTGAAGGCATGTAAAGTGTCATTCTCTAACTCAATATACAAGGAATTATCACAATACATCAGTACAGAAAGCACAGTGATTAAAAGTTACTGTCAGTAAAAACCGGTCCAGCTTATTCTAAGCTCAGAGGCAATTTGGAACATGAGATTAAAATAGACTCTTGCAAATACAGTTGGTCTTGAGTGACTTATTTTATTTTTGCTAATGGAACAAGGTTAAAATGACATGATGATAAGGAGTCTCAACTCTTTAATTATGTATCTCCTTTCATTTTAAGTCTCCATTCTAGTATAATTTCTCCTCACTGTCATGCAGGCTCTGACTAGACTGGTGAAAGAAGGCTCCATCTCCTGGTATTCATCAGCTGCACATTCACTGCCTGTGCCTGGGCACAGGAAGGCTGGTGTCACAGAGATTAGAGACTGTGGCTCACTTCTGGAAATACAGCCTTGTTCTATCTATGCCAGGTCTTCCCTAGGGACATCATGGTCCTCCTCCTCTTCCTGCTTCTACTCCTCACTGGACCTGAAATGTACTCCCTTATGTTGAAACCTCACACAATCCTCCTTGTTGGAGGGTATATATGAGATCATCAGACATTAAAAATAGAAAGGGTTAAAGCAGTGTTACTTTTATGTAAAATGCAAGCATTTAATTTTATATACAGTGCCAGTACAACCCTGATTTTGTATTTAAGTAAGTTAGTGTATTTCCAAACTATTTTTGTTAATATTTTTGAATGTTTTTTATTTATGCATAGACTACCTCATTTATTAGCAATTATCATGGAAATACTTCCCTTACTAAGTGGCAAATGGCCTATTTAAGTTGAAAAAAAAGATTAATTCAAGCACGCTTCCGTCCTTCCTCTCGAGAAGTTGAAGGAAAGAGGGAGGACAAGAGTGTCTTTACATTCCACATTTTTCCTCTCATGTTTTGGGTGCCTTGGACACTGCAGGGACAAAACAGTTTCCTAAGTCATCCTTAGGGAAACTCCTAAGTTTGGGAATGTAGAAATACTGGTAAGAGGTAGTGGGAATCAAGTGTTGTATTTTGCAGAGGCTGGGTTATCCAAGGGAACTTAATTCTAACACAGGACATGAAGCAGCTGAGTGGAAATCCTCGGCTTTGTCCCTACAGGGACTGTGCTGATTTTGACAGGCCACACCATGGAGCAGTTTGTCAAGTCAGTCTGTCAAGGTGTCTCCTAGGATGCTGTTTTAAACTTACATAAATGGGAACAATTGTGACCTAGAAACAGCAAAACTGACTGCTGTCATCCCAGCCAAGCCTACCGTAAGCTTGCAATATGTTATTGACATATTAGCTGGTAGAATATACATTTCAATAGTGTATTTCTTGAAGTGATGTCTGCTGTCTCACATTTCAGTCCTCGGTTGCAAATGTATTGATCATGTCTTCTCTAGAAATAGATTCATATCTGAGAAAGTCAGAGGAACTAAACGCAATGCAACTTTCATGACTGGAAGACCTATTTAATTTCTTTACAATATGATGAAATTAGTCAGTTATTAGTGTTTTTCAAAGGATAGTTCTACTCCTTTTTTATCTTCTCCACAGAAAATGCTTTCTTTTTTGTGAATAAAGGGAGGAACAGAAACATTGGACTTGTGATGTTATTGCTATGGCTCGTGGGAGCTGCAGTTCAGAAAACAGCCACAGAGCTGTGAATGGTTGCTTCCCAGATGAACAAACATTTCTTGATTTACAATGAGTTATGGGAGATACACTGAATTCCAGTCCTAGAATAAAGAACCTGAAATAGTTCTATAAGAGAACATGAAGATGAGCATAAATACATACATTACATTTTCTTATGTATATTAAACATTATTTTCCCCAATCAGCAAAATTTCCATTTGACTCTGTGAAACTCTGAGGATTTGTTTTGATGATTTTGGTTTCCTTTTTATGCTCATGTTTTCCTAAAAAAATAAAGTTTATATCTGAATCTACCTTGTCAAATATCACTGTAACATTAATAAAATAAAATATCAGCTCAATTTTAGACACTTCATATTTTACTAAGACTTTTTATTCGTCCATGCATTTCTAAATATCATAGAATCAGAGAAACATAGAATACTCTGTGTTGGAAGGGAACTTCGAAGGCCATCTAGTCCAACCCCTCTACAATGAGCAGGGATATCCTCAAAAAGATCAGGTTGCTCAGAGCCCAGTCTAGCCTGCCCTTGGAGCGTCTACCATCTCTTTGGCCAACTTGTTCCAGTGTTTTACCAGCCTCATAGTAAAAAAACTTCTTCTTTATATCTAGTTTAAATCTACTCTTTTTTAGTTTAAGACTGTTACCCTTTCTCCTTTAGCATTATCCCGGCTATAAAGTTTTTCCCTTTATAAGCCTCCTTTAAGTACTAAAAGCTGCAATGTGGTTTCCCTGGAGCCTTCTCTTCTCCAGGCTGAACAACTCCAACTCTCTCAGGCTGTCTTCATAGGAGAGGTGCTTCATCCCTCTTATCATCTTGGTGACCCTCCTCTGAACTCACTCCAAGAGGTCAATGTCCTTCCTGTGCTGGGGACCACAGGGCTGGATGCAGTTCTCCTGGTGGGGTCTCAACATGACAGAGTAGAGGGGTAGAATTCCCTCCCTTGACCTGCTGGCCACAGTGCTTTGGATACAGCCCAGGACACATTTGGCTTTCTGGACTTCAAGTGCACATGGCTGCCTCATGTCCAGTCTCTCATCCACCGGCACTTCCAAGTCCTTCCCAGCAGGGCTGCTCCTGATCTGTTCATCCCCCAGCCTGGACTGATACCAGGGGTTGCCCCGACCCAGTTTCAGGATCTTCCACTTGATCTTGTTGAACTGCATGAAATTCCCATGGGCCCACTTCTCAAGCTTGTCCAGGTCCCTCTGGAAGGTATCCTATCCCTCAGACGTGTCAACCACACCACTCAGCTTGGTATTGGTTGCAGATTTGCTGAGATTGCAACTGATCCCACTGTCTGTGTCATTGAGGAAGATATTAAACACTACTGATCCCAATATGGTACCCCAGGGGCCATAATTATTTAATGGTTTAATTAGGATGCTTATGAGATGTCAGTGGCTTCAGTGTAAAAAACCACAATATATGATATCACTTCCGGTTAATAAAAAATGAACTGCATTTATCATTGATTTTAAATTCATTTAACTTCCATCAGCTATTTACAGCTTTTAAGAAAATTTACTATATTTTAAATTTTTAAAGATATATCACTAACTACAGTAGTAATAGCAGTTCCACTGATGTCAACAGTCACTTTTCATTATTAGCTAGATATAAAATTTCAGTTATTTAAATTCAGATGTTCTTGATCTAATTCCCTTTTATTTTTAATCTAAATAGCTCAAATAGCTATGAAAAGACTGAAATATTTTGTAGAGATTGACAGTTTTGAGCATATGATGATATGAATGCTCCATACATGTATTTACCTATATGTTACCACCCTGCTTCAATATAAAAAGCTGAATCAAACAAGGAAGGTAAGAAATAGGCAAAGCAATGTAAAAGATAACACAGCCCACAGTGTTTCATGATGGACATTAAATAAATAAATAAAATAAATAAATAAATAAATAAAATAAATAAACCTCAACCTGACACCTGCTCAGGAGGTAAATGTTACTCAGATGGAAACACTATAATCATAAAGATGCTGGTCTGGAAAGCAATGAAAGGAAAGAGGGGTGCTCAGGGTTGAGTTGCAAACAGTCCATTGAAAGTCAAAGTAAATCTATCCAAGGAAGAGATAGGGAAATTTGGGCTAAAAGGAACTGTCAGAAGCATGCAAGGAAGTATCTCAGTTTAGATAAGGTCTGTAAATATTCTGTACTTTTTGGTTTTAATCTCTTTGTTCTACAGGTTATCATCATGGTTTCACGAACGAAGATTTGGGAAGGCTCTATCCACGTTTGCTACAGGCACGCTGGTGGCTTATGAGGCCAATACAAGACAGACATATCCGATTGCAAAAGGTACAGCAGAAAGACTCCTTAGATGGTGTATTCTGCAGAACATGATTCTTTCTGCGTTGCCTTTTCTCCTCGAGAGTGATCCTGCGTGTGTTCTCAAAGGAGACAGGCTGCGTTATAGATGGTGTATCTCCAGGCCTCCCAATTGGAGGACAGAGGAGACCAGTTATGGTGATCAATATGGCCAAGGCTGAGATGTTGTTTCAGGGAGTCCTCGTATCTTCTCTTTGGGGCTCCTCTCTTGCAGCAGCCGGTGGCAAGTTCACCATAAAGCAAGATCTTAGGGAGGCGGTGGTCCTTCATCCTGGAGATGTGCCCTGCCCAACACAACTGTGTTCTCATCAACATGGCCTCAATACTTGTGACTGCTGCTTGCTCTAGAACAGATGTATTGGTCACAAAATCTGACCAGTGGATGTTTAGGATTGTATGGAGGCAGCGTTGATGGAAGTGTTCTAGGAGATGCAGGTGGTGGCGGTAGATGACCCACGATTCAGAACCATACAGGAGAGTAGACAGCACTATGGCTCTGTAAACACTGATCTTGGTACTTTTCTTCAGGTGTTTATTACACCATCATCATCATCGCCATCATCATCACCATTAGCCAATCAGAGCTCAAATCAGTCCAGCAGTTTAATTACCTAGGTAGCCTCATCTCCTCAGATGGTAAGATTGACGGAGAGATAGACAACAGGTTAGTAAAGGCATATAATGCTTTTGGAAAACTCCGCAAAAGACTATGGTGTAATAAACACTCTACAGGTTATATAATTTGGGATACCTTATGTATGGTTGGTTCTCTGTTGAAAAAGCTGTTTCATCGCACATTTATTTTTTGAAGGCTCATGGGTCAAGATGGATTTGGCCTCAGGCTAAAGGATTTTACAACCAGTAAGATTTCAGCCTAATGATGCATTAAAAAGCAGCTAGGTCGTATAGCTTCTACTCAGAATGGGAAGCAGAAAACAAGATTTGTCATTAGAAAGTGTACTCAAGAGTAATTAAAATGAATTTGAAGTACAGTCCTCTCTGGTACTATAACATCTGTTTTGAATTACCACATATTTGGAGTAACAGTTGGTCTTTGCTCTTTATGGCTTCGTAATGAAGTGAACCTTAAGAACTAATTCTTAAACATTACTAGTTTGGATTCCCAAGTATGCTCAATTATAAGCTTTCTCATGCCCAGAAAGGATTACTATCTCCTTATTATGGATAAAATATAAATATAGCGGGAACTACCACTTTTACTGAGAAAAAATATTTTAATAGAGAGAGTCATATATATAATTTTTACTGCATGCTACAGCTGCAACTGTAAAGCACCAATAAATGCTTAAATCTTAACCACACTGTCTTTTGCCAATATGAGATGGTAATAAGCTGTCATTTAATCACATAAGTTAGAGTGGTGTGTGTTCTGTTAAAGCCTACTATTATTTAATAATGGAGGTTCTTGGGTCTAAATTGATACACATTTTAAAGCCAGTTCTATGCAGCATTTGATCTGTATCTTTTGTCTCATTGGGAAGGGAGCAATGAGTTCTCTTAAACTATGACAACCTGCTGAATACATGATTCTTTGTAGAAAGCTTTATGTTTTTAGAATATACTGGGCATTCATCCATACAAATTAAGTACAAATTTTCACACAACTTTTTTGAATACTAATGAGATACAAAGATGATCTCTTGAAATACAGGGGACAGCATGATGCTTCTGCCTAAGGTGTCACAGTTCAGTTTTTAAAACACAAAATATTTAAAAAAGAAAAGAAAGAGAAAATGAGGTCAGAATTTCAAACTGATTTAGTTAGAACTTTATTTTATATTCCTTGAACTTCACAGTAAACTTCCCACTGGCATCAGTTTTGTTGGATTAAATTTTAAGTGACAACTCTACACTTTGCAGTTAGACTGCCAAAGCCAATGGAGTTTCCTACACTGCTTTTAATCTTTATTTTATTATTTCTGACAACTTCTTATTTATATTCCTTGACTACCAATAATGGTTTCCCAATGTTTAAATCGCTGAGGTCACAAGGGCCTAGTTTTAAATAATATTACTCTGCATCAGTTATCAGCTCATCTGCTCCTCATTTTTGAGGAGCAGGTGAATGTTCTGGAGCACAAGTCTTACCTGCTGTCTTATGAGGGAGCTGGGGGTGTTTAGTCTGGAGAAAAGGAGGCTCAAAGTTCACAACCGTCTGAAAGGAGGTTGCAGCAAGGTGGGTGTTGGTCTCTTCTCCCAGATACCGAGTGATAGGATGAGAGGAAATGACCTCAAGATGCACCAGGGGATGTTCAGATTGGATATTATGAAAAAAATCTTTGAAAAGGTGGTCTAGCATTTTAACAGGCTGCACAGGGAACTGGTTGCATCAGCATCCCTTGAGATATTTAAAAGATACGTAGACGTGGCACTTAAGGACATGTTTTAGTGATGGACTTGGCAGTGTTAGGTTAATGGTTGGATTTGATCATCTTAGAGGTCTTTTCCAACATAAATAATTCTATGATTCTATGTCATCATCACACATTTTAAGGTACTTCATACTCATATTCATAAGTACAAATATTTACTTATTGCATTGCTTTGATTTTTTAACTCAGATTTGAAATTTGTGTTGGGATGTAACTTCATAAAGATAAACTTAATTAAAGCTTTCTTGGTTTTGCTTTCCTTCCTCTGAAATGAAGAATTATATCCAGAGTGGAAAAGATTTTTACCCTCACAGACTATCTTGGTGAGACTTGCTGTAGTCTTGAAAAAATTAAAACGACAAAAAAGGGAACTACAGACCAGACTGTATCACCTTGGTGCTCTGCAGGAGAATGAAGCAGATCATCCTGAAAACTATGCTAAGGCACATGAAAAACAGAGAGGGAATTTGAGACAGCCAGCATGGTTTCACTGAAGTTTAATCGTGCCTGACAAATTTGATGGTCTTCTCTGATGCAGTTACAGTATTGGCAGATAGGGAACATCAACTGACATCATCTCCCTGGACTAGTGCAAAGCATGTCATGTGCCTCATGACTTGTTTCTGAAGTGCAGAGACATGGATTTGATGGGTGGACCTCTCAGTGGGTAAGGAATTGTCTGGATGCTCACACTCAAATAGCTGCAGTCAACGGCTTGATGCCATTGTGGAGAGAGGTGGAGAACAGCAAAGAGTGACATGCCTTAGGGATCTGCACTGGAATCAGCATTATTTAACATCTTTGTCAGGGACAAGGACAGTGGGATTGAGTGTACAGTCAGCAAGTCTGCAGATGACACCAAGCTGAGTAGTGTGGTTACTCCAGTAGGTACTCTGGGGGAAGGGGTGCCATCCAGAGGGACCTTGACAGGCTAGAAAGGTGAGCCCATGATCATTGGGATACTGATCATCGCCACAGAAGTCCAAAATTCTTAAAAGTCTTGCAAGGCAAGTCTCCTCAAACAGTTAAATCTCGAGATATTTCGTATTAGCTTTCTTAGTTGCCATACCTAGCAGTAAAGACTCTAATACAAAATGCTTCCTTCCCCTACCAGCTCAGAAAGTACTTTTATGACAAAAAGATAAACTAAACTCTTTCTGCTGTCAAATAATCAGTGCTTCAAAATTATGTCTGCATAAGATATCTACAGTACAAAGAAATCAAAATCGCAACTTTTGTGATGAAATGTAAAAAACAGCTCTTCAAGAACTACAAAGTTTGCAGCATGCAATTAGTTGACAAATACATTGATTTGAATTCTGAGAGACTTTTTTTGCTTTTTGTTTCTAACACGTTCTACAAAAAATGTCCCCACTGGGGACATTCAAGTGAGCAGACACATAGAACCATGAGTAAATACCCTGTGTTTTAGAAACTGAAATTTATATGTTAAAGTCAGGGAAAGACATCTGGATGTGTGTGCTATGACGTTAGAGATTTGCAGAGGAATTGTGTAGGACTGCATTGAACTTAACATATTTGCTAGAGGTCACAAAATTGATACATGACTTTCAGGGGAATTTTAAAAATGGGAAAGAGATACGAATAGCAGCTTTCTCCTGATGGCCAGAAATTATCTAATGGAGTTGCATGTCAGTTTCTGCTCTAACTCAGCAGAAAAAAACTCACTGAATTCAGGATGCCCATTAGAAGTACTCAATTTTTTCAGCAAAGAGAGACACCACTTTCCTGTCTCCATCTCATCTTCCACTGCAATATGACAAAACATGGAGAACTTACTTGATTAAATGTTTTTTATTCACCCTAAATTTATTTTTGTGAAGACTTCTCTGGCACTCAAAATTTCATTCTTTTCCCTCTAATTTAGTTTTTACTCTTACGTCATTGCATTCTTTATAGCGGTTCATTCCAGTCTAAGCCTCTGTAACTAAAAAGATTTTCTCCACTATGGTTACTTATAGTGAAAGTGTCTTTTCATAATTATAATTTATTTCAACCCAAATATTTTGCAACCCAATGTTTTATTTTCGAAGCATTAAAGCATGCTAATACAGAGTTGAAAAATAAACAGTCAAAAAGCCCCCATCCTATGGAATTCCATGATGCCCAGGATACTTGCAAGATTATACAGAAACTTCAATTTCTATGTGTTCTGCTAACTTCTGTGCATAAGTCATTTCAAGAAGCAAAAATTAGAACACCCACACTAATTCAGCAACTGTTTACAGGCACAGGTCTATCTATCCCACACTTGCCTAGGGCTCCTTTGACTCTCAGAAGTGCTCAGCAAGGATACATCTTATACATGCTCAGTCAACTACACGTCCAGCCCTTTTGCCAGTACAATTCTTCAAAGATGTCAAGGAAAAAAATAAATCCTTGTCTTATTTAAATAACTGGAAGGAATCCCATCAATTTTGCTTGAAACAAAATTTCACAGAACATATGCCAGTTAGCAGGTTAAAGAGCAATGGTTTAAGTTGCACTCACATCATTCTGTGTTGGTAACATCCTGGTTCAAAACAGTTGCATGAACTGAAGTTAAATGATTTTATCTTCTGATCCAAACCACAGTATTAGCACACCCCCTTTTGAAATCTCAACCTGAAATCACTGTTGTTTGCAAATTATAACAGAGGAAAGAAATAAAATATACATACTTAAATTACTGTGCCACAATATTTTATTCACTGGAATATACCTAGACAACCTGTAATGATGGTGTTGAAAAATCAAAACACTTTGAACAACTTTCTCTAAATAGGCAAGTTTCAAACTTTACATGATTGTTTAATCTTTCCTGTGGTGACTAATTACAGCATAAGACTTCTTAGGATGAACTCATCTTAATTATATATTTTTTTTTCTGGGGAAAAGGATAATATCATGTTTTGTTGTGTCGAATTGTCACAGTAGTGGTGTTTAGCTTGGAAAGAAAAGTATTTTTTAAAATTCAAAATTAATTGATCAATCACTGAGTTTGGAGAAAAAGCGGGCATTGAGAAACATAACAATAACAAAAACAGGTTACGAAAGTTTTAGAAATGTCTTTTGTGAAAGAATTCTCGATTGCTGGTTTGACTGCTCAGTTCTCTATCATAGCATTCCTAAACATTCAGCTTTTTATTAGAAAAATCATAGTGAGACAGGCTCCCCAGGGAAGTGGTCACACCACCAAACTTGACAGAGTTCAAGAAGCATTTGGAGAATACTCTTGGGCACATCGTGTGACTCTTGGGAATGTTCCGGTGCCAGGCTAAGGGTCGGACTTGATGATATAATTTGATATAATTACCAGAAAAAGAAGAATGCTTATGTGGTTTTTTTTTAATGTTATAATTACTTAGATTTTGTTTTGAGCATAGAAAAAAAGGACACGTCTAGTTTTTAAAAGGATCATTGAATACTTCCATAAAGGAAAATAACCAATTTCCAAACCCTGTTGTTACATGAAAAGGAACGACAATGAAATGGCAGAAAACCTCCTCCTGCTCTAATTGTTTCACTTAAAGGTGTAGTGAAATAAGAAAATTAGTTACACACTACAAGTGGGTAAGAATAACTTCTCATATTGCTGTACATATAAAAGTTCCTTTCAGTATAATTCTGCAAAGGAAACTGAGGAGCAGAGTACAAATCTTAAGTGATATTCAGATGGATATTCAATATATCTGTGTCTGAGTTGTATTTTAAACTGTAGAGTAAGTGAGCAGCTTAGGCAACGTAACAGAAATGATGGCCAAATACATACAAGCTTTTAAATATGGCTGATGGCTGTGCATGATGATACCTAGGATTTTCCCTTACAGAGCAGAACAGTTGAATTCAGTACAGTGACAGCTACTATTTTGAGAAAAGCATAAACTGCTCTTCAAACAAAATAGATCATTATTTCCGAGGACATGAAAAATAGCTTATTAACATTTTATAGCCAAAAAATATTATGGATCCAAAAATCACCACAGGAAAACACACCAAGAGCATTACTGCTCCAAAAACTTTATGTTGAATAGCTTTATGCTTAAGACTTTGCAGAATACCGTTATTTATAAAGCTTTTGCTAAATTTTAGTAAACACCACAAACATTTCTCTTCTGCATTATCAGTTAAATTACCTTCTACATTTTCTCCAGGATGAGTATAGACTGATCACACAGTCCAAATCAAACTCTAAGGAAGTGATAAGGGCGATAAACCCTCACATTAAAAAAAGTCGGTTTCATTTTTCTTAAATTATAGTGAATTAATCAAATAAATACTAAAAAGTATTTAATGAAGAAAGGATGCATAAATAGGAGTGAATCTTAGCAGGCAGAATTAAGTTTTTCATTAAAAGAATCCTCACTGAACATGGGTTTTATTAGCAGTTTTCTGCAGGTTTTACTTGGGGAAAAAAAGTATTCAAAATGTAAATATTACTTTACATTTTATTTTCATATCAAACCCCCAGCAAGACAGATATTTCACTGCTCGTTCCTGAAATAAGAGAACTTGGTGAGCCCTACAAATGTGCAGCATGATGGAGCCAGCCATCTTTGGGGTCACAGCTGAAGCCACAGCCCTTCAGGGAGCTCGGGCTCAACAACCCAGCTGCCTGAGTCGCTTTGGAGTCTGGGACTTCAGCTGTGTGTGCCTGGGAACCCTCAGCCTCTGCAATGCTGGAAACAGAGACAGCTTTCTGAGCTGGACTTGGTCTTTCTTGTGGAAATGCAGCGTGGGGACGTGGTTAGCTTGGGCTGTGCATTTTCCTGCCCAAGGATCAAGTGGACAAGGCTGGAATCAGCCTTCATGGCTGCTACAGAAACCCTGGATGGAGATAACGTGTACCAGAAGACTTGGTAACGTTAGTGACTGTTATCTGTGAGGGTGGTTTTTTGTTTGTTCTAATATTCTGATTATTTCTTTGTAGAGTAAATCCACATACATTAATTTCAGATGTTATCAGGCATTCTGCTTTGACTTCAGCACACAACACAGTCACCACTGGGTCTGTACAGATCGTAACACTCCAAGATCTTCTCTAGTTTTGACTGCATAGCCCTCACTAATTAACATACGAGTACCTCGTGACACATGCTGAGTTTATGTATTAATTTCTTTCCTTGCCATTTTGTGCAAAGATTACAAGATATTATGAAACTTGAGAGAAAAATCCAAGTTTGTAAACAAGAATTTCACAGGCTTGTAGCAATAGGCAGATTGAGTGCCCTAGGGTCTGACATATGCATACCTCTGCTTTTCAAATCAGAGAAGGCAACAGTTTCAACAGGCAGCTGGGCAAATCTTACAATCTGAATACCAAAAGGACACCTTGAATGAGATTCTTTGAGCTAGGAAAATTATAATAAAACCTGCAGGTTAAATGATCCAACAGATCCAACTAAGAATGTTCAGTTTACTAAAAGAAATTAAAAAGGAAGTGACTAAGACTGCTGCTTTGATATGACAACATCATCCTACCATATTTTTAGTATGAATGAAGTGGCTCAATGTTAAATTCATAAAATAATGGCATTCACACTAAATGGGGAAAATAGGTGTGCTTCTTCCATCCCTCCAAAAAAAAAGGTTTTGTTTTTATGGGTTCTTATAATAGACTTTTTCAATACTTTGCAATGCTATATTATGAAGCACATGACATTCATCATTTGCCCTGATAAACACATTTGCTTGCAATGAGAAAAAGTAAGCTTCCCTTAGATACGTTTACAAATTCTGCGGCAGAGAAAAAAACAAATGAGAAATGAAAGTACACATTGCATTTCATCTCTTGAAGCAATTTCAAACAAATGAAAGTATAAGACTGTTGCCATAGTTCTAATTTTAAAGCTAGAACTACGCTTTGAATACAGCTGTAGTTACAGAAATTTCAGAATGTGTCCTTATAAAATATTCTAAGGAAATAAGAGTACCAAACATGTCAATGCTAAATTAAGATAATGTTTAATCTTCTAAAAGAGAAAAAAGCCATCTTTGAGGGTTATCATCAGTGTGTAAATAATTTTAGCCTCTCTTTTATTTTTTTAATAATAGTCAAATAATAAGACAATTGCTTATTATTATTTTTTCAGTTTTCTAATTTCTGAGCCTCCTTCTCAAATGTGCTATTAGCACCACCAACAGTATAAACTACAATGCTTATTTTAGTAACAAAGCTCGAGATTTCCTATGATCATAATTTCCAAAATAGTATTAGAAGTCTATGATATGAAAAAAATCACAAAACTAGAACATAGCTGTTCACTTCTAGACATTGCTGCCTACATGAAATCTGTCTGCTTACCAGCAACTCACTAGTTACAACTTTATGACTTTGCAAGGGCTCAGAACCTTTCTCCACAGGATAGCAGAAAGATGATAAACACACCAGTGCCACTGATATGTCAGAAAAAAATCACTTGACTGAGGAATCAGAGATTCAGACAAGTTGTTCATTTCATCATCTCCAGCATAACAAAAAAATAAACTGCCTTGATTTTCAATTTTCTTGCAATTTTCCTTTGAGAAGGACATGCATTGATGCATTGATGAATACAAAAAATGTGCAAAAAGTAAAGAACAATGGAAGACTTTATGGCCCAAGTCTAAGAAAAGCAGAGAGAACAACACTAAAGGTACAACCCCTGCCTGCACACACACACACACGAGTTCATTCCATGAGGATGGGAAGTTCAAAAGACAAATGGGTACCATACCCTAGCTCTTGATAGACAAGTCTTCAGCTTAATAATAAATCATTTTACCTATTGAAAGTAGTCTGCTTGTCATACAGAAAGTATTCTTTTTGACACACATTCCTTAGTAAATATTTTTCTACATGTTAAGTAATCTTTAGAAACTGACAGAAATGTCGGTTTTCAAATAATGTTTGAAACACAGGGATTCAGTCCAGATTTTAGACACGTAAAACATAAAAACACAGCAATCCAGGAGCTAAGTGTTCCTAAGCCAAGAACAAAAAACACAATCCAAAACCTAAATTATTCTGTTTAATAACAGAACCTTTATGGAAACATAATCTATAATAGAATCTAACTATAGTTCATGTCAGCAGATTAAAATATTTTAAATGTAAATTGAACTTACAATAAATCTTTCTGATAAAGAATTAAAATTAAAACTGCAACCTTAGCAATAACTGCGTGCAATTTGCATACACATTATTTATTTCCCAAGCACATTTTATTGACTAAAAGTAGAGGTTTTTATAATATAAATATGTGTGCATATTTATATATGTGTGCATACATGTAAAATTCCCTGAATAGAAAGAACCCAGTACAGAGTATATGAAAATTGGTAATTAAAACCATCTAATATTAAAAATATAATTATGTAATAACACATCTCTAGAAGTCATGTTATATATTATTATTCTATAGTAATATTATCATTAAACAAGAATCACTATCTAAAAGAGAAAGGTTAGGTATATTGGGAGATGACAATTGAATATATTGTTTTAATGCTATGTTATTCTCATAAGGAAGAAAAAAGTTATATGTATTTCTTTAGAACAAAAATAGAACAAAGTTATTAAATGGGTTATGTTACATTCCTCCACTTCCTGTACTAGATCTTGCATTTTGTAATATTCTAGCTAATGCTCCAAGATACAGACCTCTTTGCAATTACAAGCAGTGTCAGCTGGCAGTTATCTGAGTGAAGAGGATAATCCTGGTTCACTTCTATTACAGTCTAAAATCTATTTTTTCCTTTTGCTTTTCTTCAATCATATGCTTTGTGTCATCCAGAGAAAACAATTTGATCACACAGGAATGAAAACCACTATGAAACATAAGGCATGGCAAAGGAAACAGAAAAGTTCCTCTTTTATGAATATTTTAAAAGATCTTGACTATCCAGTAATGTCTTTCACAATTTTCTCAACCTTTCATTTTTCTTACTTTTCCTTTTTTCCCCTTTATGTTTTCTTCTCTACCATGTCTTTATTACTAAAACAAAAACCACTGAATCTCTCAAACCAAAACAAAACAGAAACAATTACAAGCAAGCAAACCCCCCCCAAAAAACCCTAAACCCAAACACCAAAACCCCCAATCCACAATCAAAATTGTATTTTTGTAAGAAGAGTTGCTCTTTAATGCCAGTCCTGCATTCTGCTTATTAGTACTGGGTGCTTGTTGGTCAGTTATTTTCATAAGGTAATATTTGAATGTGCCAAATACTGATAAGAGAATTCCCACAATTAATCACTCTCTGAAATGATGTCTTTGTAAACTAAAAATCTATTCTTTAGATGTTGACCAAATCTGTGTATTTTATGGAGCTACCTGAAGCAAAAGCTTGCAGAGGGTCATGAAAATAGTTGCTTATGAACTCCTAATGTTAGAATAGATCCACTGTGGTCTCTTGCTATTGAATAGGTTGAAGATGTGATTAAAAGTTTAACTCTATTGAATTCACAACAGGTTTTCCAATATGGAACATCCGATAACTTCACTGTTCTGTGCTCTCTTTGAAATGGAAAATAACCTTGAGAACTTCACACATCTCCTCACTAAAGACACCAGAATAGTTCTTGTGTAGCAAGATCAGGGTATCCCTATACAACAGAAGAGAAGCTCATTCTGTTTCTTCTGTAAAGTTATTTGAACACGACTCCTTGTTCTTGGAGCCAAGTTTTCTCTAATATCTATGACTTTTCTGAAGTAATTCTCTAGAAAAATAAAAGATATTTTATACAGTAAGTGTGATAATATTGCAAAACACAACATAATAGTATGTAGTGTAAATCATGAGATTAGCATAAAAATCATGTAGATTTCCACTCTAATAGAAGTAGGTATAAGCTTTCCAGAAATAACTGAGATGACAAAATACCCGCCTGGAAAAGTTCTCAATCTTGACTTTACATTTACCAACAATTAATAAAAATAAAATTCCAGAAATTATTTCAATCTGGAAAGTAGATGTTATTAATTGACTTTAACCCTTTTATTGAGTGTGCCAAAATATACAATGTGCAAAGGTGTCTGATAAGGAAGCAACCCGAAAGGGCAATTTGGAGTTATTAAAGCCTAATCTGCCATTTTATTATTAATTGATCCAAGCACCACACACTTTACTTTAGTAACTGCTTACAAATTTAAAAACTAAAGAATTATCTTGTCATAGTACATTTAATGCCACTGAAACTTAGTGATGTATGTGCAATACAAGAGAATTCTGGAAATAATAAAGCAACTAGGTTTCCTAAATGTTTAAAGAGATAGGTATGATACAGAGGCTTTTCTTACTCAATTCAAGATTATTTAAGGGAATCTACAGTAATACAGTCTTCCACAACAGAGAATACAGATTTCTTCCCCTTCATGCCATCATAACTAAGGAAATGTTAAGACCTAGGAATACAAATTTAATGTTACATTCTAAATGCTTTTCATTTACTCTGTCACTGCCAAAATATACTGAGATGACATTTATGTAGAGGACAGATATAAATGTAGGTTGAATACAATGTGTTTCAGAAGTAAACCTGAAGTTCCTTGTAGAATAATACAATAAAAAAGTACATCTGAAACAGTAAGAAAAAAAACAGAATATTTTATGTTGCTGATTGACAGGGAAACATAAAGGAAACCTACAAATTGTAACACCAGACTATTTATAAAGCATACTTACAACCTTTTCTGCATTTACATTCTGTTTTATATCTTAAAACCCTTGTTTTGAGCTAGCTGTGTGACAGCTGTGTTTCTTACTGATGAAAAAACCTGAAGATTCAGTAGAAACTTTCTTCTTAATATAGAGGAATTTTATAAATTCTTCAAGATTGATTTTAAATTCAGTATGTTTGCCCTATAATTCTCTGGATGTTGCTACAAAAGTTTTAATGCTTAGAAAATTTGTCAGTTCTAACACATTTATGATTAATCTACAGCCACTTGATCCTGTACCAGCATATTTCCTTCTTTCTTGGTGTTTACCTTTTGGACAGCACATTGTATAAACAGTTAATCTTTCAGAAGGTTAAAAACTCGACTATTTATTCTCATACAAAGAGCCCTGATCAGTCCTCTTAACCTATTCAGTTCAAGTGAATATTTTTCACTCTGCAAACCTGTAATTGTACATAATGTTCCAGATAAGACATTGCTGAAATTAAACTTTGATCTAAACTTCCACAGTATCCCTCTTCCAATCATGGCAAAATATAGCAGAATCTATACTAGAGAAGAGATTCATGCTGTCTAACCTATAAACTTCACAATTTAGTATCTTGAAAGAAATTCCCAAAGAAATCCAAAAGAGCAGTGGAAAGAAGTGCAGTTTTCTCAGTGGTTGGAATCTTCCATGAACATGCAAAGCTGTGTCTTGTAATTTTGTTTTCATGTTAACTCAGAAGCTGAAGGAGATTTTATGAAAAGAAATTATTGCTTTTTGTTTTGAACTGTCAAAAAAGTATTTGGTTGCAATTTAAAACCTTAACATAATGTGTTCCATCCTATAATTATTCATCATTCCTGTTCAAAAACAGTATTTAATTTCTTGACACTTACAAGGTTAAGTTCTCAAGTTTTTGTATCACAAGAATATGAAATTAAGAGATCTAACATAGTACTGCAGATTAGCCACTTCTCTCCAGATATTAAAAATATATTTAATAAAGTTTGGTTACTTAAGACGTAGTAGGTGGTTACAAATTTAACTTATGGGGAAGGCCTTTCTAAGTTACCAGTTTATTTTATTTTGAAATGAAGCATTTTCATAGGCAGACCATAGCAGAATACACAATATAAATTAAATAAACTATTGGTAATATTTAGCATCCTGTAAACTCATGAAACAAGTGTAGAAAAATTTCAATTCCCGTGAATTTCTTTTAATATTATTATGATTAAACAAAGACCTCTTTCTAAATGCATACTTAAGACTTATAATGTGTTTTTACTACCCCAGCATCTTTTGGTGTGATTTAAAAAAAACCATAAACTTGATAGGAAGGACTCCAGAAAGCGAGAGAAAATAAAAGTGATTTTTAATGTAGCAATTTAGAGGTATGCAATGTACAAACACTTATCATTTTAACTTCTACTCACTGAAATATGTCTTTATTATGACCTTGAAAATTTAACTGTGCCATGAAAATAACAATAAAACTGAAATCTATAAAATTTAAAAGTATTTCTCTGTGCTGAGAATTTTATCTCCAATTCTGACAGATCTAAAACTTTTTAGAATTTTTTAAACATATTTTTTGATTTCAGATTTTTTTCTTCAATTCTGTGTTGCTGATACAGGTTCATCTAGACACCAGTTTCTATATTATTTCCAATATCTGATGTCTTCAAATATCTCATCTTGAAATATTGTTAACATATTTTCAGTTACTTCTAAACACATATGTAAAATAGTATAAATTGCATGTGGATATCAATGCCAAAATTTCCATGCTAAAATCTAAAACTGAGACTGTTTCAAGTTCCCATGCAAGTAAAGTTATGTAAAAGACATAACTGGATACACATTATTGACCAATATCCTAAATTTCTTTTCCAGATCTCTCCTAGGATACAATCTCAGCATAGAACAAACACTTTCTTGTCAGTCCCCCATACTTTTCTTTCCCAGTTGCATCCTTATAAAAAAAATTTCCTAGAGAAATTTTTAAGGCTACTTTTACAAGATTCAACTTATTATGTAGTGGGGGAAAACAAACAAACAAACAAACAGAAATGTATTTATTTTAAACGTATTTGTACAAACAAAATTTTATAAGCATGATTTCTCTTGTTTATTCTGTCACAAATAATAAATCAAAGAAACAACTTCTGAAATAAATACTTTCATTAAGTGAAGCTGAATCAGTACAGTTCCATTAAATCTATGGATTAGCAATGACATTTAAATGTGATCTTGAATTTACAAAAAAAATTCTCCATTTTCTCTGAGTGGGAGACATTTAATAAATCTTTTCAAAGAACTGCAAGAATTTGTTACAGAACTGTGGTAAGTTTGACCAAAGCTCTGGTTAACCTCTATCTAACTCATACAGTGCAATGCAAATGGCTGAATGATATCAGATTCTAAAATATTACTTTATTATTATTTTTTTTTAAATCACAAGTATTTACTTTCTATCAGAAACTTGACCAGATTAACACGTCCCTTACAGTAATCACTTAATGAATCTTTGCCTTTTAGGTTTTCTGACTTCTGGGGTTAGGGTTTTTAAAACATTCAAGGAAACATTCTACTTTCCCTAACAATAGTCATGACATGTTGTCCATGTGTATAACTTTTCCCTTTTCTTGTGCAAATAAGTGGTTTATAATAATTTTAAGATGAAAATAATAAAAAATTATTCAATAAAATATAAATTATAAACCCCCAAGTACACAGCCTGTATTGGAATATTAGGGTCGGTGAATTAGAATATTTTGGTTGATACTTCCTAGTTTAAAACTAATTGTTCACAATTATCTCTTCTAAATTACTCCCACAGAACACAGATGGATATGTGGACACCTGAGGTTTGTTATAAATAACTAATGATAGTAAATACACCAAGACAAACGTGCTGAGAGACCACTGTGTTTGCTTCAGCTCCTGTCAAGGACTGAAACCCAAATATGGACAGAGTTCATGCATTTCATGACACAAAAGTGTTATAATATAATGAATTAAATCGTTACTGATCAATTAAATAAAAATATTTTGGTGAAGCTATAAGTAAACATTTAAAAAAAAAGTTAATGAGTGTTTATATGTCCTAAGATATCATCATGCACTGTCTGTAGCTCTCCATAAAGCTTCATATTTTTTAGCTGAGTAAAAGAACAGTAAACACCTTTTTGAAGTGTTGTATGTGAAAAGAAATGAAAGTTTCTGGGATTTTTTTGAATGAGTTGATTTACCACCATCACAAAATATTAAAATATTATTATTTATTATCCAGATGTCAAGGGACTAAATTGAAAAATTGAAAAATTAAAAAATTATGCTCCCCTAGTTGTAAGAAAAGGCATTTGTTACTGAAATTTAAAACCTTCTTGCATTTTGGATTTTTTTTCCTTATTCTTTCTTAAAGCTTTATGAAAGACAATGCTTTTTACTCGTAGAAAAAAGGACTGTATCTTCATAGCACCTCAGTGGTGCTACAAAGGCACTTCAATGGTGCTACACACTCAGGACCTTTATTAAAAAACCTATACAAACACAACTGGCCCACATAAACAAATAGTTGAATAAATCATTGTCTTTGTACCTCTGCTTCTGAAAAATCTAAATAAAGGTCCATTTTGGCAAGAGGCTTGCCAGTTTAATATGACTCGGAGTTTCACCTGTTTTCATAGTCTTAAAAATTTGACATACTGAAAGAACACAAAATAGTTTTTAAGCAAGTGTCATACACACCTCATGGACTATAACTTCATAAATCTAAACATGAAACAAGAACTATTTCTTTAATTCAATTTCTGAGTCCCATTTTTGTGAGAAACAGTTTCTTTAGGACAAGCACGAACAGGACTTATATAAAAGACTTATAAGGACTTATATAAGGTCACCAATATCCATTATTAGGTATCACTTCAAAACTGGTGTACCTCCTACTGAATTCAGTTTGAAGATCTGAAAGATTCTTTTTTATATGTTCTTAGGAAAAAAGCTGTCCTATATCCCTTCAGTTGCCTGGGAGAAAATCATTATCTTATTAACTCTAGCCAGGTACACAAACCCCAAGATCAACGCTACTCTCAAAGATTATTCAATTACATCCTTCCAAAAACCATTAAAAGCAAACCTTTGTCATAAAATAGTCCTTTTCAAAATGAGCGAAAGGAATCCATAAAATACGGGATGAAATAAAATATTTATTCTTACATGCAAGAGAAGTCCAACTGGTATTTTTGACAATAAAGTGCAAATGGGAGGTGAGCTAAACAAGAACAGGACCTTCCTACTGTACATCTTCACAGGCACATGATTACCGCACAGGTATGTTTGGCAAAGAAACAAAAAAAAAGATTTTGCAGTTGGAATTTGAATTCTGGCTGTTCAAATGTCCCCAGAAACTTTTTGACAGATTTCCATTGCTCAAGGCAGAGGCCAAGCCACTATTTTTTTTTCCTGTGGCTTTTATTATCTAATTTAAATAGATTAACCCTGATGGCAATATTCCTGGCACCTCACCTTTAACTGCCTGACTGGATTGAGCCACAAAGAGCAAAAGTGAGCTCAGAGAGCTGCAAGTCATAATACGGAGTTATGAAAAGGAATGGCAAACTTCTGTAGATGTAGATAGCAGGTTAACTTTGTTATGTGATAAAGTGTTACATTTATTTATAAAGAGGTGAATATAATTATATGTTCACTTGTTAATTTACTTATGTGAATTCACTGATATGGATAAAAAATGGTTTGATAATATACAAAAATTACACTTATTAACTGTGCTTTTATTGATGGACTAAATTCTCACTGGGTGATATTCATCCCACCCATTAATACAGGAATATGACCTACCATACATTTTAGCTACTCAGATCAGTTAGACTGAAAGGTAGATCCAAAAATCTTACTACAGATGTAAAGCAGAGATGCAGAAGAAAGATGACTATATATTTTTTACAAAGTAATCTAGAAATTGTTAAAAATCAGTTCACATCCAAATGAATTCAGTGTAAATTTCCTAATTGATTTCAGTTTGAGTGGGTTTTAGAACCAGGTATTTAAACATTGGTCATGCTTTCACTTTGGGGATATCAACAATAAAGGAAATACTCAATTTTCTTTTAAATTGTGCAATGATTTCTACTGAAAATTGGCAGCTGCCAGCATTCCAGAAAATGAGACTACTAATTTATATGCCAAAATAGCAGCATTTAACTGCTGAGAGACTTGAAAAATCTATCTCTAAATGACTATTTGCTAAATCAAGTACGTATTTATAATTGTGTAAGATTATATTATTTGTCCCAGCATGAAACTCAGAACAAAAAGTTTTCTGCATAGAAACTGATCTACTTGATTTAATCTGACCCCTTACTTGATTTTATACTGCTGAAATTATTTTAATGATAAGAAGCAGCTCAGTTACCTAGATTTTTCTTTTTCTATCAAATTAATCAAGGACCACTTTATTATAACCAGCAAGAATATTATATAATTGGTCAAGATTTAACTTAGTGTTTAGACTTAAGAAATGATGCTAACAATATTAGTTTACTGTCCTCAATCACATCAAACTTTAATAAGCAAGAATATGCCAAAAGACATTAGAACACATTGACTATACAAGTTACAGTAAAATTATCTGGATGTTTCAAAGGTAAGCTTTCATTAGCTTACAAATACAAATAAAGGAACTTTACTTACTTTGGAATTATAAACAGTGATAGAAAACATGTAATGTACTGGATTAGAGTCCCCAAGCTTAAACATTTTATTTTACTGCTTCTAGTGATTAGTGTCTGCAGAATAAATTGAAGTTAACGGGATAAATATACAAAACCTAATTTAATTTTCCTGTATGTAATAATTTTGTATCAAATTACAGTGGTAATAATGAATGGTAAAACTCTGATGAAATTAAGTTAGTTTTTATAAATCAAATATGTTTAAGTTCTCAAACAACATCACCCACATATTTTCTGTCTCACAGCTGGAGATGACATAGTATTCTGCTTTTTTTCTCTAGTCATATTTTTAAGCAATATCTGGTAGAAATGCTAGTTGTAATAGGAACCCCAAGATGAACTTCTCAACAAGTTGAAACGGAATGATTTTCATTTGCACTTAAGTTATAATACTTTTTTATTGTTATTTTATTTCTTGGATTAATTGTGGTCCTTAAAAGCTACTTATGCCTAAGATTTTAGTTGCACCATATTTCTTTCACCTCAGGTCAATGTATACCTATAAGAATGAAATTAATATCAAACATGAAACAGTAGGCTTATAGTAAGGTTAAAGTTGCTATGGAATTATTTCAAAAAAGTCAGAGATATAATAGCTTTAAAGTAATTTTCCCCTGAAAACTACTTTTTATCACCAAGCTTGACTGCAGCAATAGTTTTCATAAGTGTCAGAAAACACAGATGGTGTAGTAGAGTGGCTTGATATAAATAAACTACCTTGCCTTTCTGTATTGAGTTTCCTAAGTTTCCAGTATTTCAGTTCTTTTGTGAGAGTTATAAATAAATGGTCTCTGGTGATCCTATGATTTCACTTGTTTGTATAACTAATGGTGCAATCAAATTTGATAAACATGACTGGGAGTTGGTCAATTGATATCCTTTCTTGCAATAGCTATTATCACAGAGAACAAGAAAAGCCCTGCACATTGTCTCCTTTCTCTCTTTCCAAATGGATCTCTCATTGTCCAATTAATTTCACTTAAGTTTGTTAAATCACAACTCATATTGTACAACGTAGAAGCAGCAGTTCACAATTCCACTGACACATGTAACACCTTTGATAAATATATATACAAACACACATTCAAGCATAAGCAATACACAACAATAAAGAGAATGCAAGAAAATGCAAAAAGAATGCTCAATGTGTGTACAAATACATTTCACTATTCTACTGATGATTTATGGAGCCTTTCCTCTTAAAACTCGACATAAATGATCTTGATAATAATTTGTTGAACATAGTTAAGAAAGAGCTTTAAACTAAATGTGTAGACAGTAGTGAACTCCCTGGTTTGAGTATTTCAATGAATTTGTGTGAAAGGTTTAAGTAAGAATATTTCAACAAGATCTCATTCAATTAATTTAATAATTTTAGACTGATGAAGATTTCCTTTGCATAAATGCTTCAGAATTCATCCTAGATATTTGGAATTCACTATAGTATTAACTCTTGGCATTGCAGCAAATATAACGGCAACTGCTAAAGTCGCTGCATGACACAGAATTACAGCATCATAGAACGTCCTGAGCTGGAAGGGATCCATGAGGATAATTGACTCTAACTCCTGGCTCTGCACAGGACAACCCCAAGAATCACAGCATGTGCCTGAGAGCATTGTTCCAATGTTTCTTAAGCTCTGGTAGACTTGGGATTTGGCCAATTCCCCAGGGAGTCTGTGCCAGTGGCCAACTACCCTCTGGGTGAAGAACCTTTTTCTAATAAAAGTGAAACTTCATTCTATTAATATACAATTTCAGGCAAATTTTAAGGGGGTTTGTTTGTTTTGACTTATCATTTTGTCTACAACTTAATAAGGTATGGTTTTACAAATTCTATGTCCTTTTTTTTATTTTCTCTTGGGAATACTTGCTCTACTTCTAACACACTGTTTTTCCTTCTCTTTTCCTTATCTAGAATAATTTTGCAGGATTTTGCATGTTCTGATTAGATGTTTGCAGTGCCAAACCTTTTCTTGAAAGATCTTTCTCTTTCCAATCTCCATAACCCTAAAAAAGTCACTGAAAGATATCTTAAAAATATAAGTTTGAGTATTTGACGTTCTCATCTTACACATCTACTCAGTCTTATCTAGTACAGTCTCTATTTCATGTTCTTACCTACCACATTTTCTGCATTTTATGCATCCAAAGCCTTTCTTAAACCAAAATTTCAAGATACAACTTTCAACTTGACAGCCTATGAAAATCACTAAATTTCTAATTTCTGAGAACTCAATGTTCTCTTAATTAAGATGCCCTAATTATAACAAAAAATAAAGAGAAAATATTTCACTTTTTGAAGTGTCTTTAAGGCACTTTAGAATTGAGCTGGCATTTAACTAAGGCATTGCTGATGAATTCAGGTGTTTAAGCCCACTCTAACAGTTCAGGAAGTTTCAGGGGCTTAACACCTAGGCTCAAGCTGGTTAATTCTCATGGAATTAATCCTTTTATGAAAGCACTTTAGCTAACATTGTTTCAGTTTAAGGCTTTAAGGAATCTGTTTTGATTTAAATTAAATGCATTCTTGAGTATTTAAAGTAGTTTATCTGTTACTTTTCGGCTTTTGGGAATTCCAAATTTGAGTCTCCTTTAATAACAGGTACTATAAATTGCAGAAAAGCCTGGATATATAGGTCAAATTATTTACGCCTCAAGTTCTATCTATAATAAAGTTAAATACAAGGAAAATAAATTTGCCTTGCCTCTCTCCATGATGAAGCTGATCTTTACCCACAAATGCAAAGCCTGTTGATGTTGAACAGTGCCCTCTACACCTATGGAACCATAAAAAAGCCTTTCAGCAGCACCACACAGGGACAACATGGAAATAAAGAAATTTTTAACAATGCTAGCAGGAATTGGATAATTAATAAGCTAAAAGAAAATTCTTCGTAGCATCTCTGAGCTGATCTAGATCTATAGAGTTGATTAAGAGACAACTAATAATAACATTTCATTTCTTTCTCAAAGAAATGAGATGTGATAGACACTATACAAGGAGAAGATCTGATACTGCTTATGTAGGACATTCTTAATTAGGTCCTGCACTGTGTATCAGCTTAATTTAACATGGTGAAACTCAATTAAGCTACTTTAATTCAGACAAGCCCTTGAACCAGTTGAAGTCCTTAAAATGATGTACAATTTGCTTTTAAAGTTTAACAACTTCTAGAATGTGTTTATTGACATTTGACATTGTTCCCTTAAATAGGTCTGAGAAATATAGAATCATCATTTATCCACTCATTTTAATGACTAAGCTAGTTTTACTTTTTTTTATCCTGTTGATTTCTGATGGCCCTGCATAGCCAATTTGCTGATGTGAAAGACAGCTGGGACCTCTCATGTTTTATGAATGGTAAGGCAAAACTCTGACCTCAGTTTAAACTGTGCAGGATTACTGACAGCAACAAGAAAAGTGGGAACATAATTTAAAGACAAGTGTTCTGCATTTGAAACAGCACAGTTAATTTGGCTTTTTTATCTATTTCTGTCACAACATTTTGTAGCTTTCCATGCAAAAGGAGCAATCCCACAATTTCTTTTGAGTTATACCCCCTTCCCCCAAGAGCAAACTCAGAAGAAAAGAGAAACTCTCAGAGAACACAAGCTAGTTTGAACAAAAAGTGTTTGTCTGCACCCATAGCTAGTCATTAAACATGATACCAGCTGTTTTAGGTTAGTACAGTGAAATGCATCACAAAACAAGTCAGAAAACAAAAGGACTTTGCCTTAGTTTCTCTGCAAGGAAAAGAGTTTAAAAACTTCAGAATATCAAGTGCAAATTCAAACAGCTTTGAGCTGAAAGTCAATGACATGCAGTAAATATGCAATCCCAAAAATGCTGAATTAGGAAACACTTTTGGATGAGAGTCACTTGTGAGCAGGAAATGCTGTCTTAGGAAATAAAAAATAGTGCAGCTTGTATTGAAAATTATTAGCTTCTTCTGAGGACCTAATAAAATTTGGGACCACAGGACTGAAAGATATAATTCAAAATATCCAAGCATAAAGAAATTGAAAAGAATTTCTTCATTCTTAATTTTTTTCACATGAAACCTCAGAATTTTCTGATTTATTTTTGTCTTTCAAATTTTCCACTTATAAACCCCAGGTGTACCTTGTGTGTTACTCACCCGTCAATACCTGGAGAAGACTATGAAGCTTATACTCATTAAATAATAATTTGTGCTGTCTCTCTCTGTCTTCCTCTCCTGCTATCTTCTTAGCCTACTGAGAACCTTCAGCCCAGCTGTGGAGAGAGAGGACTGGGAAGCTAAGTGAAGGGACACACACAATTCTTCTAGGCCTATTAAGAAATTTCTGTGAAAACCACAGATTACATCAATTCCATTTGCAGGTGGAGAAATACAGCAGTCAAATCTTCAACAAGACTGTTTCCCTGAAACTCTGGCTCTGGGAAGGACCAGTCACATTTGTCAGTCTCATGAAGCTATAAGGCACTACTGCAAACATCACACTCAGCAAAGCTCTGTAGGAAACAATAGCAAGGTTTCTTAACCATTCATTATCACACTTTAGGCTAAGACAAGCAGGCTTTACTAGTTTTCTGAGCTGAGGCTAAAAAAATCAGACAGGGGATGGTTGGGCACTGGAATAGGGTCTCCAGGGAAGTGATCACAGCACCAAACCTGACAGAGCTCAAGAAATGCTTGGACAGCACTTTCAGCACATGGTGTGATTTTTGGGACCATCCTGTGCAGGGACAGGAGTTGGACTCAATGATCCTTGAGGGTCCCTTTCAATTCAGGATATTCTATGAGGTTGTATGGGCTGAGGGTTTGCAGTATGAACAGGTGAAGTATCAGCATGTTTTAATTAATGTTTTAAGTCACAAAACTTGGACAAGTTCTTCTTAAGCTTTAAATAATTTTTGCTTGTCATTTTGAGTTAGAACACGACACTGAGTGTACCCAATGTCTTACAAAACATAACCACCTACAGCAAATTCCAAATTTATAAGACTTCCCCAGTTGTGAGCAAATTCTTACTGAATATGCTGTATAGCTGAATATCACATTCTCTGAGGAAAATTAACAAGGGTTATTTTTCCAGAAGCAGAAAGAAACATAAAAGACTGCATTATAAGAGTCCACTAAAAATAAATCTGGTTTATTATTTCGATAATACCTTTATTTTGTAGGATGATCATGGGAGAGAAAAAAATATTCTCAGGACTTTACTAGCATCCAAAATGCTTCTTCAGTTTGCTTTAGTAATTAGCAGTCCTGTTGACAAAACCCCTATGTCTTCTTGACCCAATAAGAAGCTCCAGACAGAGATATATAATTTTATCATATGAAAATTTTGTTCCTTGAAAAATGAGAGTGAGGAAATTGAATTATGCTATTTGTAAAATCTATAAGAAATGTGTGGCATTCTTAGGACTTATACAGACTTGTGATTTTAACCCAGCATTTTAACTACCAACTTCACATGAAAAAAGTGTCAAACAAGATGTTTGTGTTTCACCATATTTGCACAAAGTATTTAACCTGTGTAAGTATGTTAAATATAATAGTAAAATGACTAGCATCCTGAAGAAAAAGACCTACAATCACATTAAATATTAGCTCTCCATTCTCTCATCATGACATGCTTCCTCTTCTGATGTTTAGTTTTTATTTTTAATAGCTCTGAGAAATGCAGCTCTGAAAAAGGTCTCATTTTGAAGTCTTATCCCATACTCTGTAATGGTTCAAACATCTTCAGGGAGATTAAAGGAGCTTTAAGAGCCCTTTTTACAGATAAGAACCATGACACAATATAGCCTTCACTTTAGTTGACATAAGGATGAAGTAATAGATTTTTGAGGTTTTTTTGATCCCTTGGCAACAGAAGCCCTGCAAGCTCATAGTTAAATTGCTGCAGTAAATAGATTTCTACCTCTGCCATTGGATGCTATCATATTTCCCCCTGACATTTTAGAGGGGAAAACCAGCAGGTTAGTCAAATGAACCTTGTCATGTTTCTTTTTTCTTGACAGTTTCTTACGTCTAGCCTCATGTAAACAACTCCAAAAGCCTCTTTCTGTTATGCACTATGAATTTCTACTTAGTTTCCATGCAAAATTCTTAGGATCTGATGACATGGCTTGATAAAAGTGCATTTCATATCTCCCACATTGCTCTGTCTTTCATTTATAATTTCTGTCCTAAATACTTTTTCAGTTACAATGTTCTAGCAATAGCTAACATAAGCTAGTTATTAAGTGACAAAGAAGAACTATGATGAGAAAAATTTGGTTTAGCTGCCTAAAAGGCAAACACTTACTAAGATAGGTACACCACATGGTATTCCATTTTTGCCTTAGGTTTAGGAACAGAAACAGCTCCTGTGAGACAAAAATGAGCTTGAAAGCTGCCATCCAGACCACGCCCAGTACATTTTTCCTTTACTTTTCCCCTGAGTGTCATTAGTATACCCATGCCTTTTTTTTTTTCTGTTGGAAATCTTAAATCGTTTTCTCTCTCCTACCTGTTGTGAGTTTTATCAAACATTGTGTATATTTCCAATTTTCCAGCCCTGTACAGTGTTTTATTTCTGGTCTGAGAAACCACTCGAGACTGCAGAAAAAAAAAGAAAAAGAGTAAAATTTTTCCTTCAAGTTGTATTTCAAAAATCCTACATATTGAATGAATTAAACCTTAACTGTGTTCTCTATTCCTCCTCTGTTCATGTGGCAATGAGACATACAAATACAATGGGGAAATGGACCAGTGCTGGCCCACTAAAGAAAACGTCATTGTATTATCCAAAAGTCAGGTGGAGAAAAATTCTAAAATTAGAGATTAAAACTGAACCAGATAAAGGAGAACTTGAAAAGGGCATCTATGTTTTTGTGCATTTGTTGTCTTATATACAGAATAGTTTCTAAACATCTGCAGTTAAGCTGGTTTCAAATATTTTTCATCTAATTTAGGCCTGAGGTTTAAGCTATATTTTCTCTGACCAAATTATAAACATGGTCTCCGCCCTTCCTGCCCCTAGTTAAATGCAGGTTGATATTAGCAATGTTATTTTCTATTTCCAGGTTAACAATGACTTTGGAAAACTAGCTGTTAAAGAAACATCCAGATTTTTTTTCCCAGTCCATTAAATCATCACCTTATGATTTTATAGGTGATAAATAAGAAGTTTTGTTTTATACACACTGTCAGGAAGATGTTTATTTACAAATTCATATTTATATATGCATTCATTGAATAATAAATTCTAAAATTATGGTACACATAATTTAATGAAATGACCTTGTGTTTATGCTTCCCAAAGGGACAAAAGGTGGAAGCTTGTCTTTTAAGATGGGAAAACTGTTCCAATACAGCTCCCACAATTAATTTTAAAAATTCTTTATGGTTTGAAAATTACAGAATTCTCTACATATTTATTGCTTCCTTACACCTTGTTTGTGAACTGTATGATTTCGAAGAGAGGAAGTAGAATTTGTCCTCTGTTCTGTCCTCATCAGTATTATAAGACATGAGGAAAGATCACATTTGCTTTTGTCCATATATAGGGACATCAAAATACCAGGTTTTGAGCATTTTCAGCAACAACAACAAAAATTTATCACTTCTGCAGAAAAAACAAGTAAGTAGTTTAAGTCCTTTCAGTATCAGTACAGGCATTCTTCATCCTCATGATCTTCTCCCAGAAACCTCCAACCAGCTCATATTTTTCCAGTACCAGCTTAGTGGCACTACTACTTAGTTAGGTGACTTATAGATGCAACACAAATCTAAATGCTTAAGGGAATTGTTTATATATTTAGGGTTTGTATTGTCTTTGGCATGGGAAGTGAATATATTCGGTTCAACCACAGAAATCTGCATTTAACACAGTTAAACAAAGAAAATAAATCAATTTCTGCCTGATGAGAAGATCAAATCCTTTCACTGGGTTGTCTGGTAAATTGAAGGAGGACAGAGGCAAATGGCAGGGGGGAGGCACTGCCCCAACCTCTACCCAAGATGTCTCAGGAGATGATCAGCCCCACAGCTGGGGCAGACACCCATTGCTGCCAGAGCAAGGAAAAGCCCTCAAGCACCTGAGTGGTTTGAGTAGGAACAAATTCAGGAAAACAGAGGGATAAGGGGATAAAAGGAGCTAGTAACAAGTAAGCAGGGGCTCAACACTGTGCTTGTCTGGCCATGCCCTATACCTGACCTGTCCTGTCCCCCTATTAAATTTCATTTCTGACTATTTTCCTGTGTGAGAGGCTCTCTATCTTGTGAACATGGATTTGGGATGTTTGAGTGGTACCAATTGGAGTAGGATCAGGGCTTATAGGAGCCACATGCCTGAGGACCACCAGTGTAACATGTGCGGTTCTTTTTGTCAGCACATCAGGACCGAACAACAGTCTTGACTGGCTGTTGAGTTGGGTAAGTGGCCTGGAATCCAGGGACCAAAAATGCCATAAGTCTGTGTAAAGAGGTAGAAAGATCAGAGTCTACGAGGTGTCTGCTGGAATGGCAGGGCATCTGTGCCAGCTACAGGAGAGATCTGAGAGAACTGAATGGGAAGTGTGTGTGTGTGCGTGCGTGTGCGTGTGTAAATGTTCATGTGCACACTGAGGCAACCTGGGCTAAGACAACCCAGGGCCCACTAGTGGGTAGACTGAATTTGACACTACATCTAAAGGCCAGTTATTGCGTGCACACATGAATTCATGTGTGTGGCTAAGCTTGGTAGTAGCTGGATGTTAGAACATGGGGCTGTGGCAGCTTCATCTCTGCCCAATTCAGCTTTCACACAATTTATGCACATCTTCTCTGTGTTTAAGAAATGTTTACAATCACAGCCTTGGAAGATCATCTTTGTTTTTAAATATTTTAAAACAGAAAAATTCTGCTTGGCACACAAATATTTGAAATAATTCATTAAACTCTTGACCTCAATCAACACAAAATTATTTCTACTTCCTTCTCAATACAGTTTTTCTAATCTTCAAAACATTTCACTAGATCATGTGTTACAGGAGGAATAAACATGAATAGCTCAGTTGTCTGAAGACACAACACAAACCTTAACTAACACATCTTCAGATACAAGATACATAGCCTTCCAGAACACAAGGCATATAATTTCCTCTCACAGTTTTTATTTGTGAAAAAAAAAGGTTCATGAATAAGTTCATAAGGTTCATGAATAAGTATTCTCTTTTCAAAGCACTCAGGTACCACTTAATATTCATTTTTCCTTCAAAATCACAGTGTTTTAGGAAAGAAGAAATACTAAAAACTACATAAGGCACCTTAGCTTACCAGGTAAATTTTCTGTTACTGCTGTTCCACTACTTCCATAACACAGCTTTCACACTTGCAACATAGTGAACAAAAACAAATAAACAAACAACCCCTTGCTTCAAAAAGCCATAAAATAACAAAAAACCCCTCCACTCTCCATACAATTAAGGTGTTTTATCTGTTTTGAGAACTCTTCCATAGCTCTGGAGCTTTTCTCTAGTTAAAAAATGATCCAGAATGGAGGACAAAAACGTTATAAAAGTAAAACCTTTCATGAGAAAGGGTTGTGCTAATTACAGTCACAGCTAGGTTCAGTAAATACAGCAGTGGTACTGATTACAACCAGTCTAGAGTCTCTTTGAAGAACACCAGGATAATTAGATTGCTTCAAATAGTTGTAAAAGGCTAAGTATAGATAGTTAAATTTAATTTATGCATATACATATATAAATACACACAAACACATATATGCACATACCCAGTAAGATTGTAGGTAATCTATGGGAAAAAATTACTAGTAAGCCCATTAAGGGCTAAGTATACATTTCTGGATTTATAAAATAAATTTTACATTTCTACTTCTGGCTAGCAAGTAGGGAGTATATATTATCTTTTATTAATTATCCCTTTTTGTCTTTTTATTTTCTGTTAGCTCACATCAATTTTTTAGATCCATCTAAAGAAAAGCCAATGCATTGAATCTCAGATCACAAAGACAAACTACATGTGGAATAAAATACTTGAACTGCCTTATGGTAAATCAGACCCGTAATAAAAGTTGCTGTGCTAAGAAGGAGGTCAATGATCTGAGGAGAGTGAGAACCTCCAAAGGACATGAACAAAGATTTCAAATAATAATGTCAGCATTCTCTTTAACTCATGTCTCTCTACTGTTGACAAACAAAATGTAAGCACCCATTGTATCTTGAGAAAAGGAGAATACTGGTCTTTTTCCCTTTGTCAAGACTGTCCAGTATCTCCAGACCTCCAAAGTTCTTTGTAGACCAAATCAGACAGGACCAAGAGTCTCCTCCTCTTCTGAATAGCTCTCTTGTTCATTATTAGTAACTGCACAAACTAATTTTCCTGTTTATTAACCCCTCCAAATGACTTTTACATGTGGATTAGATGTTTTCCAGCACAC